>NC_090655.1:164302863-164620363 GCF_040937935.1 Hyperolius riggenbachi | reverse complement strand
CATGTCAGTACCTCAGTGCTGTGAGGCGCTGACATCACACTGTGGGAGGGGTTTCACCACAAAATCAGCCATACAGAGCCCCCTGATGATCCGTTTGAGAAAAGGAATAGATTTCTCATGGGAAAGGGGGTATCAGCTACTGATTGGGATGAAGTTCAATTCTTGGTTACGGTTTCTCTTTAAATTTGAGGTTGGTGACTACAAATGAAGTTACACAGTAGTAGTATACTCTACATATGCACTCCTTGCAGAGCTGTTGTGAATCCACTGAGAATGTTGTGCACATTAAACGCAGAGGTGTGGTCTATCACCCGTAAACCTGGTTCAGATTGTGCATGAAGAATGTGTAATAGAGGAAGAATCCCCTCATGCTTTTGCAGATGACCTGCACATCACTCTTAGATGTACCCACAGTTACCACATTTAGATTGCCTAGGGCCCGATCGATGTTCTTTGTTCCTGTCTGCACCCTCTACAAGTACACTTACCAAGCACTAGTTTTCTTATTCAACAGCTATTCTACATCTATATCCTAAAGGTGCACCCATACATCTGCTGGTGCCCAGTGCACTATCTACCTGTCTGCGTCCGTCACTGCTTCCGGACTGGATCCAGGCGGCACCCTTCGTCCATACACGCGCCCCACGTGGTCACTGGAGTAATGTGGGCTCATGTGTGACACCAGGGGCGCTTCTAGCCATCTTGGCACTCCAGGCGAGAAAACCTGTGGTGCCCCCCCCCCCCCATGGTGCCCCGACACGCTCCCCCATCCTTCCCCTTGTGGTGCCTCCCTATGAAAATAATCGTGATGCGGCTGCGTTTCACTGGAAAATAATCGTAATTCAGCTGCCGCCCTGCTCTGCATGCCACAGACCCCACGGGCTGAGTCCTAGGTTTGAACATTGGTTAGGGCAAAATCTGCATGGAGTTACTATCTTCCCCAGGAATTCATTTAGGCACTTCATATTCCCCAACATCCCTAAAACACACTAACAAGTCAACTGGTTTCCCCCAAAACAATCCTATATTGAGAATATTAGACTTTAACTATGGTGGGATTAGATTGTGAGCTCCTCTGAGGACAGTCAGTGACATGACTATGTACTGTGTAATGTGCTGCAGAAGATGTCACTGCTATATAAATTAATGATAATAATAATAATAATAATAATAATAATAATAATAATATAGTAGGACATTAGACTATGACTATGGCAGGATTAGAGTGTTGGCTCCTCTGAGGACAGTCAGTGACATGGCTATGTACTCTGTAATGTGCTATGGAAGATGTCAGTGCTATATAAATACATAATAATAATATAGTAGGACATTAGACTATGACTATGGTAGGATTAGAGTGTGAGCTCCTCTGAGGACAGTCTGTGACATGACTATGTACTCTGTAAAGTGCTGCAGAATATGTCAGTGCTATAAAAATACATAATAATAATAATAATAATAATAATAATATGGTAGGACATTACACTATGACTATGGTAGGATTAGAGTGTAAGCTCCTCTGAGGACAGTCAGTGGCATGACTATGTACTCTCTGATGTGCTGCAGAAGATATCAGTGCCATATAAATATACAGTATAATAATAATAATATGGTAGGACATTAGACTATGACTATGGTAGGATTAGATTGTGAGATCCCCTGAGGACAGTCAGGGGCAGGACTGTGTACTCTGTAATGTGCTGCAGAAGAAGTCAGTGCTATATAAATACATAATAATAATATGGTAGGACATTAACTATGACTATGGTAGGATTAGACTGTGAGCTCCTCTGAGCACAGTCAGTGACATGACTATGTACTCTGTAGTGTGCTGCAGAAGATGTCACTGCTATATAAATACATAATATGGTAGGACATTAGATTATGGCTATGGTAGGATTACACTGTGAGCTCCTCTGAGGACAGTCAGTGACATGACTATGTACTCTGTAATGTGCTGCAGAAGATGTCACTGCTATATAAATACATAATATGGTAGGACATTAGACTATGGCTATGGTAGGATTACACTGTGAGCTCCTCTGAGGACAGTCAGTGACATGACTATGTACTCTGTAATGTGCTGCAGAAGATGTCACTGCTATATAAATACATAATATGGTAGGACATTAGACTATGGCTATGGTAGGATTAGATTGTGAGCTCCTCTGAGGACAGTCAGTGACATGACTATGTACTCTGTAAAGTGCTGCAGGAGATGCCAGTGCTATAAAAAAAAACCTTAATTATCACTTGTATATGAACAATTATCCATTATTGTACCTTTGTAAGAACCTTATAAACCACTGGGAGATCTACAATTACCAGCATTTCTTTGTGAAGATGAACTATAATTCCATACATGACACATAAATAATCACAGTAGGACATGCTGGTACCTGTAGTTCCCCAGTGTGCACTGCAGTCTATGATTTGGTCAAAGAATAGGCAGCCTGATCAGCATCCTATACAGCAAGTCACTCTATTCACATCCTGATGACCTGCTGTCCCGCTGTGCTTCCCCCCCCTCCACCCCCCCCCCCCCCCCCTGAGCTGCAGCCAGAATTTAACCTTTTGTGTGCTCAATCAGTGACTAAAGCTTTTCATTTAGCTAGTAGTCCTGCTATTCACATGGTACCTTATCAGTCTGGAAGCCATCACATTCAGGTGATAGGGTCTGGTGAGGAAATACAAATGTCCCTAGTGCTGCAAAGTCAGTGCCCAGTAACGTAACTGTCTGGGGATTGATTTTCTCTAGCTGGAGCTCTGCACTCCTGGCATGTCTTGCATGGCTTGTTATTACCTCCTCCAACAGACATGCTCTTCTGCTGTGTTTACGTTTCCTCTTTGGCACAGGGAGGGGCTGGAGCCTCCAGCAGTCACACAGACACTCTAGATCTGGAGATAACACAACATTAGGGAATGCCATACAAAGTGTTGTAGACAAACGGTTTGTAGATTCCTTATTTGAGGCTGAGCAGCAAAGACTTTCGTTAGAACTTTTTATCTCCGTTCCCTAATTTTTCAGTCTCTAAGGACAGGAAAAATAAACTTTTTCTTCCCTCAAAGCGCCTGCAATAACTGCAATAAATCTGGCGCTCTAGGCAATTAGCTGGTCAGCTGGTCTCTAGGAGCGCCTCTGTGTGACACATGCACCCTTGTGTACACTGGCAACCACGTGGGGCACATGTATGGACAGAGGATTGCGCCCGGACCCAGCAGTGGACAGGTATGTATAGTGCTGTAGGCAAACGGTGCACATAAGGGCACACAAGACCCGGAACCACAGGCTCCCTTCGGGCAGGCTGGCTTGCCACAAGAGCCCAGGAGGACGCATCCCGCATCCAACCACCCACGTGCAGAAGCCCCTGGAGCACTACCCCCGGAGGCATACAGTAAAAAACGGCGCCAGGGGAAAAAATGGCGCACGGTTCTGAATAAAACGATATTTAGCGTTTTAATTTGATTGTGTTAAAAACGCAATTTTTCGTTTTGAGTTTTGCTAAAAAACGTTTTTTTTTGCCCAAGAAGATACAGCGACAGTCTCCCAGGCTGCCTGTGGTGTGGTGGAGTGGGAGAGTGCATTGCCCGGCTGCCTGCGGTTGGTCGGGAGGAGGCAATAGCTGCCCGGGAAAAAGTAGCAGATGTGCGCAGGGAGTGGGGGCCAACTCTCCCACCCTCTGTTCCTCACCTCGGGAGCCCCCTCCTTTTAATGTCAGTCAGCGCAGCGGAAGATACAGCCGTCAGCTGATCAATCACCTCCCCAGGCTCCGGTCTTCAGCAAACGTTAGAGCTGCAGGTGACGGTGTACGCTGTTTCTTCTCTCTGCAATGCTGATTACACTACTTCCTGATTCAGTGTAATCAGCATTGCAGAGAGAACAGCGTAGACCTGCAGCTCTAACGTTTGCTGAAGACCGGAGCCTGGGGAGGTGATTGATCAGCTGTATCTTCCGCTGCGTTGACTGAGGGGGCTCCCGAGGTGAGGAACAGAGGGTGGGAGAGTTGGCCCCCACTCCCAGCGCACATCTGCTACTTTTCCCCGGGCAGCTATTGCCTCCTCCCGCCCCACCGCAGGCAGCCGGGCAATGCACTCCACCACACCGCAGGCAGCCATCCAGCAAGGATGCCACACCTGAAAACGGTATCTTACGTTTTCCGTACATTTGAATGGCGCGCCAGAAAGTAGCTGCGGAGCTATGCGCCAGATTTTCCTGCTTCGCCCCGGAGTGCTACTCCAGACCAAAGGAAGCCACCCGTGTGGAGAACCCCCGGACCGCAACTGCTGAGAAGAGCCAAGCCCAGCTCGGTCACTGCAACATCTGGGCGGCGGATCCCCACAGCCGGCCGCGGGCCAGAACATCGCCGGTGTCAGATCCCCGCAGCTGGCTGCGGGCCAGGACATCGCTGGCCAGGCAATCCGGGCCACGGCGGAGACGAGCAGGAACAGCCTGCTGCTTCCAGCCCCCAACCAGGGCGGCTGTTGCCCACAGTCGGCACATGCCTTAGAGGGCTGCTGACGGAAGGCCTCCGCCGGCAGCTCAGGACCCCGTCAAACCGCTGCCCCCGCCTCTGGGCTGCTAGGCCTCACACGTGGGGAGGCCGTCAACAAAGAAGCGCTCCCCTCACTGAACCCACGCAGACACAGGATCACCGGGAAGCCCAGACCACCCCAGCAGCCGACTCCACCACTCCACCACAAGGACCCTACCCACCAAGGAGCCACAAGAATCCTGCCCATCACGGAGCCCACTTCATCCTCCTTGATGAGCTACCATGGCCTGTAAGAACCCCTGCTCTAACCACCTGCGTGCTGCCTGCACACACTCACTCATCTGCTACTGCTTATATGGTCTGTCTGAAGCTATGCCTGCCCTGGCTGCCACTGTTACCTTGATTGCTGCTCAGAGAACTGCATGACCAGATATTGTTTATCCCATGTACTGCTACTGTGGCTTCTGACCCCAACTGACTCGCTCAACCGCTTGTCCACTGCTGCTTTCATTGCTCATCCACCGACTCGCTTAACTGCTTGTTCACTGCTGCTTTCATTGCTCTTCCACTGACCTGTATTCCTTTGAACTGATCTGTATTGTTCTGAACTATGTTATTGTACGGGCCAGGGTCTGAACCTTGTCGGTGACACCCACCAATCCGATCAGTATTGATCTCATTGGTCTATGCGACCCTGTGCAATGCCCCACTCCCACCAGCAGCCACGCCGCCACACGCACCACATACTCCAGGGAGCAACTTTTTGAGTGGGAACAACGCGGCAGTGTTGCCAACCGTCAGTAAATTTACGGATTGTCCGTAAATAAACAATTACATTTTGGTGCCCGTGATTTCCGTAAGTAGTTTTGCTGTGTCCGTAAAAATCAAGCTGATCTATTCACTTGCCGGGGGCGGATTGTTGCAGAGTTAATTCCAGAATCAGAATCAGAATCAGAATTCGTTTATTTCGCCAAGCATGACTGGGGCCATGCCTGGAATTGGATTTGGCACATTGAAATGGCATAGAAAGAGCAATACAACAGACAAGAGAATACAACAATACAGGAGTACTACAACAGAACTGGGATAATACAGCAATTGAAGTAGAGCATTGCAGGTCTGACAGGTGCAGCACTGTGAGACAGAAGATAAATTCTAGTACGAACAGAAGCAGACAAAAGCACGGCATTAAGCAGAGCGGACGCAGCCGATGTCATATATTAGTCCAGAGGTGACTACAGGGGGGGATTGGTGGAGCGGGCAGAGTTCAAGAGTCTGACGGCCGTGGGGAAAAAAGTGTTCGTACGCCTAGTAGTCTTAGCATGGATGGACCGGAACCTCCGGCCCAGTTTGAGTCGACTGAAGAGGCTGTGACCAGGGTGAGAGGGGTCGCCCACAATTTTCATTGCTCTGTTACGCAGTCTAGTGCTGTAGATGAGATCTAGAGGGGGAAGAGGTTTTCCAATAATCTTCTCCGCTGAGCTGACGACCCTCTGGAGTTTGTATTTGTCGCTGGCGGAGCAGCTAGAGAACCAGACCAGGATGGATGAGCAGAGGACTGACTCTATTGTGGCAGAGTAGAAGGACCTCAGGAGTTCTTGGGCCATACCAAACTTCTTTAGTTGGCGAAGAAAGAAGAGTCTTTGCTGTGCCTTCTTCTGAGTTGCGGTGGTGTTTGCCCTCCAGGTCAGGTCATCGGAGATGGTTGTGCCCAGGAGGCGGACGCTGGGGACCCTAGCGACTTCAGTACCCCCGATATGTAGCAAGGGGGGGGGGGTTACTGGCATACTTCCTGAAATCAATGACCATCTCCACGGTTTTGGCTGTGTTAAGAACTAGTTCATTCTCTTTGCACCAACTGCAGATTCTGTCTACCTCCTGGCGGTAAGCCCGCTCATCGTTCTCACTAACAAGGCCAACAATAGTTGTATCATCCGCAAATTTGATGATTTTGACAGAGTCGGCTGTGGATGTGCAATTGTTCGTGTATGGAGAGAACAGGAATGGTGACAGGACGCAGCCCTGGGGGGCTCCAGTGTTGGTCACTCTGGGTCTGGAGGATATGTCACCCAGCTTAACAACCTGGGACCTGTTCGAGAGAAAGTCTGAGATCCAAAGGCGAAGAATGGGATGGACTGTGAGCTCCGTGAGATTGTCGTGCAGGATACGGGGGCAGATGGTATTGAAGGCCGAGCTGAAGTCCAGGAGAAGAATTCTAGCGTATGAGTCCGGCCTGTCTAGGTGGTCAGTGATGAACTCCAGGCAGATGTTGATAGCATCATCAGTGGACCTGTTTGCTCTGTACGCGAACTGGAGAGGGTCCAGTCGGTCCAGAGTAGCGTTCTTGAGCAGAGGCAGGACCGCTCTTTCAAAGGTCTTCATGATCACTGATGTTAGGGCCACGGGCCTGAAGTTATTTAGGTCAGAGACGCCTTGCTTTTTTGGGATGGGAATGATTATGGATTCCTTGAAGCATGTGGGGACCTTCCCTTCGCTGAGTGATCTGGCAAAGATAGAGGTGAGTACAGGGGCCAGCGGACGTGAGCAGGACTTCAGACATGCAGGTGACACGCCATCAGGGCCAGATGCTTTCCTGGCATTCAAGGCAGACAGGAGGTGCGGAACATCGGCCTCGGGTACTATAGGGGCAGGGCATGTGCTTGAGCTAGATTCAGTGCTCTTAGGAGTAGAGGAGGGGGCAGACGGAGTTGACTGCCCCCCAGAGGTAGCCGGAGCCTCAAACCTGCAATAAAAGTTACTGAGTTCCTCTGCTAGCTCGGAGCAAGGAGTAGCCTGTTGGGGAGGAGACTTATAGCTGGTGGCAGCCTTCAGACCCTTCCAGACCGCCCGAGGGTCGTTTGAGCGGAGATTATTCTGAATCCTTTCAGCATATGCCCGTTTTGCAACACGCAGTTCCCTGTTGAGGGAGTTCCTTGCCGTCCTGAAGTCCTCCAGGGAGCCGGACTTATGCGCGGCTTCCTTGCGCTTCCGCAGTTGCCGCAACTTGTTCGAGAACCACGGTTTGTCGTTAGGGTAAATCTTAAAGGACTTGGTGGGCACACAGGATTCCTCACAGAAGCTGATATAGGATGAGACAGTATCGGCCCACTCATCAAGGTTGGGTGATTCCAGCGCCTTCCAGTCCGTGCAGTCAAAGCATGCCTGGAGTTGGAGCTTGGCTTCGTTAGACCACACTTTGGTGGACTTCAGGACAGGTTTCGCTGACTCCAAGCGCCTTCTGTAGGTAGGAACCAGATGGATGAGGCAGTGGTCAGAGGAACCGAGAGCAGCCCATGAGACGGCCTTGTAAGCGTCCTTTAGAGGTGTATAACAGTGGTCCAAAGTGCTAGCATTCCTGGTGGGGCAGGCCACGTGCTGGTGGTAGCGTGGGAGCTCACGACGGAGGTTGGCTTTGTTGAAGTCACCCATAATGATAAACAGAGAGTCTGGAAGGGACGTCTCCCACTGCATGATGGTGTCACTGAGGTCGCGCTGAGCAGTTTTGACGTCGGCGTCAGGTGGAATGTACACGCCTGCAAGGACGTAGGAGGTGAACTCTCTGGGCGAGTATGAGGGCTTGCAATTGAGGAGTAGTAGTTCGAGGTTGGGGGTGCACTTTTTGGCTAGTAGTGATGTGCTTGGGCTCCATGCAGAGCTGACATAGAAACAGATTCCCCCACCTCTCTTTTTCCCTGAGAGGGTGGGATCGCGGTCTGCACGTGTAATGTTGAAGCCCGGGAGGAGAAGGGCATTGTCTGGGGTGTCCTCTTGCAGCCACGTTTCTGTGAAGCAGATGACAGGGGTGTTATTGCCGAGCTCCCTCTTGTTAGTGAGAAGGCGAAGTTCGTCCATCTTGTTAGGGAGGGAGCGTACATTTGCCAGAAGGGCCGAAGGAATGGGTGAGCGCAGGCCCCTTTTCCTCAACCTCACAAGGGCCCCCGCACGGCAGCCCCTCCGCCGCTGGCCTGAATGTACCGGTGAGTCGCAGCTAGTGATTTTTTGGACGTGGCTCCAGACAGAGCTGTAGAGGAGACCACTATCAGGGAGGGAAGAGCTGCAGGCTTCCCAGAGGGTAAGCTGCATCCTGGTGTAGGTAGTACGGGGCATGAGAAGTGGTGAAAGGGGGTAGTGGGCAGCCATGCTGATGGGGGGGGGGCAACCTCCAGTGGTACACAGTGTAGCAACAGCGTGGGCTCAGACAAGGGCAGTGGGCAGGCAGTGGTCGCCCTCGCAGAGGCAAGGTGGCAGGGAGGGCAGCAGGCAGGCAAGGTGACAGAGAGGGCAGTGGTAGGCAATGGTCACCATATGCAAGGTGGAGAAGTGAAGCAGAGAGTACCTTAGAGGTCCTGAGGGGAGAGCAGCCAGCAGCACAACAGGCAGGTTCCGGGAGTCCCCATGATGTGAAGAAAGGAGTCGGCAAACAGTCCTGTCCAGATGAGATGAGGGCCCTTTAACTCAGGAACCCAGTCCCAGTCGTGATGGCTGGAGAACGGTCATTTAAGCCCACGATGTGTTAAGCCCCCATGTGTTAAGCTCACGATGTGGCAGGCGGCGGTGAGGGCCCTTTAAGTCCTTGGTGCGGGTGTGGGCCCCTCCTTGTAGCAGAAGGGGACGGCAGTGTGGGCCTGGTCGAGGCCACAGGAGGAAGCAGGTCGCTCAGCGTGGGAGCCGGCAGAGCGGGGGCACATAGCGGGAAGGATCCGCCAAGTGCGATCTTCCGTGGTGGTGAGGAGCGCTCAGCTGGGCCTGTTAATTGCCAGCGGATGATTCTCTGGGGCGGCGGCAGCCACCGGGGAAGGAGCCGACTTCAGATGGCAGGGACCACCCACGTGGTGAGCTCGCTGTGGCATACGGCAGTGGAGGCCGGAGAAGGGGCGGTCAGTGTTCCTCTCCTAGCAGTGCTGGATGTCCCAATCCCCCTGGCGACAGAAGCGGCGGGCGGAGGGAGCCGACATCAGATGGCCGGGGCCTCCCACATGGTGCGCACGTGGGAGCTTTTGGCAGTGGAGAGCCGTGGAAGGGACCTGCGGTAATGCTCGCCTGGCGATGAAGGGTCCGGCAACAGCTCCCGCAACCCAGCGGAAGATTGGATCTGGAGGAGAAGTGAGGACTGCAACAGGAGCCGGCAGCCGGTGTGAATCCCCTCGGAGGGGATGTGGCACAGCTGGGAGCGCTGGACCCCGCTCTGCTGTAGGGTCCAGATACCGGAGGAGGGAGGTCACGGAGAGCAGTAAGTCAGTCCCTGGGTTAGCACAGCTACTTACACTACTAGTTAAGCTAATTTAACAGCTACAAAATAACAAAAAGTAACAAAAAAAGAGAAAAATTTCAGGAGCCATGTGCCGAGGCAGCCGTTGGTGGCGCCATCTTGTGTTGAATAATTCCGCCTCTCAACTCACTGTGGCAGCCAGTAGCAGGCATTTGTGCCTCACACATCCCCTCCCCTCTTTTCCCCGGCCAACTCCACCCCTGCCTCTCTCAGTCAGCCATCTTGCCCGGGAATGTGTGCATCCGTGACGCGGATTACAAAGTGACTGCTGACTGTGAGAGTCAGAGAGCCTCACTAAGTCTTCTCTGACAGTGGTGCTGGCTGGGGGGGCAGCGAGCAGCCTGAGGACTCCAGGAGCCAGCGAGCAGGGAGACGGAATTCTGTGATCAGCACAAGAGGAGTGGTGAGGAGACGCTGGCTTGTGAAAGAAAAAAAAAAGTTTAACGGTTTCTGCTGCTCCAGGGGCCAGAGGAGGGCAGGAAGCATTGATGGCTGCTCTGGTCTACATGTATGGGCACTGTGAGGAATTCCATTAAGGGATCACACACACACACAGCCTGTGCAGGCTTTATTACATCACTGTGCTCTATGCTAATCATCACTTGTGCAGGGAAAGGAATTCTGGCAGTATGAGAGGGATCTGAAGTTAAATGTGGTGCAATAGCTGTGTAGCTCATACATTATAACAGCCACAGTCACAGCAGACGTGTTGTGTCAAAAACAGTGATCAGCAGCTCTTGTGACTTGCCCTGTCTGTCATCAGAACATCCACACATCCCTGACATGATGAGGCATAAAGCTGCTGGGCTGGAAATGGCTTATGGATATTCAGATGAGAAATACAGATCTATCACAGCAGTCCCCCCCCCCCCTTCCCTCACCTTAGGGCTCCCCCTCTTTCGCTCTCCCCTCCAGAACTAAGTCTTGTGTGGCGACTGGCAGCGGGCGGAACTTACCTCCGTCTCGTTCCAAGCGCCGGAAGTTCTTGTGCCGCTGCTCTGGTCTGGACCAGACTAGCAGCAAATGCAGAGAGACCATCCCACGCCTGCAACGAGACTGTAAGTTCCGCCCACTACCAGCTGCCGCACAAGACTTAGTTCTGGAAGGGAGAGCGAGGGAGGGGGAGCCCTAAGGTGAGGAAAGGGGGGGAGACGTCCCCCCTTCCCCGCTGCTGTGCCCATGATCGCTCCCTCTTCTCTGCACTGCTCCCCTCCTGCTGGGGGGGACACCTGGCTACCTGTTATGGGGACATCTCTACCCCTGGCTACCTGTTCTGGGGACATCTCTGCCCCTGGCTACCTGTTCTGGGGACATCTCTGCCCCTGGCTACCTGTTCTGGGGACATCTCTGCCCCTGACTACCTGTTCTGGGGACATCTCTGCCCCTGGCTACCTGTTCTGGGGACATCTCTGCCCCTGGCTACCTGTTCTGGGGACATCTCCACCCCTGCCTACCTGTTCTGGAGATATTTCAGCCCCTGGCTACCTGTTCTGGGGACATCTCCACCCCTGGCTACCTGTTCTGGGGACATCTCTACCCCTGGCTACCTGTTCTGGGGACATCTCTACCCCTGGCTAGCTGTTCTGGGGACATCTGGCTACCTGTTCTGGGGACATCTATACCCCTGGCCACCTATTCTGGGGACATCTCCACCCCTGGCTACCTGTTCTGGGGACATCTCTACCCCTGGCTACCTGTACTGGGGACATCTCCACCCCTGGCTACCTGTTCTGGGGACATCTCTACCCCTGGCTACCTGTTATGGGGACATCTATACCCCTGGCCACCTATTCTGGGGACATCTATAGACCTGGCTACCTGTTCTGGGGACATCTCTGCCCCTGGCTACCTGTTCTGGGGACATCTCTACCCCTGGCTACCTGTTCTGGGGACATCTCTACCCCTGGCTACCTGTTCTGGGGACATCTGGCTACCTGTTCTGGGGACATCTATACCCCTGGCCACCTATTCTGGGGATATCTCCACCCCTGGCTACCTGTACTGGGGACATATCTGCCCCTGGCTACCTGTTCTGGGGACATCTCTACCCCTGGCTACCTGTTATGGGGACATCTATACCCCTGGCCACCTATTCTGGGGACATCTATAGACCTGGCTACCTGTTCTGGGGACATCTCTGCCCCTGGCTACCTGTTCTGGGGACATCTCTGCCCCTGGCTACCTGTTCTGGGGACATCTCTGCCCCTGGCTACCTGTTCTGGGGACATCTCTGCCCCTGGCTACCTGTTCTGGGGACATCTCTGCCCCTGGCTACCTGTTCTGAACATCTCTACCCCTGGCTACCTGTTCTGGGGACATCTCTACCCCTGGCTACCTGTTCTGGGGACATCTGGCTACCTGTTCTGGGGACATCTGGCTACCTGTTCTGGGGACATCTGGCTACCTGTTCTGGGGACATCTCTGCCCCTGGCTACCTGTTCTGGGGACATCTCTGCCCCTGGCTACCTGTTCTGAACATCTCTACCCCTGGCTACCTGTTCTGGGGACATCTCTCCCGGGGCAGCACGGTGGCGTAGTGGGGCAGCACGGTGGCGTAGTGGTTAGCTCTCTCGCCTTGCAGCGCTGGGTCCCTGGTTCGAATCCCAGCCAGGGCACTATCTGCAAAGAGTTTGTATGTTCTCTCTGTGTCTGTGTGGGTTTCCTCCGGGCACTCCGGTTTCCTCCCACATTCCAAAAACATACAGATAAGTTAATTGGCTCCCCCTAAAAAAACAAAAAAATTGGCCCTAGACTACAGTACTTACACTACATAATATAGACATATGGCAATGGTAGGGATTAGATTGTGAGCTCCTTTGAGGGACAGTTAGTGACAAGATATATATATATATACTGTACAGCGCTGCGTAATATGTCGGCGCTATATAAATACTATATAAATAAAAATACTAAATACTATACCCCTGGCCACCTATTCTGGGGACATCTATACCCCTGGCCACCTATTCTGGGGACATCTCCACCCCTGGTTACCTGTTCTGGGGACATCTCTACCCCTGGCTACCTGTTCTGGGGACATTTCTACCCCTGGCTACCTGTTCTGGGGACATCTCTACCCCTGGCTACCTGTTATAGGGAAATCTCTACCCCTGGCCACCAATTCTGGGGACATCTATAGACCTGGCTACCTATTTTTGGGGAACTGCTGCCAGATTATGTGTATGTTGGGGGAATCGCTGCTGCCAGATTACATCTATTTTTAGGGAACCACTGCCATATTATCTGTATTTTGGAAGAACCTCTGCCAGATTTTTGGTGAAATGCTGTAAGATTACATGTATTTTGGGGGCGGGCAGGGGAGGAAACACTACGGCAGAGATCAAAGTTCGCCGTCAGACCTTTTGCAGCACCACTAAAGTCATGTATATTTGGCCCCACCCCTGACCACGCCCACATTTTGCTGCAGGACCACGCCCACAGGGCATTTTGTCAGTAAAAAAAAAATCTTTTGTCAGTAAATTTTTAGGTATTTGTCAGTAAAAAATAACGTGAAAGGTTGACAACACTGCAACCCATCACTCCCTGAAGCCAAGCTCCTGCCAAACCTAGCCAGAACTATATCCAGCAAGTTGTGGACTCTGCTCCCTGGCCTGGACCAGGCTGGCAGCGAAGAGGCTGTCGAGCTGGGGCTCGCGTAAGACTCAAGAAGAGGGGCCTGAGGTCAGCCATCCCCTCGGTACTCCTGGCAAATGTCCGCTCTCTCCCTAACAAACTGGACGTCTCCTTTGCGGCAGGTGGGAGCTGGGGAAGAACACCCCAATACTCTGCTTCACGGTGACCTGGCTACATGAGAACATCCTGGAGAATGCTCTACTCCTTCCAGGCTTAGGCCTCCTTACGAGGAGACCGTGACCCTGCCCTCTCTGGGAAGAAAAGAGGCGGTGGCATCTGCTTCTATGTCAGCTCCTCATGGTGCCCCACCCCAACAGTACTCGACAGGAGGTGCTCCCCGTACCTAGAACTTCTACTCGTAAACTGCAGGCCGGCACACTCACCTCAGGAGTTCTCCTCCTATGTCCTTGTCGGAGTGTACATACCCCCCGACGCTGACGTCAAATCCGCCCTGAGTACCTTTAGTGACACCATCTCGCGGTGGGAAACATCCCTCCCAGGCTCTCTGTTCATCGTCATGGGAGACTTCAACAGGGCAAATCTCCGACAAGAGCTGCCACACTACCATCAGCATGTTGCCTGTCCCACCAGAGGCCTGAACACGCTCGATCATTGCTACACGCCACTGAAGGGTGCCTACAAGGCTATCTCTGGGGCAGCGCTTGGCTCCTCTGACCATTGCATTGTTAATCTCATCCCCACCTACAGGAGACTCCTGGAATCCACAAAACCAGCTGTGCAGGCCTCTAAGGTATGGTCAAGTGAGGCCAAGCTCCACCTTCAAGCCTGCTTTAACAGTACGGACTGGAAGTCCCTGGCAGCCCCAGACCTGGACGAGTGGGCGGACAACGTCACCTCATATATCAGCTTCTGTGAGGCCTCCTGCGTCCCAACCAAATCCTTCAAGGTCTACCCAAATAACAAACCTTGGTTCTCCAACAAGCTTCGGCTAATGCGGAAACAAAAGGAGGTGGCACACAAGGCGGACAACCAGGAGAACTTCAGGAAGGCGAGGAACACTCTGAAACGAGAGCTGAGAGCCGCAAAAAAAGGAGTTCGCTGAGAGGATGAAGCAGAACCTGCGCTCAAATGACCTACGAGCAGTATGGCAAGGGCTCAAGGCTGCCACCAACTACAAGCCTCCACCGCAGCAAGCAAATTTTACTGCAGGTTTGAGAGTCAGGCTGAGCCTGGGGAGCATCTACCACCTCCTACTCTCTCCCCACTCTACGCGAATAACGACCCAAGTGAGGACTCACTCTCTCTGGCGGTGGGAGAGGCAGACGTTCGGCGCCTCCTGTCCAAGCTAAACGCCAGGAAATCCTCAGGCCCTGACGGCGTGTCCCCAGCCTGCCTCAAGACCTGTTCGTGGCAACTTCCTCCCATCCTCTCTGCAATCTTCAGTAAGTAACTGACAGAGGGCAGAGTCCCTGCGTGCTTCAAGAGGTCCACCATCGTACCTGTTCCTAAGAAACATGGCATCTCCGACCTCAACAACTTCAGGCCGGTGGCCCTGATGTCTGTCATCATGAAGTCACTAGAGAGAGTGGTCTTATCCATCCTCAAGCTATCCACCCTGCCCCTACTGGACCCACTCCAGGGCAAACAGGTCTACCGATGATGCCCTAAACCTCTGTCTAGAATACATCCTTAACCATCTCGACAGACCAGATGGTGCGTACACCAGAGTACTGCTATTAGACTTCAGTTCGGCATTCAACACAATATGTCTACGCATCCTTCAGGATGTCCTGGCTACACTAGGGGTCCACCCCACCCTGCGCTTATGGATCACGGACTTCCTCTCCAAAAGTTTCCAAGTTGTCAGGCTGGGGGACATCTACTTGAGAGAAGTGACAACCAACACAGGGGCACCCCAGGGCTGTGTCCCGTCCCCACTGTTGTTCTCTCTCTACAAAAACAATTGTAGATCCACAGCTGCTTCTGTCAAAGTCATAACAATTGCTGATGACACCAAGGACAATATTCAGGAGTATCAGCAGCAGGTGGAGAGAATATGCCAGTGGTGCACTGAGAACAGTCTGGTACTCAACACGGCCAAAACTGTCGAGCTAGTAATTGACTTTAGGAAGTCTGCTCCCACCCCGCCTCCCATCTACATTGACGGTGCCGAGGTGGCCAGAGTGCCCTGTGCCCGCCTTCTGGGCACTACCATCTCTAGCGATCTCAGTTGGAAGGCCAATATCTCGGCAACCCAGCGGAAAGCCCAGCAGAGGCTGTTCTTCCTCCACCAATTGCGGAAGTTCGGAATGGCGAAGGAGATTCTAACATGTTTCTATTCCGCCACCATTGAATCGATCCTCTGTTCCTCCATCTTGGTCTGGTATGCGGGAGCCACTGCCACTGACAGACACAAACTACAGAGGATCATAAGGTCAGTGGAGAGGATCATCGGGAAACATCTGCCTCCACTTGACCTCCTGCACAGCACAAGACTGCATGCCAGGGCACTGAAGATTGCAAGTGACCCCTCACACCCAGGGCACGACTTTTTCACCCATCTACCACTGGGCCGGACACTTCGGGCCATCCCCACTAAGACCTCCAGGCACAAAAACTCTTTCTTCCCCTCGGCCGTCAGCTTCCAGAACTCCCTTAACATTCTCCCACCCTCTACCAACGGCCTACCACCTGCAAAGTAGCGGCCGGCAAAAATGCGCTCTTCGATTCAATCAGTCATCGACCTTTAATTGACTGGACTTTACCCCCTGCACCTTGGCGGACCTCTGCTTTGTTCTGGAAAAAATGCACACGGACGCTGAACGCAGATTGTGTTCATACTTTTTCCCTCTTGAGTTTGATATGTTTTTGGGAGAGATGTTTCTACTGTCATGTCTCCTCTGATCTCTGATTCGGTACCTTGCACTTCTGATATTCCGTTGCCAAACCCTGCTTGCCTTGGATACCGAATCAGCTTCCTGTTTTTGTACTTTATCTGTCAGTGTGTATACCTAGCTGGTGTGTTCAGTGAACCCCCCTCACTGCATCTAACTACCTTTAGTGTTCAGTGAACCCACCTCACTGCATATACCTAGCTGTTGTGTTGAGTGAACCCACCTCACTGCATCTAACTACCTTTAGTGTTCAGTGAATCCACCTCACTGCATATACCTATCATCCACCCGAGATGAAAAAATGGACAAACCAGGTAGAGTAGGAGGTAGAGGCAGACCCAGAGGAAGGCCACCTGGCACCGGCAGGTCTGTGCGAGGTCGTGTTGATGTGATTTCGTGTGGCCCTGGCCCAAAGTACAGTGCTCTGAAGAAGGCACGTGCCATCACTTCCCAAGATTGTCAGGACGTGCTTGACAGTTTAACACAGAACACCTCATCTCCCGCAGCCACCAGCGCTACTACAAGCACCACATCCGCTGCATTTGACACTTCGCAGGAGTTATTTGGTGTGGAAATCACTGATTCACAGCCAATACTGCTACAACAAGATGAAGGCGCTAAGCAAGTTACACCACCTCATACGTCTGAGTTAGGTGGCGATAGTATGGACGTAACGTGTGAGGAGGGGGGGGATGATGAAGCACCTGATGTTGGTGCAGTTGTGGAGGTGTCTGAGGAAAGTGAAACTTGGCAGGAGGATTATGATGACGATTATACGGATGCCCCGTATGTTCCCAATAGAGGAAATGACCAGGAGTACAGTTCAGAGGGGGAGTCAGAGAAGAGTAGGAGGAGACGAGTCCATGAAAGAAGCAGAGGGAGATCATCCTCAGAAACAGCTGGGGGCAGTGTCCGGCGCCATGTATCGCCAGCTATGGACAGCCAGCCAACATGCCCTTCAACGTCAGCTGCTGATGCCACCATAGTGCCATCACCCCAGGGGGGCTCAGCGGTTTGGAAATTTTTTAATGTGTGTACCTCAGATCGGAGCCAAGCCGTCTGTTGTCTCTGCCTCCAAAAATTGAGCCGTGGAAAGGCCAACACTCACGTAGGGGCAAGTGCCTTACGAAGGCACCTGGAGAAAAGGTACAAACAGCTATGGCAAGAACACCTGAGGAAAAGCAGCACCCAAAAGACAAGCCACCCTCCTTCTCCTCTTCCTCTTTCAGGTGCATCATCTTCAGCCGCTTTCTCCCTTGCACCTTCACAGCCACCCTCCTCCACACCACCTCTGACCTTGAGCGGTTCCTGCTCCTCTGCCCACAGCAGTAGCCAGGTGTCCGTGAAGGAAGTCTTTGAGCGGAAGAAGCAAATTTCTGCCAGTCACCCTCTTGCCCGGCGTCTGACAGCTGGCGTGGCGGAACAATTAGCCCGCCAGCTATTACCATACAAGCTGGTGGAGTCAGAGGCTTTCCGTAAATTTGTGGCCATTGGGACACCGCAGTGGAAGATACCAGGCCGCAATTATTTTTCACAAAAGGCCGTACCCAAACTGTACCATGTAGTTGAGAGGCAAGTGGTGTCATCTCTTGTGAAGAGCATTGGGTCAAGGGTCCACCTGACCACGGATGCCTGGTCTGCAAAGCACGGGCAGGGCCGCTACATTACGTACACAGCCCATTGGGTCAACCTAGTGACCGATGGCAAGCAGGGAGTACGTGGCTGCGCAGCGGACCAACTTGTGACACCTCCACGGCCTGCAGGCAGGCCTCCTGCCACCTCCTCTCCTTCTCCTCCTGCTACATCCTCTTCGCTGTCATCCTCCTCCTCCTCCTTGGCTGAGTGGCAGTTCAACTCTAGTGGTGCTGCCATCTTCTCTCCAGCTACACAGCCCCATCTCCCCAGAGCCTACGCTGCATGCCAGGTACGACGGTGTCACGCCATTTTAGACATGTTTTGCCTCAAAGCGGAGAGTCACACTGGACCAGCTCTCCTGGCTGCTCTTAACAAAGAGGTGGAGCAATGGCTGACCCCGCACCAGCTGGAGATCGGCAATGTACCCTGCATGTCACATGTGCTGAATCTGGCTGTGCAAAGATTTGTGTCAAAGTACCCAGGCTTAGAGGACGTCCTGAAGCAGGCCAGGAAGTTGTGTGGGTATTTCAGGTGGTCTTACACGGCCATGGCACGCTTTGCGGACATTCAGCGGAGAAGCAACTTGCCGGTGAGATGCTTGATATGCGATAGCCCAACTCGCTGGAATTCCACCCTGCTCATGTTCTCTCGCCTGCTAGACCAGGAGAAAGTCGTCACCTAGTACCTGTACAATTACAGTAGAAGGACACAATCTGGGAAGATGGGGATTTTGTGGCCCAACAACTGGACACATTCGAAATGCATGCAGGATCATGCAGCCGTTTGAGGAGGTGACCAACCTGGTGAGTCGCACTGAAGGCACCATCAGCGACTTGATCCCCTACGCTTACTTCCTGGAGTGTGCCGTGCGTAAAGTGGTGGGTAAAGCTGTGGAGGAGCGTGAAGAAGAACAGTTATGGCAGGAGGAGTCGTGGGAGCAATTTTCATCCGAACCAAATGTTTCCTCAACACCTGCGGCAGCACAGAGGGGGGAGGAGAAGGAAGAAGAGGAGTCATGTGGGGAAGGAGAGGAGTTAGACTCGAATGATGATGATGATGATGATGAGGAAGGTGTTTCTGTGGAGGAGGAAGAGGCAGCGGCAGAAGAACAACCGCAGCAGCCATCAGAGGGGGCTTGTGCTGCTCCACGTTCCCATGGTATTGTTCGTGGCTGGGTGGAGGAAGAGTCACTCAGGAAGAGCATGAGAAGATGTGTACGTCTGGATCCAACTTTGTGCAGATGGCCTCTTTCATGTTGTCCAGCCTGGTTAGGGACCCCCGTATCCAAAAACTCAAGGGGAATGACCTGTACTGGGTGGCCACGCTACTAGACCCTCGGTACAGGCACAAAGTGGCGAACCTGTTACCAACTAAACAGAAGGCGGAAAGGATGCAGCACTTGCAGAACAAGCTGGCAATGATGCTTTACAATGCGTTTAAGGGTGATGTGACAGCACAACGCAATAAAGGTACCATTGGAAGTTATCCTCCTCCTCCCAAGTCCACGCAGGCAAGGACAGGATGCTCCAGCGATCTCAGGGTGATGTCGGACATGTGGACATTCTTTAGTCCAACGCCTCGCCGTAGCCCTTCCGGATCCACCCTCCACCAACGCCTGGACCAACAGGTAGCCGACTACCTGGCCTTAACTGTGGATGTGGACACTGCGAGCAGCGACGATGAACCCTTGAACTACTGGGTGCGCAGGCTTGACCTGTGGCCAGAGCTGTCCCACTTTGCCATCCAACTTCGGTCTTGCCCTGCCACAGACGTCCTATCAGAAAGGACCTTCGGTGCAGCTGAAGGCATTGTCACTGAGAAGAGAAGTCGCCTAAGTCACAACAGTGTTCAGTACCTCACCTTATCAAAATGAATGAGGCATGGATCCCTGAGGGCTACTGCCCGACCGAAGACTAAGTCAGTCCCCACAGACAGCATCTCTGCCTGCAGGCTGCTTGCCTTCTCTGCCACCACCAACAGGGTCCAGGGGGACTCTAGGCGGATTCCTGAATTTTTAAGGATGCGGCTAGCAGCGGCCGCTATACTAATTTTTCTAGTGCGTGTACATGCCTGCCTAATTTTTCTGGCTGCACTGCGGGCGGCTGCAAAACAAAACAAAAGGCATGTACATGTGCCCATCCCCCTTCGTGATCATTACCTTGCCGCGGTGAAGGGGCTTGCGTATCACAATGAAGCAAATGACCGCCGGCTATATGAGTGTCTCGGGTGAGGGTGGCACACCAAAGATAATAAGCTCGTTGCTTCATTGTGGTCAGACCAAATTTGATCAGCTGGACAGTCACTGTTGTTCTATCATTGAGCTACCACAGCCCGGTGACCATATGGCCTGTAAAACCGCCACAGCTTGCACTCTGGCCATGTTGTGCACCAGTCCAGCATGGCTGTCACTATGCAAACAGCTGTTTGCAGTGTATTACACAGTGAGTTTGGTGTGTCAGTGTGAAGCAGTACTCCCTGATTGATGTATACACATGCAAGATGTTTGAAAGCACTTTAGGGCTGCAATTTAGCATTCAATGTGATTTCTGCCTTTAAAACGCTGCTTTGCGTCAAATCCAGATTTTTCCCCGGGACTTTTGGCGTGTATCCCAGTCCGTCATGCCCTCCTCCAGGTGTTAGACCCCTTGAAATAATCTTTTCCATCACTTTTGTGGCCAGCATAATTTTTTCCAGTTTTCAAAGTTCGGCTCCCCATTGAAGTCTATTGCGGTTCGCGAAAGTTCGCGCGAACTGAACCTTCTGCGAAGGTTCGCAAACCGAAAATCAGAGGCTCGTGACATCTCTAGTTCACACTAGTTTGCCCTTTTTCTTATGCACTTTACATTTTTACTCATATATTCATGAGCATATTTTTCTTAATATTGGGCACCTATTTTCATATTTCTGGCACAAGCTTGACTTAATAGCACTTTATTGATTGGCAGCTACCTCATTACTACTCATATTAGGGCCCGGGTCCCGCCAGTCTATTCTGGGTTCCCACAAACCGAGATGGCTGTTTATAGCAGCATTATAGGGTTTATCAATGTACCTTGGAGGTGAGGCATTTGAGTTTTGTTGTTTTCCACATTATTATTTATTTTTATTATTATTTAGTATTTATATAGCGCCGACATATTACACAGCGCTGTACAGTGTATATATATATCTTGTCACTAACTGTCCCTCAAAGGAGCTCACAATCTAATCCCTACCATTGCCATATGTCTATATTATGTAGTGCAAGTACTGTAGTCTAGGGCCAATTTTAGGGGGAGCCAATTAACTTATCAGTATGTTTTTGGAATGTGGGAGGAAACCGGAGTGCCCGGAGGAAACCCACGCAGACACGGAGAGAACATACAAACTCTTTGCAGATAGTGACACATGATTGTGGTGTGTACTTTTTTGGTTTTAAATGGTTTTATACATGTGTTTAGCATTCAATAAAATCTTTTTGTACGATTAAAGGTGGTGCAATTGATTTATACCAGGGTTTCTTTCCCTCTTTGTGCAATTATGATTTGGCATATATACCCTGGTGTTTGCACACCGTATGTGATTGTGGAGTGCAAATCCATACCATTGTATTCAGAGTGAAAATAGATGTGATATATATGATTTTAGCTTGTTGAAGGAATACCGTTTATATGAGAGGTATGAAAATTATATCATTCCACTGGTCTGGGTCTAGTGAATATTTTGATATTAAATTGGTGGCACAGACATCACCAAACCCCGAGATATTCAGCTGCTTCATGCCACAACATGTGACTCTAATCAAGTTTGATGTCATATGAACTGTCATATTCTGAGGAATATGAATCTGTGATTGTTATGTGCTTGCAGGGAGCATGAGCTGAAATATGAAAATGTCATATTTTGTGGGCAAAAATGTTCCACCCAGAGGGCTAACCGCACCCCATCCAGCCCCTGGGCTGAACCTGAGACCCCACCCAAAAATGTGGATCATTAAAAAGAACTCGACAGGTGCTCCTCCCCCAGTTCTCCATTTTCCATCATTACAAAAGCATTGCTGCTGCTCTGAGGACTGAGCAGCGGCCATATTGTTTGAACTTTTCTCTGGAAACAAAGGAACTTAACGTGTTTATCCAAAGTGGACATTTTCACCTGAACTTAAGTAATCGTTTACCTCTTCCCTTTTTACTTTTATACTGCGCTACTATTGTCTCTATAATTGTTGATTTTAATGATTTTCTGTATATATTATTTATATTGCATTTAAAAATAAAAGACTTCTAAAAGTCATTTATCTTTTGCCTACACCTACTATTCAGCTACACACAGAACGAATCCTAGCTTCCTGAAGATTTGCTACCGAGAAGTGTTGTTATTAGCCAGAATAGAGTGCGTTGTTAACCGTTTTTATCTGCAGGTATTCGAGTCAGCCAGTCGGTGTGCTTCTCTGTCTCATTTAAACAGAGATGGTGGCAGCCTAATATTTTGTGTTTTATAGTTCGCATGCCTCCTTCTGGTCTGTCTGCAGCCAAATTCCAGCGATTTTGTCCATGAGATTGGATGATCTGTGTGCTGAAACTGATTGGAAGGCATTGTGCGGTCTGCACAATGCCTTCCAGACCAGCCACTAGGGGGTGTGTGACACCGTATAAAAAAGCTGACGGACAAGGACCTGTACTGCAGGGGTGCAGCTAAGGTTTTTGTGGCCCCAAGCGGACTGTAGTAAGTGGCTACATCCTGCGGCGCGCAAAGCACGCCGTGGCGAAAAATGGGTGTGGCTATCCCGCATAAGTGGGCGTGACCAAGACATGTGGGTGGAGCGGGAGGGCGGATTGGGGCGGGGCTGTTTGCGGGGAAAAATGGATGTGGGGGTGATTGAGGCGCAACAGTTACCCCAGACACCAGATATTAAAAACGCAATTTGTGCAACATTTTAACATAAAACAAAAGCAATTTGTGCAACATTTCAACAGAAAACAAACAGAATTTGAGCCACATTTCAGCAGAAATCAAACGCAATTAGGGAACCTTTTCAGCAGAAATCAAACGCAATTAGGGCACATTTTCAGCAAAATCAAACGCAATTAGGGCACATTTTTAGCAGAAATCAAACGCAATTAGGGCACATTTTCAGCAGAAATCAAATGCAATTAGGGCACATTTTCAGCAGAAATCAAACGCAATTAGGGCACAGTTCAGCAGAAATAAAACGCAATTAGGGCACATTTTCAGCAGATATCATACGCAATTAGGGCACATTTTCAGCAGATATCAAACGCAATTAGGACACAGTTCAGCAGAAATCGAACGCAATTAGGGCCACATTTTCAGCAGATATCAAACGCAATTAGGGCACAGTTCAGCAGAAATCAAACGCAATTAGGGCACATTTCCAGCAGATAAGGGCTGCAAAAAGAAAAGAATTTACTCACCTGGCACTGGCAGAAGTCTTCTCTCCCCGTCTCCTGGCCGGCTCCTCAGGCGCGCAGTTCCCACGGAGCTCCCTCCCTCCTCCAATCTCCCGCGCTGATTGAATGCAGGGCTACGGGAAGATGGCCACCCGAAGCCCTGTACTGGAGACAAATAGTCTCCAGAGCAGGGCTTCGGCGGCGGCCATCTTCCCGTAGCCCTGCTCTGCCAGCCCCGCGGGCTGCGGGATAGTGATGGGAATTTCGGCAAAACAGTGACGTCACGCCGATGTCACGGAGCCGCCGAGGCCCCTAAGATCTTGAGGCCCCAAGCGGCCGCTTGGTCTGTTTTATGCCTCGCGGCGCCCCTGCTGTACTGGGTGGCAACGCTACTGTACTCTCGGTATAAGCACAAAGTGGCTGAACTTTTACCAAATAGAACGGATAGGATGCACAATTTGTACAACAGGCTGCAAAGTATTATGCTGTACACTGCATTCAAAGGTGATGTCACAGCACAACAGCAAAGAGGTTCCCAGAATCCTCCTCCTCCTCCCACTGCCACGCTGGCAAGGGAAACAGTCTTTGGATGTTATAGTGATGTCAGACATGCACAGTTTTTTTTTTATCTGATGCATGGTCGCAGCCCTTTGGGACCCACTCTCCGAGAAAACCACAAGGTAGCGGACTACCTGGTCTTAACTGCCGATATCGACACTCTGAGGAGCGAAGAACCTATGGACTATTGGGTGCATAGGCTTGACCTTTGGCCTGAGCTCTCACAATTAGCCATCAAACTTCTCTCTTGCCCCGCCTCAAGCGTCGTGTCAGAGTGGACCTTCAGCACTGCGTCACTGAGAAGCGCAGTTCATTAGGTCAGAAAAGTGTGGATTACCTCACCTTTATAAAAATGAATGAGGCATGGATCCCGGAGGGCTACTGCCTGCCCGAAGACTTTTTAGTCACTCCCCACCCAGCATCTCTGCACACCGCATGACCGACCGACTGTCTGACAGACTTCTCCACCACCACCAACAGTGTCCAGACCAAGACTCCAGGACTCCACTCCACAGGTGGATCCTGCAGTTTTAAGGCCAAATAGCAGCGG
The DNA here is from genome assembly GCF_040937935.1 of Hyperolius riggenbachi. Lineage (NCBI taxonomy): Eukaryota > Metazoa > Chordata > Amphibia > Anura > Hyperoliidae > Hyperolius > Hyperolius riggenbachi. The sequence goes on along the minus strand of NC_090655.1, from coordinate 164,595,983 downwards.
CGCTAAAAATAATTTTCTCTCTGGCATGTGCACATGCCAAATTTTTCTGGCCTATGGTGCTGAACTGTGGCTGCAAAAAAAAAAAAATGGCATGTACATGATGTCAATTCCCCTTTATATGTCTAATAAGGAAGTGACAGTGAGTGACACAGTGGGTGACAGATAATGGGGTGACTTTATTTTGGGGTAAGGAAAGGACAGGGGCATGTGAAGTGCAGTAATATTGGGAAAGGGGGAGGAAGAGGAAGGAGGGGGGGGCAATAGGGAAGTGTGATTAGTAGTTATGTTCCAGACACTCGTTTAGTCCTTTGGGTCTCAGTGTCAGCAGGGTAAAGATCCAGAACATCTTCCTTGCACGTAAACGAGTTTGTCGTTCGGCAGAAGAGAGTCTATCACAAATGTGTTCAATGGGTATGAAGGAAATAAGTTTGGGGTCTGAGTTATGGAACTCTCCATAGTGTCTAGATAGGCTGTGTTTGGCATGTGCCCTTGAGATGTTTCTCCTGTGTTGTCCTAGGCGTGCACACAGGGCCGGATTTGTACTCTCCAGCACCCAAGGCCAGGTGTCACCAACTGCCCCCCCCCCCAACCGCCCCTCCCCCAACACTATTCTGTACAAAAACCTGACTAGTAATCAGTGATTTTAATGGGGTCCATTCCATTGTGCTGCTCTGCCCTCTATTCAACAAAAAAGCAGCACATGCTCTGTAATTCCGCACTTTTGCCAGAATGTCCACAGCAGCCAATACTGTTCTGAGCATGCATCCTTCAGAAATGACCCTCGTGTATGAGCGCACTTGTCAAGTACACATACCCATAACACTTGCCTCCTTTGCACATCCAGATAGGAGTGCCAAAATATAAGGAGCATGAGTGGACTGCTTCTTTGTCAGTCAGAGCCACAGTCAGGTGAAAATGCAGCGCAATGGAGAGAAGCCCACCCAAAGCACAGAACAGGTAAGTAACAAATAGCAACATCTTGTCAGTATACAGGAAGAAGGCGGCTTAGTAGCAAAAAGCTTTTTCTTTTAAGTTAAACATAATAGTCAATAAATGATAAAATCCTGATTGAAAACTTTCTGCCTTCACTAAGGCCTTTTAACGATATGTGTCAGCAAGTAACAGAGTTCTGATTATTAGGTGATCTGCAGTATCACCTATAATGCAGATACAGTATATACCTGATTATATGGTGATCTGCAGAATCACCAATAATACAAGTATACCAGCAGCTAATGTGATAGCAAGGTTAGTGCTTGGTGCAACAGTAGTACTGATAGGTTTAGCTGTACCTCACCAGAGGAGCTGGAGGGCACTAACAGTACAGAGTCCCTCACCAGAGACAATGGCCCTCTGGTGAGAGTAGAGTGGTCAGACTAATCGAGTTGGCAACAGACAGACAGATACGGTACAAAATCAGAAGGCAAAGGCAAGAAGGTTTTAACAGGCAGAGTCGGCAGCAAGATCAGATGGGCAGAAGTACAGAATAACTGAGAGTAAGAATAGTCAGAATGAGCAAGAGTCATACACAGATAATAAACAGTATTCCGATTATAATTATAGCTATCAAACAAATCCTATCACTGTGTTAAAACCCCCGGTTTCCTCCCGGATGAAAGCACACCGGATCTATCTAAGGTCTGAGCGCTAACACGAAGTATTCGCAACAGCAGACAAGTTGCGAGTGAATCAGCAAAGCTTAAGAAGCAGAGGAGACCCCTTCGGCACGCCCACTCCCATCAACCAATGAGGAGCGGCGAGCATCTCCTCTGACGTCAGCCGACCGGCCGGTCAGCTGACGCGCCTCCTCCCCGCATAAATGTCCCGTCTGTGCGCGCGCACACGCGACAATGCAACCCTATGTGCTGCTGACAAACCCGTCCTCGGCATGCTAGACGCCCGAGGCCCGGATAGATCGCTAGGCAGGGAGATGGAGGCAGCTGCGGTAGTATCGCTGTTCACCGTAGCTGTCTCTTCCATGTTTGTTACAGTACCCCCCCCCTCGAGGCGTGGACTCCGGACACGTCCTGCATGGCTTCTCAGGATGCAACTCATGAAACTTTTTCCTAAGCTCCTCAGCATTCATGCGATGACTCGGCACCCAAGACCTCTCCTCAGGCCCATACCCCTTCCAATGAACAAGGTACTGTACTGAATTACGCACCCGACGAGAATCCAAAATCTGTTCAATCTCATACTCAGGCTCCCCATCAATCACCACAGGGGGGGGAAGAGGATTCCACATGCACAGCCGGCTTCAACAGAGACACATGGAATAATTTGACACCTTTCATACTGGGTGGCAGTGAAATTACATAAGAGACATTATTAATCTTTTTAGAAACAGGGTATGGGCCTATAAATCTGGGGCCCAGCTTTGCTGATGGCTGTTTCAGGGCCAGATGCCTGGTTGAAACTCTTACCATGTCTCCTGGTACAAATTCCCATTCCACTGACCGTTTTTTATCTGCCTGCTTTTTCTGGGTTTGAAAGGCCTTTTTCAGATTCCTTTTAACCATAATCCAAATCTCCTTTAATGCTCCCTGCCAATCCTCCAGAGCAGGAAAAGGAGAAGAAACCACTGACAACAGGGAAAATTTGGGAGATCTCCCCCTTACCACCTGAAAGGGAGAATAGCCTGAGGAAGAACTTTTCAAGTTGTTATGCGTGAATTCTGCGAATGTCAAGAATTTCGCCCATTCCAATCGTGCATCAGCCACATAGCATCTAAGGAACTGCTCTAAGGACTGGTTAACCCTTTCAGTTTGCCCGTTGGTCTGTGGGTGGTAGCCGGAGGAAAATGACAGGTCCATCCCCAGATGATGACAAAAGGCTCTCCAGAATCTGGACACGAACTGAACTCCCCTATCTGACACCACATTCTCCGAGATGCCATGCAACCGGAAAATGTGCTGAATGAAGAGATCCGCCAGTTCTTGGGCAGAGAGGAATCCGTCCAGAGGAATAAGATGAGCCATCTTGCTGAACCTGTCGACTACCACCCAGATGACCGTTTTTCCCTCGGACCTGGGGAGTTCCCCCACAAAGTCCATGGACAAATGGGTCCATGGCTCCTTAGGCACTGGCAATGATTGCAGAGAGCCCACAGAAGCCTGACGGGACGGCTTGTTCCTGGCACAAATGGAACAATCCTTCACAAATTCCTTACAATCTAGAGCCAAAGATGGCCACCAGACACATCTGGAAAGCAGATCCTGTGTCCGAGCAGCCCCGGGGTGCCCTGCATTTTTATATGCATGAAATAACTGCAAGATCTGCAGGTGAAAGGAAAGTGGTACAAATAGAACCCCCTCAGATTTCGCCTTGGGAACATCTTGATGATAGGGAGTTAATACAGAGGATGGCGCTACGAACAGGCAGAGCCGAGACTCGAACACTGGTTGCCTGTGTCAAAGGCAGAGCCCTCAACCACTACACTATCCAGCCACCACTGGCTGGACTATTCCGGGATGTATAGTTATTATGCACACAATCCAATATATATATGAAAGGATAACGTCAGTTTTTCTAGGTATATAAATTTGTTTATTAAAAGTACAATTTCACATAAATATTAAGGTCTGATAAAAATGCCAGGCTTGCTCACAATTAAAACAATGGTCATCTGAATATTTCAAACCAACAACATTCACTCACATATTTCATACTATTATTAGGTATGCACTCTCCTATGCCGTGTTCTCACATGCATAAATCACTCACAGCTTGCACACAATGGAGCCACCTGATCCAAAAGAGACAAAAAATGATAAAAAATAACCTAAATAAGAAAAAATGTATACAAATATAGATCTCTTCTGTTCAAAAATTGCCCCCACAAGTTCTGTGTAGCACTATAGTCTGCTGTAACACTGTTTTCCAACGCGGCTGTCAGTCTCCAGGCTCGTTTTAGCAGCCCGTGGATAATGCAAGAGTGTCCACACTGGTAGCTTCTCTATCAGCTTGCTCAAAACTCCTTTTAGATCGACATGTTTCAATGGCTGACGGCCATCTTCCTCTGGATCAGGGTCATTGAAACATGTCAATCTAAAAGGAGGTGGAACGCAAGGTGGAACGCAATGAACTCCAGGGGGAAGTGACGTCACTCCCAGTCAACCACTTGCCCGGAAGCTGTAGGCAGAGCTGATTTCACCGCTACTGTACTGCTGGAACTACGCGGATACAGTTACGCATAGGAAGCGGACGTACTGCACTCTGAGTGGGGGACTTAGTGCGAGGCTACCGGCCGGAGCCCGCATGGAGAGAATCAATAACTGTTAGAAGACGTGTGAGTAACCTTATGAGAAACGCGATTAAGCACTACTATTGCAAGCACTCCTAACAAAAGCTATTTGGCAGCTCTATTAGAGTGGCAGACTACAGCGTTACAGCAGACTATAGTGCTACACAGAACTTGTGGGAAGCCAGACAGCAGATCAGGAACACAGTGAAGATGAAATCCGCACACTCGCAGGTAAAGTCCAAGGGTTTTTATTTGAATCCAACTCGCAAAAACAGTAAAATGGCTGACATGTTTCGGATCATATCCTTACTCATAGCCTAAACAAACTGACATCTTGGTGGACCATATATACTACCAGGACCGCCCCTAAGGGCGTGTACTCCTAAGACCATAGGAGATAAACCTTAATTTAGATTTAAAGGCTCAGGACTGAACCTGCAAAAATATGTCCGCCATCACTAACACATAATATATTTCTGTACATACAATAACTAGAATACAAAAATACAAAATTACCAAAGACAGTTAAAACGATATCAATATATAAAATTAATATCCCACCTGGCATTCAAACCATTAGGTTCCCTAGTTCCCATCTGTAAAATCCAAAATGCCTCTTTTATTCGTAATTTTTATATGCATCGCCTCGTCTAAAAGGAACAGTCACCTTCTCAATCCCTTGAAACATAAAACCCTTCCTAACACCATCATGCTTCTCCCTGAAATGTCTCGCCACATTGCTAATATTATCTGTCTTCCAAGAGGCCCCATTAAAATGTTCAGAAATTCTTTGTCTTAAACAATGTGTAGTGCAGCCCACGTATTGTAGGCCGCAGATTGTACATGTGACAACATAGATGACAGATTGCGTGTTACAGTTAATAAATTGTCGTAATGAGAAAATCCTCTGGTTAGCAATGGACGAGACAGTACGTGAAGAATGATGGTAAGTACAATAATTACAGGAAGAGAAACCACACCTGAATGACCCAACAGTGGATAACCATGTGGGCCGCACAGGAGCAGCAGAGGACTGGAAGAGACTGGGAGAGAGGGTGGATCCCAAGGATGGAGCCTTTTTATAGGCAAATCTGCAACCCGGCTGAAGTTGTAACTTATCATCCGCATATAAGACAGGGATATATCTCTTGATAACCCCTATAACTTTATTGTATTGTTGACTATATGTGGTTATGAAGTTCACAGAACTAACATTTGACTCCTGCGCCGGTATAGTATCGGAACTGTTCTTCAAAAGTTTATCTCTATCCCTAGAAGCAGCAATTCTCTGGGCCCTATCTAAAACAGAATCAGGATAGCCTCTTAGTTTGAAACGTGATCTAAGGGTAGAAAACTCCTGCAATGTAAACTCATCTGTAGAGCAATTCCTTCTTGCTCTAATATATTCCCCTACAGGGACACCCCTGAGGGTATATTTTGAATGGCAACTGGTGGCCTGTAACAGAGAGTTCCCAGCACAAGGCTTTCTAAAAGTCCTAGTTTCTATCCTACCCATCTCCCCAAATCCAAAAAGGGTGATATCGAGAAAATCTATCTGTGTATCACTAGATGTGTACGTGAAAGATAAATTAAAATTGTTAGTGTTAAAATATGACAGGAATTGCTGTAGAGTCTCATCTGTCCCCTGCCAAATCAAAAGAAGGTTGTCAATAAAACGACCATACCAAACAATGGAGTCTAAGAAGGGGTTCGTCTCTCCAAAAATGCGGAGCTCCTCCCACCACCCCATATAGAGGTTTGCGAGAGAGGGCGAAAATTTCGCCCCCATAGAAGCTCCGCACTTCTGGAGATAGAACCCCCCATCGAAAGAAAAATAATTATGTGAAAGGAGAAACTCTGTTACCACTAGGATATACGCCTGCAATGAGGTCGAAAATGAACTATATCTAGAGAGATGGAACTCAAGAGCCACACCAGCCAAATCATGAGGAATAGAGGAGTAAAGTGCTCTTACATCAAGAGTCACCCACTTATAATGTGATTTCCATTGTATATCATCAAGACTGGCTAGAACATGCTTGGTATCTTTAATGAGACCAGGAAGTCTCAAAACCAATGGCTGTAGGTGAGAGTCCAGCCATTCTCCCAAGGAGATCTACAATAAACTGGGTAATATTCACGATTAAGTGGGGTGGGTAAGACTACATCATCTATATTAATTAGGCCCGTACTCTCTGATGCTAATTTTTACTACCTGGCCTGTAGGTAATCACGAACCTGAGGGACCAGCGAGCCTGTCGGGGACTAAGTCTCTTAGCACCTTCGATGTATTCCAAATTCTTATGGTCCGTATAGACCGTGATCATATGTTCTGCCCCCTCGAGCCAATGACGCCATTCCTCAAATGCAAGTTTAATGGCCAGAAGCTCCCTGTTTCCGATATCGTAATTTCTCTCAGCGGGGGAGAACTTACGTGAGAAAAATGCACAGGGGTGCAACCTACCTTGATAACCAGAATGTTGTGACAGTACAGCCCCAACCCCAATCTCTGATGCAACCACCTCCACAATAAAGGGGTGAGTGACATCCACATGCCACAAGATAGGAGTGGAACAAAACAGCTTCTTTAAAGGGACACTTAAGCCAGAAAAAAATAGTTTTACTCACCTGGGGCGCGTACGTTAAATAAGGGCGTTGGGAAAAAAGGGCGCCTGGTGTAAACCTTATCAGGAAATAACGTTTAACAAAAATTAAAACCTATTTTGACGATTAATTATAACGTTTATTCAAATTAAATCACTAATTTATGTTTATCGGTTCTCATTTGGTGGAAACGCTATTTATCGATTGTTGTACTGTTAAAAAGCTATTTTATAATTAAAGTATGTTAAAAAAGGCGACGGGAAAAAAGGGCGCGTGGATAAAACTTTATAATAAAATTTATTGCTGAAAAAATTAAATGTTAAAATCTAATTTACTTAGATTTAATCATAACTTTAAAAGTATAAATGTTAGAAAATTAAATTACTATTTACTGTTCTTATGCACCGGTTAATACTTACATTAACGTTTACATGATCTTATTAATAAATCATATTTTCACGATTAGTCAAAACTCAAATAAACGCTGTTTAATGCTTTTTGAGGAAACATACATTAACGTTTAACAGATACAAACTAAAATAAGCTTTTAGATGATGTTATGAATAAATCACTTTATAAGAATTCCGGATAACTCAAATAAACGTAGTTTGATATTTAACTTTTGATGTAAATCTAAGATAAAGATTTACAAAATAGATATCTTACAATGTTTATCACTTTTAAACTCAATTTAATATTACAGATCGAACAAGTGTATTAATATGCATTGTAAATGGACTGATAAAAATTATAATTTTTTTTTGTACTGCTGTAAACTTTTAAATTAAGGATACTTATCTTAACGTAATCACTTCTGAGTATATTGTCAGTACGCTCTATTTAAGAATTTAAGAATTGTCCTTATTTAAGAATTTAAATCATTAATACCGAATTCCAACAATTGAAATGTACTCCTTAGGGTGGCTAATAATTATTCATTCTTTTTAATCCAATCTTACCAAATCTATGTAGTGAAAGGTGAAATTCACTGAATTAACTGAATAGATACTTCATGCAGTTACCTTTATATTACATTGAAATAGCAAGATTGTATGAAAAAGATTGGATCATTAGTGGCCAGCTTTAATTGTACTATTTCATACCTTGCACGGTTTATATATTCTCCAATGACTGCTGCTGTGCCTTTTCACAAGTGGATTCCTTCTTCGGGTTCTTCTTCTTGACGCCTCATTGCAGTTGACTTGCCCTTAAAAGGGGGTAGGGGGGGTAATGTGAAAATGATTTGAATTTACCCTGGGCTTCTCTTGGTACCACGCAGAGGACTCAGGCCACGCCTCCAGTTCACTCCCTTAATTTCAGACTTTCAAGTCTGTGAAGCACTTCGCCTGTGTATCCGGGTCCTCACTCCCGCTGATGTCACCAGGAGCGTACTGCGCATACACAGACCAAGCTGGACTTGTGCCGTACGCTCCTGTTGACATTAGCAGGAGGGAGGACACGGCAATGCAAGCGCATTGGTTTTACCACTTTAAAGTCTGAAATTCCATAAGTGCACACGAGGTGTGGCCCGAGCATCCGTGAGTGGCTCCGCGGGCACAGGACGTCTGAGGGGGCACCATGGCAACACCCGGGTAAGTTCAACACATTTTCCCCTGACCCCCTGCAGTGTCCCTTTAACGTACGCATAGTATGTTACCTTCATGTCTTCTTTTTCAGCCAACGGACGAAGAATTTGCTCATCGTGTATAACACTTGTGAATGTCATGAGGTGCTAATGGTGTGGCCTACTTTTCTGTCTTCGTAATGCTACTTGCTTATTTATTACTTATGAGTTGATATTAACAGTGGTCTGTGTTCTGTAAGGAAAACAGTAATAAAGATTGTAAAACATGCCACTGACTACATTAGCTGATGACCCTTTTCATCAGAGTAAGGTATTCATTTTCTATAATGGAGCATCAGTGGGCTCTTGAATGCTGTTACAATTAGTGTGGAATTCTTAGATTACATAAGGTACTTGGTGTACAAGCGCACTTAAATATAAATGCATGTACATAGTATACTTATTAAATTTTTAGGTATTTGTGTTGGTCTTGTACCACCAGCCCTTGCCATAAGTTTGTTGAACAGTACCTGGCTATCCTTCTCCATGCTCTATTTTTTTGGGGAAGTAGTTTGCAAGCATTGTCATGGTGTTTTGTGGCCTACCTGTGCTTATGCAACCACGGCCATGTGTGCACTTATTTGCGTACTCAACTGCATTAGCATACTGCAGTACCACATTATGCTAATGAACAGGTTATAGAGAAGAAGGAAACACGTGTACCTGTCATTTAAGTAAAATTTTAAAATATTAGTTACTGTAGAGTCCGAGCCGCTACAAAATTATTTCAGTGTACAAAAGTGATGCTTGGGCTGGTACTAGTTCAAGATATTTTTTATGTAGGCCTATGGGTATCTATAATCTTAAAGGGAAACAGAAGTAAGAGGTATACTTGGCCTGCCATAATAACTTCCTTTTCATCAATAAAATTTTCTTGGCTGGCCTTATGATTCTCTGGCTGTAATACTAAGAGCCATAGCCCCTGAACAAGCATTCAGCAGATCAGGTGTTTTTGACATTATTGTCAGATCTGACAAGACGAGCTGTATGCTTTTTTCCGGTGTTCTTCATAAAATATTGCAGAGATATAGAGCAGTAGGGCTGGCAGGCAACAGATATTGATTATAATGAAAAAAATATGGCAGCCTCCATATAGTAGTTTTTACTACAGTTACCCTTTAACATATAGTGTTAAAGGAGTACACACAGTTACCTTTTAACATCTAGTGTTAAAGGTGAACACGTCTAAATTTGAAGATGAATTTTTTTAACAATAGTTATTTCTCAACGATTACTTATGTTTTCTCTAACTCCTATAAGAAATTGTCCACACATTTTTCATTTCAAATAAAACTTTAATAGAACTGTAATATAAAATTTTTTTCTATTTAAATATACATCATACATAAACATTGAAACAGATGTAATAAAACATGTTTTTACTTATTACATACTTTCAACAATCGCATTTGCAAGGAGTGATCAAAACTTACAAAAAATTACAAAAATTTAGCTTTCTCCATTCCCTTGTTGCCGAAGATATACATGTATATCTTAGTTTGCTGTCCGCAAGCATGTTGTTCTGCATGCAAGTTGTAGAGCTGCATTACTCATTAAAGTGAACCTTGAAGAATACCACAACATACATTTGACATTATGAGAAAAAGATGTGTATGTACAGTGCCTAGCACACATATAACTTTGCTGTTCTCCTGTTATTTCTTTCCCTCCCTGCTTGAAAGAGTTCAATATCAGGTATGTAGGTTGCTGACTCGGTCTTGACTCAGACAGGACGTGAGTACAGTGTGATCCTCATTCATAATTAATTTCAACTATAAAACACTTTAATAGAATACAATGGCTCCAGAGAGCAAGACCGATGTGAAAATAGGCGAATTTCTTATCAGTGAGGGTCACACTGTAGTCACTTCCTGTCTGAGTCAGGACTGAGTCAGCCACTTACATACCTGATATTGTACTGTTTCAGGCAGGCAGGGAGGGAAAGAAATAAGAGGAACACAGTGTAGTTCTATGGTAGACGCAGTTGTATGTGTGCTAGGCACTGTGCATACAGATGTTTATTTCATTATGTTACATTTCTGTTGAGGTATCCTTGAAGGCCGAAAAGAAATGAGTGAAACTCAGCTGGGGCTTGCAAAGAGACACTGAAGTGAGACAAAATCTCGCTTCAGCTCTTATATATAGCAGGGGCACGTGTGCCCCAGCTAAAACCCCGCTATCCCGCGGCTAAACGGGGGTCCCTGACCCCCCAACCCATCCCACGCCAAATCTACGAACAACTTGGTCGTAGATTTTGTTCTTTCCTGGAGGCAGGGGCTAACGGCTGCAGCCCTGGCTCCATGCGCATATATCAGACGTGCATCGCCGCCTCTCCCCAGGCTCTTTCAGTCAATGAAGACTGAGAGGGGCGTGGTAGAGGCAGAGGTACGCCTCTGACTGACGCGCATGGGGCAGGTCTGCAGCGGTTAGCCCTGCCCATACCAGGAAGCGCTCACCCGCATAACGGATGGAATTTTGGGGGGTAAGGGACCAACATTAAGAGGCGGGATAGCGGCGTTGTAGCAGGGGCACGCATGCCCCTGCTGTATATGAGGTCTGAAGCGAGATGTAATCTCGCTTCATACTCTCTTTAAGAGCACCGAGCATCTGAAGGGTGCTCTTGAAGTCACTACATGTCCCCCATTGTACTGCGGCGGACACTTCTTGTTCTTTTATGAGAGATTTTGGCAACAAGTTTGTGCAGGCAGCGCTTTGTGAATGTAACATTATGGTTTTTGATTAATAATTCCTTTACAGCATCATTATCTTTAACAATAACTAAAAGAACACTATGTGCAAACAAACAGATAAACAACAACAATGTAAAATTTGGTGTACATTACTTTTCGCCTATGCTGATGTCACTTTCATTCATAAATGAATTTTTTGGACAAAGTCCATTTTTGGTTACTTGACTATGTGTTAAGCTTAAGCTATTTACCACATACTATTTCAACTAGATGCTGGGTGTGTTTCCTATTCTGGACAGACTCCTTTTCTGTCCAAAATTTTGGTCAATAGTGTATAAAAACTTTGTTTTGTCTGATATCGACAATTGACTGTAAGTGACAGTAACATAAGATAAAAGAAATTGTATGGCACCGCAGCTCGGCCGGTGCATTTTCCTCAATTGTGATCTTTTCTCAGGCCTTGCTCTTAAAGATAACCGGAGGTGGGTTTGAAATATATTATCTGCATACATAGGCTGGATCTGCCTATACAGCCCAGCCTCTATTGCTATCCCAAACCCCCCTAAGGTCCCCCTGCACTATGCAATTCCTCATAAATCACAGCCACGCTGCTGACAAACAGCTTGTCAGAGGTGGCTGTGTTTCTCTGAATAGTGTCAGCATGCTGCTCTCCCCCCCTCCTGCATAACTCCAGTCCCGCCCTGCATCCCTTCCCTCCTTGATGATTGGAGGGAATGGACGGGGGCAGGGAACGAGACCGGAGGGAAGGGCGGTGGAGCAGCTGAGACTGACACTACTGATGTAAACACAGCCTCACACCACGGCTGTGATTTATGAGGGATTGCATAGTGCAAGGGGACTGGAGTGGGGTTTTGAGTAGTAACATAGGTTGGGCTGTATAGGCAGATCCAGCCTCTTTATGCAGATAACATTCTTTAAACCCTGCTCTTAAAGTTCCTCCTTAACTTATTGGATGTATATGACTTATTTGAGTAGGCCATGTAAGTATTGGTGTATTGTAGGCAATGACTGAAGTCAGTGAAAATGACAGAGCCGTTATAAGTATCCAAAGAATGGATACGTTAACTTTTACTTTTACAAATTAAATCTTTGAACAGTTGTGAAGATCAACTTGCATTACAACAACATAAATAACTGTTATTCACACTATGCTGAGATTGAGTAATCCAAAATGATTACTCACTGTGAAATAACTTCAACCAACTGTAAGAAATATCATCTTAGGAGTAAAAAAATTTTTCCATCAATGTGCATAGTTTGAATATGTTACCTTATTTAGCAATCTATTTTGAACATTGTACCCCAAAAATGTTTTTCAAGTAAACAGTAACGTGACATGTAAGCATGTGAAACCTTACACTTATGGATACACAGTGATGGGGTGGAGTGAAAAAGATTAGAAGCTTCCCGATGCTTGTAATGGTTCATACACAAAGACACTTGGTTCCCGCAGCTAATCACCGATGCTCGGGCTAAGCGTCGGCTTCAAGGGAAACAAAGAGGAAAGTGAAATTATTTTATACATACATGGATCTTAACGCAGCTCCACAAACAGTAATCGCTCCCACAACGCGGTCCTACGCTTCCTCCTTTTGCCTGGTGTGTGTCACATCCTTAAAGGGGAGGGTACACATTACGCCAGTGAAGTGCGCTCTGTGCGCATGTACAGCAGCCGCTGGAGAGGTAAGCATGGAGCAGACTTCCGACTGGACAATCGCCAGGGAAGGACGTGACCCACAATACAAAACGGAGTACACTGAGGACCCCGTCGTGGGAGATATTAGTCTTTATGTAGCTGCTGGAAGACCAAGGTATGTATAAATAACTTTACCGCTTTCCTCTCTAGTTCCATTTAATTTATGAAGATTAAGACTTTAAAGTATAAAATCCATGGGCCCTTCTTCCATCTCCTGAATCATGCTGATGTCACTAGTAGCGTACTACGGACACACAGAACACTGTGTGCCTGCGTAGTACGCTACAGCTAACACGAGCGCGAGGAATGGCACGCCAATGCTTGTATAGATTTTATTAAACTTCAAGGTCTCACATGCCTTTTTAGTAAACTGTAGGCCAAGGCAAGAGCATGGTTCATTACCTGGACGGTCATTGGATGCCCGCGAGTGACCATTACAAGCACAGGTAACCTTAAAAAAAAACAAATGTGTGAATCCTCATATTTTCCATAGTAAAATAATGAAATCCTTGATTTACATTGTGTTTACAGATCGCAAAAGAGCAGGGTTTTTTGGGGGGGTTTCTGAAAAAGAACTTCTTATTTTGTTATGGGCATATGTTAATTTTTTTGGCAATGGGAAAAAAAATGGTATTACTGTTGAAGTACTATTCCATAGGTCTAATCCTCGAAATCGGAACTCTCTGCCTGTCTGTAATTGTTTTTGTGTTTTCTACGCTTGTTTTTTTGTTTCATTTCCTTCAGCATTCCCTTTTGGTTATCCAACATTTGTTTCTGTCCCTCAGCTATGGTAGCCAGTAACTGTAGAGTTGTTTGTTGTACCTCTAGTAATTTGCATGTCATATCAAACTCCCTGTTGTGAGCAGGCACTATTTGCATACTACCACTGCAAGGTGTAGTACTTAGTTGTGCATGTTTGTAATATGGTTGAACGGCTTGACAATCAGATTTGGCTTTACTTTTTCTACCTGATGGTACCTGTGACTTTTGTTTTCCTGCTCTGCCAATAACTATGTCTTCACTAATACTACTATTTTGTGAATCAGAGTGTAAATTACCACAACCACTATCACTTCCAGCATGTACAGCATCATGAACTTCAAAATCTACCGATGGTCTGCAACTTGGACGACTGACATTCGTAAGCACGTTATCAGTGGATTTTTCTTTACCTACACTTCGTTGACTTGATTGCTGCCTATTGTTTACATTGTGTGCACAATCATTATCATTAGTAACCAAACTATCACTGATGTTGTTAACATTTGTGGTAGTAGATTTTTTTTTCGAAACTTTAACTGTATTTTGTACTGCAGTTCCGTCTGTTTGCCTTGTATGTTGCGTATCAGAGACTTTTGTCACGTTAAGTACCTCACAATGTTCCTGGTTTTTACCGTGTCCACGCTTTTCTGATTTTCTGCCATTTTCTGCCATTTTGTTTCCAACACTGCTTTTATCTGCTGTTGCATTGCAAGAATTAGCTTTCTGTGGAATGATAGTGTGATTATTTACCTTCTTTACAGGTAAGTTCCTTGTTTCTTGGTCTCTTTCTGAAGGTTCTTCAGGTTGGTCATGCTGATTTGCAGTGTTTGACGAAGCGTAGCTTGCGTAGTCTGGTGGATTGGAGGTTTTCCTTTTTCTGTACGGTCTTGTAACTGGTTGAGAAGGAGAACATTGAGTTAATGTGGTTTGATATGCATACAACCTTCACATACAACAATTACAACTACAAAAAAGTGTACTTCAAAGTAAGTAAAGTTTCAAAAACCATTAATATATTAAGATGCATCGTAGTGACTGTTAGTAGTTGAAAAACAAAACCACAATGCTGAAATAGTCCTGCAAACACTGTTCTCTTAATATACATACCCATCTCATCAATTAGATCGCTGTTTTCAAAAATGTTTTAACTTTTCATACCTCACAACCTCCATTGGTCTTTATAAAAGCAATATAATAACAGGGCTAATACAACAATGGTAAAATACTGTTAGATTACGCCCCTTTTCACAAGGTCCATAAAATTTGCTTTTTTAGCTTATGGGCTTATAAAAAAAGACTATAACATATGCCGGATGAATTTTGAAGGTGAGCTGTTGTGAAGGTGACCTTGATGCCTATTTTGAACAATGGTTGTAAAGCGGAGTGAGGAAAGTAAAACTTATTTAAGAAGTGATAAAGAGTCTGGCATATATATATATATATATATATATATATATATATACATGTAAGCAATGCTACTTCACTTGCACTGCTTGTGATCATCTACCTTTAAAAACATTACTACTAACCCTTGAATGAATAAGCAGGATTTTTTTATACATTACAACAGTAATGTACACTTAAAGACACCAAATGGATAACACGGTCATACATGAAAAAATTAAGGACCGCGTAAGACACATTCGGGGCGTCAAAGTGGCAGCCTTACGGACCGCCAAAGGCGCAAACGTGGCGGTTAACGAAGGCGTGCCCGGGTAGCCATCGCGTCACTGACGACGTGCGTTGCCCACTGCAACTGGTTCCGTCCACAAGCAGCTACAGCTTGCTGGCCTTTTCCAAGCGCTGGCGAGCTGCTAACTCAACCATCGACGCATACCAAGCATATGATTTGTTTTTCAATATATACTAAGCGTATCATACAGGCTGCCTCCTGCCCTGGTGGTCACAATGTTTAAGGTACCACCAGGGCAGGCTGCAGCCACCCTAGTCTGCAACAAGCACACTGATCCTCCACCACCCCTGGCCCCTGATCGTCACAGCAACACTCCGATCTTCCCCCGGCCAACCGCCAAACCACCTACTTCAAAACAAAACATCCACCTAATCACCCATCAATCACTCCATGTCACTTTCTTTCAAACTTTTTATTTGTTTATGGACCTAACTGCCACCCGGGCCCCCCCAGCACCGTTCATTCTCCCAGACCACACCATCCACCACCCCTGTAAACTGTACACTGTCCCCCCTTGTAATAAGCCAACGAACATCACCTTTCAATCACCGATCAATCAGTCATCAATCGTTAGCTTTCACTTCCAACCATCACATCAGAACATAACATGGCGCTAGTGCGCATCTGATTACCCTTCCACGACATTATTACTCTCTAAAAACTGTCATCCTATATGCTCCCTAGTGCATTGTTTACATCTGTTCTTTCCTCTAAACACCCACTAATTAACCATCAATCAATTAACCATCAATCACCCATCAATCGTTCCCTATCACCCCCCCTAATACTTTGCAGAAGGGACATCTAGTGAACCTAAGGATGCATATTATTTACATTTATTGAACGTTAAAATAAATTTATTACAATTTGTCCTTACCGAACCGTCGAGCAACTTTGGGCATAGACCGCACTGTATTTCTAACTAATTCTTGCCAGCGGTTATACTCTGCATCCTGTATGTCTCGGTCTTCCATCATCTTTACAACGAGACGTCTACACTGTTGAAACCGCTTTCTGCATCTCTCTCCTGTACGCCTAACCTTTTTAATTTCGGAAACCTTGGTAAACAAAAATTTAGCAAGAAAATGAAAAGTTTAAATTAAGCAGTGCAACCCTTAATACATATACAGGCCATTGTGACGCAAAGTGCATACATAAACTTATTGGTAGTTAATACAGGCACATTATGATGTCAATGCAGAACTCTGCCTTCTTCATAGAGTTCTTCTAAATTTATCTTTTGACGGGTGCATCCAAAAATGCTACATATGCTTACATGTACAATTTTGAAGACAGCAGTATTAATTTTTAAGGCATAGTACCTGTGCCTGTCTTCTCTAGAGAATAAAGCGTGTATGGAGTATGAGGTGTTATTGTGAAGTCAACTTATGTCGGAATCAAAGAGTTGATAGTGCCTAAGCATCCCTATCAGTGTGCACCGAACATTTAAACATATACTGGAATATAAATTGAAGGCATGGCTATCAGAAAAGTGTTGTGGTTGACTAAATTCTCAACCACACAAAAATGTTGTTATCAAAAATTTTCAACTCCTGGTGTTCTGTTACAAAAGTAATTCAAATATTAACAGTCATTTGAATGAAAACAGCAGAGAGATGTGGTTAAAATTTCCTTTCTTGAATAAACATTAAAGGATACCGGAGACTGATGAAAATTAAAGTATTATACATACGTTGTGCTTCCTACAGCACCCTTCAGGCTAATCAGTCCAGCGCTGTCCTCAACCATCCGGATCTACCGCTATTAGTACTGGAAATTCAGCCAGTCATCGCTGTCCGTCCACATGTCGCTCCCACAGCCAGGAACATTTTTCACCTGCACAATAGTGCTGCACAGGTGTACTATGCTCCTGAGGACAGAGTGTGTATGCACAGTACATCCGACTGGCTCAAGTACCATCACTACATAGCAGAACATCACGTTGGATGGAGAAGGACAACGATGGACTGATTGGCCTGAAGATGGCTGCAGGAAGCACCAGGTATGTATAAAAAAATATTTTCTTCTTTCTCAGGTTTTCTTTGTTACACAGTAGTACTATACTCTACATATGCATTACTATCCGAGCTGCAGGGAATCCAATTACATTTAACACAGAGGTGTTGTTTTTTTACAATCTCCTCATTCCACAGCACACTACCTGCACATCATTCTTACATGAACCCACATTTTACTTGCCTAGGGCCTTATATTTGTCCTTTCTTCTGGATTGTACCGTTCACAAGTACTCAATCTTAAGAAGGACTATTTTTATTTTACAGTGAAACAATTTAGTACTCTACACTTCCTTCTCACTTCTGCTGTCTGTTAAAATGCATAAGATTTGTAATGTTAGACAAGAATGTAATGTCACTTAATTTTAATAAAAAATATTGTAATGTGCAAATTAGAGGAGTTTGCGTCGAGGAGTCTTAGTCGGAGGCTGAGTTGGAGGAATCTTAAACTGAGGATTTTCAGTTGGTGGTTTTTTGGACAAACTACACATGATGAGGGATAACACCGAGTTACTAAGGATGGCGTGCCAAGCCTCATTAGGATCCTGAGGCTTCACGCTACCTAGGTGAGTAGCCACGCAGGTGATATTTTCGGAATTTCAAATGTTTTAGAATTAATTATATTTACTTAATTCCTATACTATTATTGCTGTTACAAATATGCAGTATTTATGTATGTCAACTTGCAACTGTCTTCCAACTAGGCCTGAAAGATAAATCGAATTTAAATCGAAATCGCGATCAACAAGTTCACAATTTCGGATTCGTGTAAGTGGTCAATATCGTGACATTTCCACAAGGGGGAAGTTTGGAGACACTGCTTGAAACGTCAAAATCACCGTGTATGTGACCCGCAGTGTCAGTCAGATCTTCCACAGGAGTCCAACGCTGTCCATCCTCTCTTGCCGTCTGCTGGTTCTTGTGCACGGCATACTTCCTGGTTCCTGTATGTCATGTGACATACAATAAGTAGGCCATGCATTAGAGCCTGCAGGACACGAAGTTGATAGACTGGCATCGCTAGGCTCATGCTGGAAGGTAGGTATAGAACTACCGCAGCTTAGGGGACAGAGCGTGCACAGGGAGACAAAAAGGGAACAAAAAGAGACACAAAAGGGACAAAAGAAAGGCCCAGAGGGGGCACAGAGAGACAAAAGGGGCACAAAGAGAGACACAAAGGTAGCAAGACAGAGAGAGGCCAAGATGGTGCAGAGAGAGACACAGAGGGGACAAAAAAAAAAACAGGGGACACTGAAAAAGACGGGGCACAATAGGGGGAGAGACAGAGAGAGAGAGAGAGAGAGAGAGAGAGAGAAAGGGGGCACAAAGACACAGAGTGCAGAAAGAGAGACGGGACAGAAAGACACAGAGGGGGAACAAAGCTTAATTTGAATCAAATCGTGAATCAAATCGAAATCGTGATTTGCAACAGAAATCGCTCAATTCAATTTTTTCATACAATCGTTCAGGCCTACTTCCAACTATACAGAATATTATAATCAGCTGCTTTCAAATGACCTTTACTGCGTATTCACTATCTTGTCTCAGGGGCTAATTGAAATGGAAATTTCTCATTACAAACAGGTAAGAGGAGATTTCAGTGCACATAACTGCGGTCAAGCAAATTACAACACATGTGAGGGGCATGTAGATAACAACATTATACATTTGAATGACAGATTTGAAAAAAGAGTATGTTACAAAGAGGTAGTACACTATTAAAAAGATACAGTACTTTTGGCGTTAATTCTCAGTATTGAAAAGTAATCAATGAATTGGTAATGATAACTTGATAGAAATTGTTGTTTACCTTTTCTCCTATGTACTTCCACTTCTGATTTTTCATCCGACGAACATCTTCATTCTTATCCCTCTTTAACAGAAACTCATAATCTGCACATACGAAGCGACACAACATCAGATTTTCTGCAATTGTAAATTTTGGCATTCTACTAATCCCACCTTTGGATTGCTGGGAATTATTAGTGATCGTTTCATTAAAACTCTCGTCCACGCTATTTGCATTGGCCTCTTCGTTTGTTTGCATATTACCATGCCTGCCCATGTTAGAATCATTCCTATGCAATTCAGAATTGTCTAGTACATTTTCATTCACAACAACAACATCAGAATTCTCTGGTGCACTGTCATTTGCATGATCTGGAAGCACTGCAATTCGTTGTCGGTTATGATTATCACAGTCATTAACTTCTGAAATAAGTGTGTCAGTATCAACATCTTCTTGTGAATCATTATTATCTTCAGCACTGTCATGAAGTGAGTACTCATCACCAACAAAACTGCTATCATCATTTCCCCAACCGTCTGAGGAGCTTCGGTTTCCTTGAAAATCATTGACGCTGGTTGTAGGTTCATAATCTTCATCATTAGACGAACCTTGTTCACTATCCTGATCCTCTACACATTCTTGTCCTTCTGCAACATCCTGAACACTCTTATTGTCATCCTCCTCTTCATCATCACAATCTCTGTGTTTTGAATTATTGTTATGCTCCTGTACATTTTCTGCATCCTTAGATTGATTAAAATAATTTTCCTCATGCACATTCGCTTGGTTTGCATCTTGGTCAGATTCCTTTTCTGTATGTCCAATGTCTAATTCCCTATCAAAACTAACATGCACATCATTCTCAAGGGTCTCCACCGTGTTTTGACAGGCAGGTCTTGTACTGAGATCTAATGCTTCCTCGCCCTCATCGTCAGAATCAATGTTATCATCTAGTGCAAGTTTGAAGTTCACAATCTCACTTGCGGTATCAATAAGTAATGGTTCATGCATAGAAACTGCTTCAAAATTGTCCATCAACTCCATATCTATGGGATTTTCACTACTAAGATTGACGTCATTATTAGAATTTGAGGCCTGCTCGTTCATGGAACCTTCGTGCGTTTCCTCAACTAGGCCCTGGTTTTCTAAGTTTTGGTTTTGTGATGATGAATCTTGATTATTTTCTAAATTCACAATATCTACAGGACTAGCCACAGTTTCTTTCTCTATAGGTACTAAAAAAATTGTAACTGTTTGGGATTGCTCATCTACCACTGGCATCAATGGCTGCTGCGTCACACTACTTGTATCAGACAATGTCTGACATGCGTCACCTGCATTGACGTTTTCGTCCTCGGGAATCTGCTCAGATACCTCTTTTTTCTTGTTAACCCGCTTTCCGTGAGCTGCACCGTGCTCGTCGTCGCAGTTCCCACATCGCCGCTGTCTGGAGATCCTAGTGGGACGTCCGCGTTTGCCCGGCATTGTGTTTCGCTGTCTCGTCACGGCACGCCACCTCTTCTCCACCACAGCGCCAGAGGAAAGGGCGTAACTGGCCGCAAACCCTACGTAATCACGTGTGCGCGGGACTTAACTCCCGTCACGTGACTTCATTCCCGCGGTACCCGTACTTCAGAAGCGCAGATGAAGTTTCCCTGACGTCAGGAAATTTAATTTAGATTTTAGCGCGCCCATGACCAAAATGCGGGAGAGTATCTGATTTGTGAAAAAATGACACGTCACCAAATAAAGATTTTGCTAACCAATCACATGCCTATTTTTTTTTTTATTAACATAATTCATTTCTGCCTGTTTGATTGACACAAGTGAACACCAATGGGGAATTGAGAATTTTTTTATACTGTACATAAAAGCATCCTTCAGTGTGTGTTAGCACACACTTGTCCGTGCACCAGTGAGCAATTTATTAGTGAGAACTCCGTCAGCATAGTTGAAGAAGGATTCCAGCTTATGAATGTGAGTTCAACAATACTAATGTATTGAGTATATGTTTCTAAATTTAAAGGAGATAATGTATTTTTCTGTTTGCGGGTACAAATATTAATATTATCTGGGCAACCGAAATTTAAATTAAAATTTCACAATAAGTACCAATTACTTTCAAAGATGTTTTAAAAACAGGTGTTTGATAGGTTTTACAGTGGAATATCCTTAGTTTTCAATCGAAAGATGGGTAGTTGAGTCGAGTCTGCTGCAATAACTTTTTATTTACTTGGAAAACTTTTTTTTTTTTTTTTTTTGGGTGAACAAAGTATAAATCAATCTTTTCATGTATGGTGCAAAACCACATTATTTCATACCAATAATAAAACCTGGTTATTGTTGTTTATTGATTGGTTCTTTTGTGATTCGGTTATTTACTTGGAGTCGAGTGATCCAACTCTATGCAGTAGTATGCAGGAACATTTTTTTAGTAAGGAAGTTCCGCTGCAAATGTTCATTCGGCCCTCAAAAACAAAATTATTACAGTTATATTTTCTAGAAGAATACCATTGAAATAGAGACGTTGTTAATACTTGTACACAGAATTTAAAAAAAATTTTTGCTGAGGTTTTTAACATTTTAGGGATTGGGACGTGCCTTACATTTGGCCAAAAAAATATTAATGTTACATCCTCTTTTTAAAGTGATACTGTAGGCCAGTCGTGTGAAAATGAGTTTTAGTTAACCCGGCCTTGTAATGTTCCCCCCCAGACATCCCGTGACCGCAAAGCCACTCTACAATGCTCCTGCCCCGCCTCCAGTTGACTTTTGGTATTTAATACTTTAAAGTCTTAAAAACACTACAACAGCATTGACGTATCCTAGCTCCACCTGATAGCACCAGGAGCATAGTGCGCAGACCCAAGACCACAGTGGACTTCAGCTTAAAAATACATGTGCCATCAGCGGGACCGACGACATGGCAATTTCATGCGCAATGGTGTTATGACTTTAACCACTCATAACGCGCGTCGGCAAAGTGACAGCTGCAGGACCAGCGACGCAGTTCTGCGTCGCCGGCTGCAGGCTAATTAATCAGGAAGCAGCCGCTCGTGTGAGCGTCTGCTTCCTGTCAATTCACGGCGGGGGGATCCGTGAATAGCCTGCAGGCCGCCGATGCCCCCCCCCCGCAACATGCCTGCAGGCAGGAGCGATCAGACCCCCCCTGCACATCATCCCCATATGGGGGAAATAAGGGTGGCGATCTGATCGCTCTGTGTGTCCGTTGATCTGTGCTGGGGGCTGCAGAGCCCACCCAGAACACCTCAAAACAAACAGCGCCGGTCGTTAATGGGGGGTAAAGGGTGGGTCCTCAAGTGGTTAAAATCATAAATTCAAAAACTGAAATGGAGGCGGGCCCGGAGCATCGGTGAGTGGATGCGCGTGCACGTAAAGATTAAGTGATTGATGCCTGTACCTTGTTTGTGCTTCTCCACAGATTGACTTGGACTGCAGCCAAACCGTCTGCCTGTCCGTTGCCTTCCTTTTTGTCAACCCGCCTGCTCCTCAGTGTCCACTCGGCACCTAAGTGCGACTGCCTGTTGGCTTGGTAAGTAGTTGAGATCGTGGGAGGAGCTGGGAAGGGCTTTTCTCTCAACTTTACCGAGCTGAAAGACTAACTTAGGCCTGTACCTTGTTTGTGCGTCTCCACAGATTGACTTGGACTGCAGCCAAACCGTCTGCCTGTCCGTTGCCTTCCTTTTTGTCAACCCGCCTGCACCTCAGTGTCCACTCGGCACCTAAGTGCGACTGCCTGTTGGCTTGGTAAGTAGTTGAGATCGTGGGAGGAGCTGGGAAGGGCTTTTCTCTCAACTTTACCGAGCTGAAAGACTAACTTAGGCCTGTACCTTGTTTGTGCTTCTCCACAGATTGACTTGGACTGCAGCCAAACCGTCTGCCTGTCCGTTGCCTTCCTTTTTGTCAACCCGCCTGCTCCTCAGTGTCCACTCGGCACCTAAGTGCGACTGCCTGTTGGCTTGGTAAGTAGTTGAGATCGTGGGAGGAGCTGGGAAGGGCTTTTCTCTCAACTTTACCGAGCTGAAAGACTAACTTAGGCCTGTACCTTGTTTGTGCGTCTCCACAGATTGACTTGGACTGCAGCCAAACCGTCTGCCTGTCCGTTGCCTTCCTTTTTGTCAACCCGCCTGCACCTCAGTGTCCACTCGGCACCTAAGTACGACTGCCTGTTGGCTTGGTAAGTAGTTGAGATCGTGGGAGGAGCTGGGAAGGGCTTTTCTCTCAACTTTACCGAGCTGAAAGACTAACTTAGGCCTGTACCTTGTTTGTGCTTCTCCACAGATTGACTTGGACTGCAGCCAAACCGTCTGCCTGTCCGTTGCCTTCCTTTTTGTCAACCCGCCTGCTCCTCAGTGTCCACTCGGCACCTAAGTGCGACTGCCTGTTGGCTTGGTAAGTAGTTGAGATCGTGGGAGGAGCTGGGAAGGGCTTTTCTCTCAACTTTACCGAGCTGAAAGACTAACTTAGGCCTGTACCTTGTTTGTGCGTCTCCACAGATTGACTTGGACTGCAGCCAAACCGTCTGCCTGTCCGTTGCCTTCCTTTTTGTCAACCCGCCTGCACCTCAGTGTCCACTCGGCACCTAAGTGCGACTGCCTGTTGGCTTGGTAAGTAGTTGAGATCGTGGGAGGAGCTGGGAAGGGCTTTTCTCTCAACTTTACCGAGCTGAAAGACTAACTTAGGCCTGTACCTTGTTTGTGCTTCTCCACAGATTGACTTGGACTGCAGCCAAACCGTCTGCCTGTCCGTTGCCTTCCTTTTTGTCAACCCGCCTGCTCCTCAGTGTCCACTCGGCACCTAAGTGCGACTGCCTGTTGGCTTGGTAAGTAGTTGAGATCGTGGGAGGAGCTGGGAAGGGCTTTTCTCTCAACTTTACCGAGCTGAAAGACTAACTTAGGCCTGTACCTTGTTTGTGCGTCTCCACAGATTGACTTGGACTGCAGCCAAACCGTCTGCCTGTCCGTTGCCTTCCCTTTTGTCAACCCGCCTGCTCCTCAGTGTCCACTCGGCACCTAAGTGCGACTGCCTGTTGGCTTGGTAAGTAGTTGAGATCGTGGGAGGAGCTGGGAAGGGCTTTTCTCTCAACTTTACCGAGCTGAAAGACTAACTTAGGCCTGTACCTTGTTTGTGCATCTCCACAGATTGACTTGGACTGCAGCCAAACCGTCTGCCTGTCCGTGGCCCTTTCGTGACATTCCGGACCTTGATTGTTGGGAACCCGCCTGCTTGTCCGTGGACCTTCGGGACGTTAGTGAAACAGCCTGTTGGTTAGGTAAGTAAGTAATGTAAGAGAGTGATCATGTGCATTTTGTATGTATAGGTGAGACAAAAATAGAGGATTTATGGCACTGACTTGCTTTTAATTTTTCATAGGTTTATTTCGATTGAGTTGCGTCAGTTGAGGGCAAGCCCGTATCTCTGTCTTCATATCCTCGTCCTTCCTTTGTGGTAAATTAATGTTCAGCTTTGGTTCTGTGTAATTTTTATAAGATATCTAAAGAATAGGTCAATGATGCAGTTTTATTTTTCTTTCATAGGTTAACTCATTGTGTTTGGTCCCCGTTTAGAGTGATTTTAAATTTTTGGACTGTACTCGTCCTTTATCGCTGTAAGTATATGTAAATGTCGGTTGATATTTTGTTACATCAATGAAATTTGATATTGAAAACACTACAACATTATTCACATAACAATAATGTGCATTATTATTATAATGGATGTTAAATTTAGGTTAATTGTGCTGTAGGTCATATGGTTTTGAAGTAATGACCAAGCTCCATTGTGCTATCTAGAATTGTTTAGTAAAGAATACTCACACACAATGGGGTTGCCATGACCATGATATTAAGTAATTATATTTTGCTACAATTATAAGTTTTCACATATACTTAATAACACATTTTAAATATTAAATTATAACAAACTTTATCAAACAACAACGATAAATGCAATTGTTTACAAAAATAAAGTTGATAATTAAAAAAAAAAAATTTACTTACTACAAATTTACTTACTCATACAGGTTTCTTAATACTTAGATTGATGTTCATCTCTCTCTCTCTCTCTCTCTCTCTCTCTCTCTCTCTCTCTCTCTCTCTCTCTCAAACTCTCTCTCTCTCTCTCTCTCTCAAACGCTCTATCCATTTCTATCTCTCTCTCCACTCCCTCAATGACTCTCTCTCTCTGTCTCTCTATCACACTCTCCCACCCACCTCCATCAACGCTTCTACCCTCCTGCCATCTATGTATATCTCTTTTTCTATCGGTCTCTCTGAATGTATGTTTCTCTATCTCTTTATCTCACTCATATTCATTTTCTTTCTCTCTCTCTCTCTCTCTCTCTCTCTCTCTCTCTCTCTCTATCTCTATCTCTATCTCTATCTCTATCTCTATCTCTAAATCTATCTCTATCTCTATCTCTATCTCTATCTCTATCTCTCTATCTCTATCTCTCTATCTCTCTATCTCTATCTCTATCTCTATCTCTATCTCTATCTCTATCTCTATCTCTCTATCTCTATCTCTATCTCTCTCTCAAACTCTATCTCTCTCTCAAACTCTCTATATCACTCTCTCTCTCACACAATGTCTACATCACTTGCCCTACCTACCTGCCTCCCTCGCTTTCCCTCACCACATCAAACTACGTCCATATCCCTTACACTCACTCACTGAACCCCTTCCCTCCCTCTTTCTTTACAACGCTCTATCGCCATCCAGTCCCTCCATCTCTCTCTATTTATCTATCTCTATTTAAATATAATTCAGAAAAGTACATAGATATATATATATATATATATATATATATATATATTTACATATATATACACACATACAAATATATAAATGTATATATGTATATATGTATATATATATATATATATATATACATATATATATATATATATATATATATATATATATATATATATATACACACTTACAGTTACTTATCGATTAAGGAGAACTCTATACATAACTTGTTAAAAATTTAAATTTGGTTATGAAAGCATATTACACGCTTTACAGGTTATTACACAGGAAACTTAACCTTCTCAATTTGTTTTACTACAGCTGTGGATTTCTCCATTACTGTCAGAAGCAGTCCAAGACAGCTCTTCAGTCCGTCTTTGCTAATTTCTTTATTCTACTGCCGCGTTTTTTAAATTTTTGGACACTCAAGGACGCAAAATGGTAAATATTCTGAATTAAATATAGCGGTTCCTTGTTCAGATTTTGCCATGTGAATAGTTTCACACTGAACTTTAAATTTTACTGTGAACAGAGGCGCAAGCAGGATGAAATCCGATACAATGGTTAACACGTTGATTGGAGAAAGTGGTGTGCTTCTCTCCACATGAGCAGACACGAAATATTGTCTTATTTAATCCTGCCGCCGCCTCTGTGCCCATACAAATTGTATGTATCAAGTACCGGTTGAGGGAAATGTCCACCTTACCTTGTTCATAGGTTCAGAAAGATAATTTGTAATGCTCAGTGAGGAGTGGTGTAATCTCATCACTTGCCTATACCATTGGTTGACTGAATGTTAAAACCAGGTTTTTAATTATATTTCATCTCACTTAATTTGTCATTCACTCTAAAAAAAAGTACCCAATATTGCCCTCTGAGTTCGTCCATATTATAAAATTAAAGATGAATGATTCACAAAGTGTAGTTCAATATTCAAAAAAAATAAAAAAAATAAAAAAATTAAATAAACTTCATTTAAACAAAAACTGAAAACCGAGTAAGATACATAAAAGAACAAAATCATAACCAAAAATATAAATATATAAATCTAATAAAAAAAAATAAAAAATTCTAGACTTGTAAAATTTTGATGTTAGTGACATTGTTTTCTCCCACAAATGCATAAAGTGAATGTAAGTTACGGAGAGTACCAAATTGGTCAGTAATATAGACCGTGGGTTCCCAACATGATGGGCCGTGGGATTTGTAATGGTGGGCCGGGTCGTCTACCTCTGCCACCCGCACAACCCCCCCCCCCCCCCCCACCCCGGACGCCACTTCTGTTACCTTAAGAGCGAACGGCTGCTTACTTACTTATTTACTTATATTGCCGATAGCCTTGACAGCATCACATACAGCAGTGCTTCAAGCTCAGCTGCTGGGAGGGAAGGAAGCAGGACAGCTGTTCACCTGATAGCGGGCATCGACGCTACTGAACGATGCTGACCCGCCTCCTTCACTCCTTCCAGCACATCTCAAGAGCAGGAAGCCCTGCTTTACGAGATGCTTCAAAGGCAATGGGGAATATAAAAAAGGAACTCAACCTAGATACCGACTTGCCGATATACTACATTCAGGATCTACAAAAAAGGTGGTGTTTGCCCAAAAAAGTTACAACGCACCCCCCAATGGACACAGAGAAACATTTGGGCCCAAGAGTGGCCACCGTGCTTCAAAAGGTTTGTGAACCCTGGTAAAGAAAACTAATAAAAAACACGAAAACAGAATGTAACTTCATTATGTATGTACCATGTTAACAGCGCAAAAGACCAACGTTGTCCTACCATTGTCAATAAATAGTTGGATGTTTTCTTTAATTAAGAGTTTTATAATTAACACGGCTTTTTTGATTACACACTGGCATTTTGATGATTCCCTTCATACAACGTTATATAATTTGGTTTATAAAGATTGGTACCACACATGCTCCCACCAACACCTTAAATAAAAATGTGCAATATATTGACATAGCACTGAGCTGGACGTAATAATGGAGAAGGAATGCTTTGTTTGGTACATCACTGTTATATTGGAAAAATAGTAATTGATTTTCTTATGCAATTACAGGCACAATCTTCTGTTGACCCCTTATTAAAATCAAACAAGGGGCACAATATTTTTGAACACGAAGGATACATTTACACCTTCGATAGAAAAAGCAAAGACGGACTGAAGAACTTCTGGCGCTGTCAGAAAAAAAATGCAGACCCGCCATGTCTTGGGAGAATACATACTGATGCTTCGACAGGGGAGGTGTTCAAAATAGTTCAGGAACACCTCCATGGGGAATCCATAGAGGCGGTTGAGGTAACACGAGTTCGCAACGCCATCAAAGAAAAAGCAATATGCTCAAAGGGTGGTCCCTCCACAATTATTAATTTGGCAATCCAGAATGTGGAACCTGCAGTACTAGCTTCACTACCGCCGAGGGAAAGTTTACGTCATATGGTCCAGAATGTCAGAAAAAGAGAAATGGCACATCCAACAAATCCTGTCTCTCTATCTGACCTTGTCATACCTGACGCGTACAGAACTTATTCTGTGTCAGATCTAGAGACCGTGCCATTTCTCCTTTACGATTCTGGACCTGATGATGAACATAGGATTTTGATTTTTGGCAATAGTTCAAACGGTGCTTGGATTAAAAATGTTAAACAGCTATACGGGGACGGAACATTTAAAGTTGCTCCGGTCCTTTTCAAGCAAGTGTTTGAACTATTGGGAAAAAGAAATGACTATGTTCTCCCTCTGCTGTACTGCTTGCTGCCAAACAAGACGCAAGCTGCGTACCTAAAAATGTTTGATGCTATCCACCGGATGTGGCCTGAACTGAACCCTGATCACTATTCCTCTGATTTTGAAGTGGCAGGCATCAATGCATTCAAAGCAGTTTTCCCCTCCTGTCGTGTTCATGGCTGCTTCTTTCATTTGAAGAGGAATGTGAAATCAAAACTGGAGGAAATCGGGCTAAAAAAACTCTACACAAGTAGTGCAGAGTTTTCTATGCAGGCAAAAATGATTGCATCTCTTGCCTTTGTCCCCCCTGTGGATTTGGAGGCGGCATTAGATGCAATCAGGTTTGACCTGAGACCCGATATTCTACCTTTGCTCAGATGGTTCAGTCGGGTTTACATTGGGGTCAGTGAGAGCGGGCTTCGTAAACCGATCTTTCCTCCCTCCCTGTGGTCGGTTTATGAGCGCACTCTTACTGGCTTGGACCGCACAAACAACTATGTGGAGGCAGCGCACCGTTGCCTGCGGTCACATCTGGGATTCGAACACTCGAGCATATGGCAGTTCATTGATGGCCTGCGAGAATTTCAAAAAGGAAGAGACCTGCTATACCAGCAGTATGTGCGCGGGGACCCAGCACAAGACAAAAGAAAGAAATACAAGGATTCGGATAAAAAATTGAAAAAAATTGCAAAGGAATACAATGACAGAACTTTCCAAGAATACCTAAGAGGGGCCGCAGCAAATCTTGCCTTAGATTAATGCAAGATATTTAATTAAAAATTTTTTGGAGTAATACAATTTTTATCCAAATCGCTGTATTTCTGTTAACCGCAAAGGAAGGACGAGGACAAGGATTCTGGCAAAAGAACACTTGAGTTGTTTCACATGCCATGTGCTGATTATTTATGATCGAATTTCGATCTACTTACACTGCTCGGCACATGAGTTCTTGGGATAATGACCCACTGAGCCATTTTACTTCACAATTATACCATCTAACATAACATTATATGAGCAAAGCTTCCAAAGCCATGGATCCACACCTGCCTACAATTGGAAAAAATGTTTTTTGGATAAAGCCAACATCAGGGTGGTGTGTACTATTTAATGATGAAAACCCATGGCACCTACTTCATGCAAGCCCAATGAAAATATCTGTTATTAACAAAAGGGTATTATTTAATACCTGCGCCTCTAGCATAATATTCAAAGCTAGACTGCTCAGTTTTGCACGCCATAGATAAACACCTGACCTCCATTGGAAAAAAAATTAATATAAAGCAAAAATCAGGGTGGTGTCCACTATTATATGATGAAAACACACGGCACAAACTTCTTGCAAGCCAAATGTAAATATATGTTAATACAAACAGGCTACTATTTAATACCACCTCCTCCGGCCTAATGTGTCAAGATACACTGCTAAGTTTTGCACGCCATAGATACACACCGGCCTACATTTGCAAAAAAAGATAAATTATTATAAAGCCAACATCAGGGTAGTGTGTACTATTAAATGATGAAAACCCATGGCACCTACTTCATGCAAGTCCAATTAAAATTTCTCTTATTAACAACAGGGTATTATTTAATACCAGCGCCTCAAGCATAATATTCAAATCTAGACTGCTCAGTTTTGCACGGCATAGATAAACACCTGACCTCCATTGGAAAAAAAAAATGGTACTATAAATCCAAAATCAGGGTGGTCTCCACTATTATATGATGAAAACACACGGCAGCAACTTCATGAAAGCCCAATGTAAATATCTACTATTAACAACAAGCTATTATTTTATACCACCTCCTCCAGACTAATATTTACAGCGAGAATGCTAAGTTTTGCAGGCCATAGATACACAACGGCCCACATTTGAAAAAAAAAAAGAAGATGTATAATGCAAAAATCAGGCAACTGTATAAGATTTAATGCTGAAAAAACATGGCACCTACTTCATGCAAGGCCAATAAACATATCTATTAATAACAACAGACTATTATTTAATACCGCCACCTACGACATAATAGTTTAAACTACACTGCTAATATTATTGAAAAACAAACAAAACATCTATTTCCAAAACAATTTGCATTATTAATTGTTATAACTGATTACAACACTATTAGTTATAAACATCTTAGATATTTTAAAAAGTAATAATTTTTATGGGAAGATACAACACTATCTTTTGGCATGGTAATAGTACAGTTTTTTAATAATATACATACAGACTACACACAGTACAAAATGTAACTAGAATTTTACAAAGTCACAACCAGAAGGTGTTGCTTATACAACACTGTCTTATGGCATGGTAGTGGCGAGAGCCAAAGCAATGAGTACAGATGACTCAGCGTGACATAAGTCAGTGGGGTTGTAGGCCACATCTGTTGCTTAGACACTACAGTCTCTTGGCACGTTACTGTAGACAATAGGAATAAGAAGAAACACAGCCTTGCAGACAGCAGCAGGTGTTGCTTATACAACACTGTCTTATGGCATGGTATTTGCGTCAGCCAAAGCAATGAGTACAGATGACTCAGCGTGACATAAGTCAGTGGGGTTGTAGGCCACATCTGTTGCTTAGACACTACAGTCTCTTGGCACGTTACTGTAGACAATAGGAATAAGAAGAAACACAGCCTTGCAGACAGCAGCAGGTGTTGCTTATACAACACTGTCTTATGGCATGGTATTGGCGTCAGCCAAAGCAATGAGTACAGATGACTCAGCGTGACATAAGTCAGTGGGGTTGTAGGCCACATCTGTTGCTTAGACACTACAGTCTCTTGGCACGTTACTGTAGACAATAGGAATAAGAAGAAACACAGCCTTGCAGACAGCAGCAGGTGTTGCTTATACAACACTGTCTTATGGCATGGTATTGGCGTCAGCCAAAGCAATGAGTACAGATGACTCAGCGTGACATAAGTCAGTGGGGTTGTAGGCCAAATCTGTTGATTAGACACTACAGTCTCTTGGCACGTTACTGTAGACAATAGGAATAAGAAGAAACACAGCCTTGCAGACAGCAGCAGGTGTTGCTTATACAACACTGTCTTATGGCATGGTAGTGGCGTCAGACAAAGCAATGAGTACAGATGACTCAGCGTGACATAAGTCAGTGGGGTTGTAGGCCACATCTGTTGCTTAGACACTACAGTCTCTTGGCACGTTACTGTAGACAATAGGAATAAGAAGAAACACAGCCTTGCAGACAGCAGCAGGTGTTGCTTATACAACACTGTCTTATGGCATGGTATTGGCGTCAGCCAAAGCAATGAGTACAGATGACTCAGCGTGACATAAGTCAGTGGGGTTGTAGGCCAAATCTGTTGATTAGACACTACAGTCTCTTGGCACGTTACTGTAGACAATAGGAATAAGAAGAAACACAGCCTTGCAGACAGCAGCAGGTGTTGCTTATACAACACTGTCTTATGGCATGGTATTGGCGTCAGCCAAAGCAATGAGTACAGATGACTCAGCGTGACATAAGTCAGTGGGGTTGTAGGCCAAATCTGTTGATTAGACACTACAGTCTCTTGGCACGTTACTGTAGACAATAGGAATAAGAAGAAACACAGCCTTGCAGACAGCAGCAGGTGTTGCTTATACAACACTGTCTTATGGCATGGTAGTGGCGTCAGCCAAAGCAATGAGTACAGATGACTCAGCGTGACATAAGTCAGTGAGGTTGTAGGCCACATCTGTTGCTTAGACACTACAGTCTCTTGGCACGTTAGTATACACTATAATACAAAAAATAAACACAACCATGCACATACCAGCTGGTGGTGCTTATACACCACAGTTAGTGAGATTTTGATAGTTTAAAAGAAAAAAAACTTCTTATACACTACTCTCTCATAGCATGGTACTGAACATACTATCCCAAAATAATATTGGCCACAACACTAACATTAGAACTTCTAGGGAATTTGAATACTATGTAAATTATGTATTTGAATTGCATGGTGTTTTTAAAGGTTATATTAAAGATGTAAAATGATAAAAAAAGGATATATATTAAGGATATATAAGAGAATTCTGTTTATGAGAAATGTTTTAATTGTATTACATCCAAATACTGTATGTGATATAGCAGTTGTATGGAATGGTGATTAAAATAAAGTAATACATAAGAAAGTTTAAATAAAGATATTGTACTGAAGTATGTGTTTCTTGGTAATTCTTGTAGAATTTAAGGTTTAGTACGTTAACAATACTACAATGATAGGCAAAAGCCATAACTCTATCGTGTGTAGGTACACTGTCAACTAGTCAGCCATTGAAGAGGTGTTTTGTGAAAGTGAGTCATGTTACTATTTGGAATATCAGGCCACACATACACAGTTACATTGTCATATATGTTTAAGTTATGTAAAAAACTAAGTTAGAATTTGACACAAAAATTGGAGGTGTACATGTATGCTGTAAAGGGAAATATAAGGACATGAATTATAGAAACCAGGAGAAAAAAAACTTTACACAATACTACAGTTAAAAAATTATTACGAGGATAAAACAAATAGTAACGAGTGACACAAGGAGCACAGAGGTTTGCAGCCAGAGGTTTACATACAAGATGAATAAAGAAGAGAACACAACTACAAAAGGGGTAATACAACGAGGGACATAAGGTGAAGTGACATTAGTAAATTAAAACGTTAAAAAGCTGCAATACATGGAAAGAAATTACACACGGGAATGGAATCAACAGAGTTAAAGATGAAAATATTTATAACAAGAGTGGAAAATACAAGTGTCACAAGAACAGTAGGCACTGGAAATTAAAAGTTTAGGAAATAATTTTATCACAAGTAATATAATACCACTGTCACAAGAAGAGTGGGCACTGAAAATTAAAAGTTTCGGAAATAATTTTATCATAAGTAATATAATACCACGTATTTCGGAAATTATATAATATTGGATTTGTAATTTAGTACAAAAATTTCAGATACAAAAATTAGGTAAGGATTTATTGTAAATTATTTTTTATAAATCAATTAGTAGCGTACATTTGTGAAATAGTGATTTATTGTACATATTAAAATTATAATTAATTGGTGGACAGATTTTTAAAGTGTTCATATAATGATTAAACAGAAATAGTATATAAACGTTAAAATAATTATGTAATTAAACATATATATAAATTTGCAATAGAAAAATCGAAATAGGGTGTGAAAATTCATGAAATACTATTTAAGGTTTATTAGTTGTATAAACTCTGTATTAACATCTGCGCCCTTTTTTCACGGTTGAAATGAAAAAATGAAGGTTTATGAAAAGAATGCTTATAAACTAATTTAGAAGGTGTTTTTTAAATCATTAAATGAAGATTTGTTAATATGCATGTAAAACAGTAATTTATATGTTTGTAAAGCTAAAATGAGGATTTGTGTATGTATAAAACCTATATTAACACAGGCGCCCTAATTTCCCGTTAGGCGCCAGATAAACGCTAATTAATATGGCCGTCTATGGCGGCGCCCTTTTTGTCCACTAGCCCCATGCGCCCAAATTTCCCAGCTCCCCTGGGGCTTCTACCAGCCCCCTGCAGCAGTCCTGTGCCCTCGCAGCCACTAACTAATCCTCTGGTCCCCCGCTGCCAGCTAGTTTCGTTTTTGGCAGCTAGTTTCATGTTTGCCGACAGGACTGGCCACGCGTAGCTTTCTCCGCATTCCCGACTGTAATTAGCGCTATTGCGGGCCGCAGCGCGTACAAAAATACGCGTTGCCGCATATCTATGCGTAGGTAATGCAGCAAAGCGTATCTTTGTACGCATTGTGGCCCGCAATAGCGCTAATTACATTCGGGAATGCGGAGAAACCTACACGTGGCCAGTCCCGATGGGCCTGTCGGCAAAAACAAAACTAGCTGGCAGTGGGGGACCAGAGGATTAGTGAGTGGCTGCGAGGGCACAGGACTGCTGCAGGGGTCTGGTAGAAGCCCCAGGTGAGTAAAACTCATTTTTTTTCTGGCTTAAGTGTCCCTTTAATGATGAAAAAGCAGAGTGTGCTTCTGCTGACCAGTTATAAGTATCCGCCCCTTTCTTGGTGAGCTTAGTGAGGGGTGCCACTACAGAAGAGAAGCCTTTAATAAATCTTCTATAATAGTTGGCGAAGCCTATGAATCTCTGGAGGGCCTTCAACCCCACGGGTTGGGGCCACTCCAGAACGGCAGAGACTTTTCCTGGGTCCATGGAAAGCCCGGAGGTAGAAATGATATACCCCAAAAATGGAACTTCAGACACCTCAAAGAGACATTTCTCTAGTTTTGCATACAGGGAATGCTGCCTAAGTTTTTTCAAAACAAACTTTACATGTTACCTGTGTTCTGTCAGGTTAGATGAGAAGATCAGTATATTATCCAAATATACCAGAACGAACTTCCCCAGGACTTCTCTGAACACCTCATTGATCAACTCCTGGAAGACAGTAGGAAGGTTACACAACCCGAAAGGCATGACAAGGTACTTGTAGTGCCCGTCGGGTGTGTTAAACGCTGTCTTCCATTCATCACCCTCCCTTATGCGTACCAGGTTGTATGCCCCTCTTAGATCGAGTTTAGAGAAGATACTAGCATTAGTCACCTGGGAGAATAGATCGTCAATTAGAGGGAGTGGGTAACGATTTTTTACGGTAATCTTGTTCAATCCCCGATAATCAATACACGGGGCGAAGCCCACCATCCTTTTTCTGAACAAAAAAGAACCCTGCTCCGGCCAGAGACTTAGAAGGACGAATAAACTCTTTGGCCAGGTTTTCCTTAATGTAATCCTGCATAGCAAGTTTTTCAGGACTAGAAAGGTTATACAAATGACCTCTAGGGGGCATACAACCTGGCCGTAACTCAATGGGACAGTCAAAACTTGGGTGTGGGGGAAGTTTGTCTGCCGACTTGGGACAGAACACATCCGCAAATTCTGCATACTGCCTAGGCACCCCCTCCACCTGAACCTTGGTGACGCAAACAGCAACTTTCTCCATGCAATGATGATGACAAAAGGATGACCAGCTTAACAACTGGCCGGAACTCCAGTCAATCTGAGGAGAATGCTTTTGCAACCATGGCATCCCAAGGATCATAGTGGAGGTTGCCATTCGAAGCACAAAAAACTGTAATTTTTCTTTATGCAATACCCCTACATGACACAACAGTACAGGGGTCTGAGAAAGAGGCTGTTTACACTGCTGGGGGGAATCATCCACGGCTGTCACCAAAATCTGTCTGTCTAATGGGATTAGGGGAATTCCTAATTTTTTAACAAAGTCATAGTCTATAAAATTGGCTGCAGAGCCTGAGTCCACAAATGCCTGAGTGGACAAAACTTGACCTTCCCAGTTGATAGAACAGGGGAGGAGCAAGCGATTATCTGTTAGAGGTAATGCTGGCTCGCCTAGGGTAGTAACTCTAACTACACCTAGGCGGCAGCGTTTCCCGACTTCTTAGAGCAGTTCTGTAGTAAATGACCCTTTTCTGCACAGTATAAACAGAGTCTCTCTGACCGTCTTCGGTTTTTTTCTACCTCTGATAACTTTAGAATATCCGATTTGCATCGGTTCATCCGTAGGAGGAGAAGGTGACGGAGAGACGTTAGCAACAGATCTCACAGAGTATCTCCCAAGAGTCTGCCTTTGATAACGAACGCGGTGATGAATCTTTACCGCCAATGCAATCGCTTCATCGACAGTCTTAGGCTCTGGATGAGCTAGCATCACATCAGAGACTGGGTCAGATAACCCGGTTAAGAAACAATCTAATAAAGCAAACTGTCCTCATCTAGCCGACACAGCCCACCTTCTAAATTCTGCGGCATAAGTTTCCACCGTGTTACGTCCCTGTCTGAGAGTCTTTAGCTTCCTTTCAGCAGTGACTGCGATATCAGGATCATCGTATATGATAGCCATAGTCTTAAAAAACTCCTGAACTGAAGATAATGCCTCATGATCACTAGGAAGACTGTATGCCCATGTCTGTGAATCCCCTGATAATAGGGTTTTAATGAAGGTCACCCTCTGACTTTCTGTCCCTGATGAAATAGGTCTCATCTCAAAGTAAGAGAGGCAACGATTTCTGAAATTCTGAAAATCAGATTTGTGCCTGAAAACTTTTCAGGGAGAAGCATTCTAAGATCTACAACTGGAGGGACTGCTCTGGTGCGGTTGCAGGCTGGAGGGTTCGCACAACTCCAGACAGCTGGGTGATCTGAGTCTGTTGGGTATTGACCAGCACGGTTAAATTGTTCACCGCTGTGGTCAAGGCCCCAACTTGGCTGCACAGTGCGTCCATAGACATTTTGGTCTGCTGTTCTGTAACGATATGTGTCAGCAAGTAACAGAGTTCTGATTATTAGGTGATCTGCAGTATCACCTATAATGCAGATATATACCTGATTATATGGTGATCTGCAGAATCACCAATAATACAAGTATACCAGCAGCTAATGTGATAGCAAGGATAGTGCTTGGTGCAACAGTAGTACTGATAGGTTTAGCTGTACCTCACCAGAGGAGCTGGAGGGCACTAACAGTACAGAGCCCCTCACCAGAGACAAGGGCCCTCTGGTGAGAGTAGAGTGGTCAGACTAATCGAGTTGGCAACAGACAGACAGATACGGTACAAAATCAGAAGGCAAAGGCAAGAAGGTTTTAACAGGCAGAGTCGGCAGCAAGATCAGATGGGCAGAAGTACAGAATAACTGAGAGTAAGAATAGTCAGAATGAGCAAGAGTCATACACAGATAATAAACAGTATTCCGATTATAATTATAGCTATCAAACAAATCCTATCACTGTGTTAAAACCCCCGGTTTCCTCCCGGATGAAAGCACACCGGATCTATCTAAGGTCTGAGCGCTAACACGAAGTATTCGCAACAGCAGACAAGTTGCGAGTGAATCAGCAAAGCTTAAGAAGCAGAGGAGACCCCTTCGGCACGCCCACTCCCATCAACCAATGAGGAGCGGCGAGCATCTCCTCTGACGTCAGCCGACCGGCCGGTCAGCTGACGCGCCTCCTCCCCGCATAAATGTCCCGTCTGTGCGCGCGCACACGCGACAATGCAACCCTATGTGCTGCTGACAAACCCATCCTCGGCATGCTAGACGCCCGAGGCCCGGATAGATCGCTAGGCAGGGAGATGGAGGCAGCTGCGGTAGTATCGCTGTTCACCGTAGCTGTCTCTTCCATGTTTGTTACAGTACCCCCCCTCGAGGCGTGGACTCCGGACACGTCCTGCATGGCTTCTCAGGATGCAACTCATGAAACTTTTTCCTAAGCTCCTCAGCATTCATGCGATGACTCGGCACCCAAGACCTCTCCTCAGGCCCATACCCCTTCCAATGAACAAGGTACTGTACTGAATTACGCACCCGACGACCGGCCGGTCAGCTGACGCGCCTCCTCCCCGCATAAAGGTCCCGTCTGTGCGCGTGCACACGCGACAATGCAACCCTATGTGCTGCTGACAAACCTGTCCTCGGCGTGCTAGACGCCCAAGGCCCGGATAGATCGCTAGGCAGGGAGATGGAGGCCGCTGCGGTGGTATCACTGTTCACCGCAGCTGTCTCTTCCATGTTTGTTACAGGGCTAACATGGTGCAATACTCTACTGCTACAGGTAATTAGAAGGATCCTAAACTACATACAATGGCATAGATGTAGGTGTCCTTTAAACAGTGACAATGTAGTGCTTAATGCCGGGCATACACAACTCGTTTTTTTTTTATCAGTCGATTTCCGCTGGCTTGATTCCGGCGCATAATCTAGCCGTGTATGCCCGGCATTAAAACAGAAAGATGTAGGTGTCCTTTAAACAATGACAATGTAGTGCTTAAAACAGAATGACAGATCCTAAAATGAGTCAGGAAAGAGTTAACTGAAGTGGAGATCACTGCTGCCATAAACATCCCTGGCTAGCTAAACAGTCATAAATTTAGGATAGATAAGGGAAAGTCTTTAACAGGAGTCATTCTGACAGCTGTAGGCGAAAGGGAGAAGTAACTAGCAGAGGTGGAATTCCTCTGTAGCAGTAAAGTATTGTACCGTGTATCATCCTGATTCACAACTTCTTGAAATTCCTCTGAATGTGTGCATTAAAACTGAATGCAGTTCTGTCTGCTTTACTGTAAACTGGCACTTTTCACACAGCAGCATGTATGTCCATTATACAGAGGACGGGATAATTATCAGATATGCAGGGAGTACGGGAACTCTGGAATTTAGACATCAGTGCAGAGCAGGGAGCTTCGCTGAGGACCAGAAGAGATTATTTACTTTAACACATGACCTCTTCTCTCTCCAAGTCCTGCCGCCCTTCTTATCTTATCTGATTTTATCGCCCTAGGCCATGGCCTTTGTGGCCTTCCCAGAAATCCGGCCCTGCGTGCACGAAGCTGCTGGCTAGTTCTACCTACATACTGTTTGTTGCAGGATGTGAGGAAACGCGGAAAAGCCGCCGCAAGGGCTCAGAGTGAGGCGGCTGTTTCCGCGTCTAACATGGCGGCACAACGCGAAGAAACCGCCGCAGGCCACATGGGCAGAGCGGTGGAGTCCACGTTGGATGCGGCAGATTGTACGCATGGCAAAGCAGATGGCATTGCGGCTGGACGCGGGGAAACCGCTGCTCGCCTAGAGAGCGGGGCGGCGGTCCCCGCGCCTGAATCAGTGGTCACATTGCAAGACATGTCTGGTGTGGCTGGGACTGCTAGTCCACACAGGTTCAGAAGGACGCGTGCGTGCGCGCTGAGAGGCAGAGCTTATATGACAGCCAGAAAAGGGTCAGCTGACCAGGCGGGTCAGCTGACATTTCCACCACCTGCCATTGGTCCAGCACTTAGGGGAGGCGCCGGAGAGTGCTTTGCTATATATACTGGGTGCTGGTCATTCTCTGGTTGTCTGCCGTTGCGATCACTACGTGGTAGCACTCAGACCTTGTCTGTATCTGTGTTCTAGCATAGTTTCCAAAGGTGTTGACATCAAGGAGCTCACACCTTAGCAATAGGAATATTGAACTGTATTATTTGTTATGACCTTCTGCCTGTCTGACCATTCCTCTGAACTCTAATTCTGTACCTCGCTATTTCTGTTACCCTGTTGCCAATCTCTGCTCGTTCCTGGACTCTGTATTGGCCTCCTGATTCTGTACTGTGATATTCTGATACTCCGTTGCCAAACCCTGTCTGTTTATTGGATTCCGTATCTGCCTCCTGATTCTGTACCTTATCTGTCTGTGTGTTAACGACCTGGCTTGCCGACCCCGAGAACTGGCCTTACTGTTAGAGGCAGTTCACAGACCTGTTAGTGACACCCTCTCCCACAGGTGTCACTCTCGCTCTCTCTATCCTCCCCTCAGCCTAGCTCCTCCCCCCCTGGAGAGTCTAGGCCAGAGGAAGGAACATACTTCTGGAGAAGTACTCAAAGTATACTGTTGCATCTCACACTCACTTGTTCATCAGGTGTCCAGAGGTTAGTAGATATATCTGATTATCGGTGATACTGCAGATCACCAATAATCGGGTATATTCTGTATTCTCGGTGATACTGCAGTTCACCGGTAATCAGACCCTCTCTGTGTTACACCGATCGTTACAGAACGGCAGACCAAAAATATACAAATGGACGCACACACTGATCGTTTGGGCGCACTTGCCACTTCGGTGGACAACATCAATCAAGTGCTGGGTAGTCACAAGACTATGATTGAAGTCTTGTCTGGTTCTTTACAAACCCTCCAGACAGCAGTGAATGAGGTGCGATCCCCTCCTAGCTCTGACATGAGTTTGCCTGTACCTGAGAAATTTTCTGGTCACAGATCAGACTTCCGAAATTTTAGAAGTAGAGTGTTATCTTACTTTGAGTTGAAACCCCGATCTTCAGGAACTGTGGCCCAAAGGGTCACATTCATCAAGACTTTGTTATCAGGTGATTCTCAGACGTGGGCATACAGTTTGCCCACCGGGGATTTGGCCCTCTCTTCAGTGGATGAATTTTTTAAAGCCATGGCAGTAATTTACGACGACCCAGACCTTGCCGCGACCTCTGAGCGGAAGCTCAAGCTCTTGCGTCAAGGCAGGGATCCGGTCGAAGATTACGCAGCCGAATTTAGGAGGTGGTCAGTTTCAGCCAGGTGGGACACCTATGCCCTATTAGATTGCTTTTTATCAGGGTTGTCGAATGAGGTTTCAGATCTCATGTTAAGTCTGCCTGAACCTAAGACACTTGATGAGGCCATTTCATCGGCCATTCGAGTCGATCGCAGACTGCGCTATCAAAAACAGACCCGGGGTAGTAGTCATGTAAGAATGGTGTCCTACGCTGCACCTCCAGTAACTCCACCTCCTCCTGTCTCGCCTCCACCCGAACCAATGCAAATTGGTCGGTCGAAGCTATCCCAAGTGGAGCGAAGACGCAGGATGTCTGAGCGGCTGTGTCTTTAGTGCACAGAGGGGGGTCATAGAGTACATAATTGTCCTAACAAGCCGGGAAATGCTATCGCCTAGGAGTTGTAGGGGGTAGCACCCTAGGCACGCAGCTTTTACCCCTAGAAGATAAACGGTTACTTCTTCCCTGTACAGTCACATGGGAAGATAAAACCGAGGTTACTGAGGCTTTTGTTGATTCAGGCTCTGCAGCTAATTTTATGGATTTTGAATTTGCAAAGAAATTGGGTATTCCGTTCACCCCAGTAAAACCACCCATTCAGGTTACGGCAGTAGATGATTCCCCCCTGCAAAGTGATCATCCGCTGTCCCAGACACCAGAGGTGGAAGTCACTATAGGGGTGTTACATAAAGAGAGACTACAGTTTTTTGTGTTACACATGACCACCTCCACAGTCATCCTTGGCATGCCATGGCTGCACTTACACTCTCCACAGATTAATTGGGCTACCGGTCAGCTAACTAGCTGGTCAACCCACTGTTTTCAGCAGTGTTTAGGGAGAGTGACACTGGGTGAGACCAGGATCCAGTTGGAGGGGGTACCAGTACAATATTCCGAGTATTCTGATGTGTTCTGTCCCAAGGCTGCAGACAAGTTACCTCCACATCGCCCCTTTGATTGTCCAATTGATCTCCGATCAGGTTGTATGCCCCCTAGGGGCCATCTTTACAATTTGTCTGGTCCAGAGAAAGTAGCCATGCAGGAATACATTCGTGAAAATTTAGCCAAAGGGTTCATTCGCCCTTCCCGGTCACCTGCTGGCGCGGGTTTCTTTTTTGTTAAGAAAAAAGACGGAGGCCTGCGGCCTTGCATTGATTACCGGGGCCTGAATAAAATCACAGTAAAGAACCGCTACCCGTTGCCCTTGATAGATGACTTGTTTACACAGATAACCGACGCTTAGATCTTTTCAAAATTGGATTTACGGGGTGCATACAACCTGGTGCGGATCAGAAAGGGCGATGAATGGAAGACGGCCTTTAACACGCCTGACGGGCATTACGAGTACTTGGTGATGCCCTTCGGGCTGTGTAACGCCCCGGCCGTCTTTCAGGAACTGATTAATGAAGTATTCAGGGAGGTATTGGGCAGGTTCGTGTTGGTTTACCTAGATGATATACTTATTTTTTCCAACAACCTCTCTGAGCACAGGACACAAGTCAAGTTTGTATTGGATAAACTAAGACAAAACATGCTTTACGCTAAATTACATAGTTACATAGTTATTTTGGTTGAAAAAAGACATACGTTCAACCACTATAAAGTACAACACCAGCCTGCTCCCTCACATATCCCTGTTGATCCAGAGGAAGGCGAAAAAACCCTTACAAGGCATGGTCCAATTAGCCCCTAAAGGGAAAAATTCCTTCCCGACTCCAGATGGCAATCAGATAAAATCCCTGGATCAACATCATTAGGCATTACCTAGTAATTGAAGCCATGGATGTCTTTCAACGCAAGGAAAGCATCTAAGCCCCCTTTAAATGCAGGTATAGAGTTTGCCATAACGACTTCCTGTGGCAATGCATTCCACATCTTAATCACTCTTACTGTAAAGAACCCTTTCCTAAATAAATGGTTAAAACGTTTTTCCTCCATGCGCAGATCATGTCCTCTAGTCCTTTGAGAAGGCCTAGGGACAAAAAGCTCATCCGCCAAGGTATTATATTGCCCTCTGATGTATTTATACATGTTAATTAGATCCCCTCTAAGGCGTCTTTTCTCTAGACTAAATAAACCCAGTTTATCTAACCTTTCTCGATAAGTGAGACCTTCCATCCCACGCATCAATTTTGTTGCTCGTCTCTGCACCTGCTCTAAAACTGCAATATCTTTTTTGTAATGTGGTGCCCAGAACTGAATTCCATATTCCAGATGTGGCCTTACTAGAGAGTTAAACAGGGACAATATTATGCTAGCATCTCGAGTTTTTATTTCCCTTTTAATGCATCCCAAAATTTTGTTAGCTTTAGCTGCAGCTGCTTGGCATTGAGTACGATTATTTAACTTGTTGTCAATGAGTACTCCTAAGTCCTTCTCCAAGTTTGATGTCCCCAACTGTATCCCATTTATTTTGTATGGTGCTAGACCATTAGTACGTCCAAAATGCATGACCTTACATTTGTCAACATTGAATTTCATCTGCCATGTATGTGCCCATATAGCCATCCTATCCAGATCCTGTTGCAATATGACACTATCTTCCTGAGAGTTGATGATTCTGCACAATTTTGTATCATCTGCAAAAATAGCAACATTGCTCACTACTGCATCTACTAGGTCATTAATAAATAAATTGAAGAGCACTGGACCCAGAACAGACCCCTGTGGGACCCCACTGCTAACAGTCTCCCATTTTGAGTACGATCCATTGACCACAACTCTTCGTTTTCTGTCCATTAGCCAGTTCCCTATCCATGAACACAGACTCTTCCCCAGTCCTTGCATCCTCAACTTTTGCACCAGACTTTTGTGGGGAACAGTGTCGAAGGCCTTTGCAAAGTCCAAGTATATCACATCTACAGCATTCCCAATATCCATATTAGCATTCACTACCTCATAAAAGCTGAGCATGTTAGTCAAACAGGACCTGTCTTTAGTAAACCCATGTTGATGCTGAGAAATAAGATTATTTTCTACTATGAAGTCATGTATAGTATCTCTTAGTAACCCCTCAAATAGTTTGCATACAACTGATGTTAAACTTACAGGTCTATAATTTCCTGGATCAGATTTTTTGCCCTTCTTAAATAATGGGAAAACGTGGGCTGTACGCCAATCCACTGGGACTCTGCCAGTTGCAAGAGAGTCACAAAAGATAAGATAAAGGGGTTTATCTATAACTGAACTTAATTCCCTTAGGACCCGAGGATGCATGCCATCCGGGCCAGGTGCCTTGTCTATTTTTAATTTATTTAGTCTTGCCTTCACTTCTTCCTGCGTTAAGTATTTAATATTACAGTTAGAAGATTGAGACTCTTCTGCCTCTGTAGTTTGCAACAGTGCTGTTTCTTTTGTGAAGACAGAAGCAAAGAAAGGATTTAATAACTCTGCCTTACCTTGGTCATCCACCATTGAGTTCCCATCCTCATCCTTTAGGAGTCCTATACAGTCAACCTTTCTTTTTTTAGAGTTAATGTACTTGTAAACCTTTTTTAGG
Organism: Hyperolius riggenbachi; assembly: GCF_040937935.1. Classification (NCBI taxonomy): domain Eukaryota; kingdom Metazoa; phylum Chordata; class Amphibia; order Anura; family Hyperoliidae; genus Hyperolius; species Hyperolius riggenbachi. Next base: position 164,551,724 of record NC_090655.1, on the reverse strand, counting down.
TTAGATTTGATATCCTTCGCGATTTGTTTTTCAGCTTCAATCTTTGCCTGCCTAATTTCTTTTTTACAATTTTTATTGCACTCCTTATAATTGCTTAGTGCAGCCTCGGTCCCCTCCTGTTTTAAGACCTTATAGGCATTCTTTTTCCTCTTCATTTTATCTTTAACCTTTCTATTCATCCATAGAGGCCTTTTTTTATTCCTAGACATTTTGTTTCCATATGGGATATACATACTACAGTATTGATTGAGTATAAGTTTAAAAGCTTGCCATTTCCCTTCAGTGTCTTCCCCTTGTAGTACATTATCCCAGTTCACCAAACTTAGTGCCTGCCTAATTTGAGTGAACTTTGCTTTTCTAAAATTCATAGTTTTAGTGGTCCCGCTGCCCCGTGGCCTATCAGTCACCAGATCAAACGTTATCATGTTGTGATCACTATTTGCCAAATGTTCTTGAACCTGCACATTTGATACATTATCTGGTCTATTAGAAACGATCAGATCCAGTAACGCATGCCCCCTAGTTGGTTCAGTTACCATTTGAGTCAAGTAATTGTCCTGTAGTGCTGCCAGAAATCTGCTGCTTTTACCAGAATGGGTAGCCTCAATACTCCAGTCAATGTCTGGAAAGTTGAAGTCGCCCATAATTATGACCTCATTTTTACCTGCAGCTTTTTCTATCTGCTGTAGTAATCGCAGTTCTGCAGCTTCATTAATAAGAGGTGGCCTGTAACATACCCCAATAAGCAATTGGCAACTTTTATTTCCACCATGAATATTTACCCAAACGGACTCCACATCTTCGCAATCTTCCTCCATCTCATCGTTGAGGACAGCTGTAAGAGAATTCTTAACAAAGAGACAAACCCCTCCACCAATTGGAGAAATGCATCTTCGAGGTAACATCTGTCACCTTTTTAGGGTACATAATTTCCACCTCGGGCCTGTCTATGGATCCTGCCAAGGTCTCTGCTGTGTTGGAATGGCCTCAACCAGTGGGGTTAAAATCTCTTCAGAGATTTTTAGGCTTTGCCAATTACTATAGAAGGTTCATAAAAGGGTACTCTACTGTCATTGCACCCCTCACCAGTCTCACTAAGAAAGGGGCAGATACTACCCACTGGTCTCCAGAGGCTTTGCATGCATTCTCCACTCTGAAAGATTTGTTTTGCTCTGCACCCATCCTGAGACACGTTGACACCTCCTATCCCTTTATTGTTGAAGTGGACGCCTCAGAGGTCAGGGTAGGGGCTGTGCACCCATGTGCCTATTTTTCTCGTAGGTTCTCTCCGGCAGAGAGAAACTACGATATAGGCAACAGAGAGCTCCTGGCCATCAAATTGGCCTTTGAAGAATGGCGTCATTGGTTGGAAGGAGCAGAACATACGATTACAGTTTACACTGACCACAAAAATTTAGAATATATCGAGGGAGCCAAGAGATTAAGCCCCCGACAGGCTCGATGGTCATTATTTTTCTCGAGATTGAGATTTATAATTACGTACACCCCAGGGAGCAAAAACATTAAGGCAGATGCCCTGTCTAGATGCTTTGAGCCAGCACAGCCCGACGTCCCAGAGACCATTGTCCCACAGAGACTGGTATTAGCTACAACTGAGACTTGGGAAGATTGGACAGAGACTTTAGGTCCTTTTCAGCAGGACATCCCGGAGGGGAAGCCCAAAGGGGTTATGTTTATTCCACTGCCATTTCGCCTTCAGATTTTGCAGATGTTCCATTCACACAGGAATGCGGGACACCCTGGGGCCTCCAGAACACAGGACCTTGTAGCTAGATGCGCTTGGTGGCCGTCTCTGGCAGCCGATTGTAAAGAGTTTGTTAGGGAGTGTGCGGTGTGTGCGAGGAGTAAGCCCTCCCGACTGGCACCTGTGGGAAAATTGCAGTCCTTGCCCACCCCGAGTGAGCCATGGACTCACTTATCCATGGATTTTGTGGGTGAGCTCCCCAGGTCTGAGGGCATGTCGGTCATTTGGGTGGTAGTCGACCGCTTTAGTAAAATGGCCCATTTTGTGCCCTTGAAAGGACTCCCCTCGGCCCAGGAATTAGCCGATTTGTTCATCATCCACGTTTTCCGATTGCATGATATTCCGGAAAACATTGTGTCAGATAGGGGAGTCCAATTTGTTTCCAGATTTTGGAGGGCATTCTGTCACCAAATGGGCATGGAACTGTCATTTTTGTCCGGCTACCACCCACAGACCAATGGCCAAACGGAAAGAGTCAACCAATCATTGGAACAGTTTTTGAGGTGTTTTGTTGCAGAAGCGCAAAATGATTGGGTTAAGTTTTTACCCTTCGCAGAATTTGCGCACAATAATTTGAAAAGTTCCTCTTCTGGATTTTGTCCATTCCAGGTAGTGACCGGGAAGTTGCCTAAATTCTCCCCATTGCCAGTTGCCTCCACTCCGTTTCCAGCTCTGGAGGCCTGGCAAAGGTCATTTAAAGATATATGGTGGATTGTGAAAAATAATTTGGAGAAGGCGTTTCAAAGTCAAAAAGGTCAAGCTGACAAGAGAAGTTCCTTAGAGTGGAGGTTTTTGCCAGGAGATTTAGTCTGGGTGTCCACACGTCACTTGACCTTGAAACAGCCCTCAGCTAAGTTGGGGCCCAGGTATGTGGGTCCATTCCCAGTAACCAGAAAGATCAACGATGTCACTTATGCCATTGACCTCCCTGCCAGTATGCGCGGCGTAAGATCCTTTCACATGTCCCTGCATAAACCAGCATTTCATGTAGGTCCCACTCCTCCTCTTCCTGTGATGATAGATGACCAACCTGAGTACGAAGTAGAGAAGATTTTAGACTCTCGCATAGTTCAGAACTCAGTACAATATCTGGTTCATTGGAAAGGGTATGGTGTTGAGGAGAGATCTTGGGTACCTGAATGTCCTATGCATGCTGACAAATTAAGAAGGGAGTTCCACGTGTTGCATCCTGAGAAGCCTGGTAGGAGCTGTCCGGAGTCCACTCCTCAGGGGGGGGTACTGTGGGGAAACGCGGAAAAGCCGCCGCAAGGGCTCAGAGTGAGGCGGCTGTTTCCGCGTCTAACATGGCAGCACAACGCGAAGAAACAGCCGCAGGCCGCATGGGCAGAGCGGTGGAGTCCGCATTGGATGCGGCAGATTGTACGCATGGCAAAGCAGATGGCATTGCGGCTGGACGCGGGGAAACCGCCGCTCGCCTAGAGAGCGGGGTGGCGGTCCCCGCGCCTGAATCAGTGGTCACATTGCAAGACATGTCTGGTGTGGCTGGGACTGCTAGTCCACACAGGTTCAGAAGGGCGCGCGCGCTGAGAGGCAGAGCTTATATGACAGCCAGAAAAGGGTCAGCTGACCAGGCGGGTCAGCTGACATTTCCACCACCTGCCATTGGTCCAGCACTTAGGGGAGGCGCCGGAGAGCGCTTTGCTATATATACTGGGTGCTGGTCATTCTCTGGTTGTCTGCCGTTGCGATCACTACGTGGTAGCACTCAGACCTTGTCTGTATCTGTGTTCTAGCATAGTTTCCAAAGGTGTTGACATCAAGGAGCTCACACCTTAGCAATAGGAATATTGAACTGTATTATTTGTTATGACCTTCTGCCTGTCTGACCATTCCTCTGAACTCTAATTCTGTACCTCGCTATTTCTGTTACCCTGTTGCCAATCTCTGCTCGTTCCTGGATTCTGTATTGGCCTCCTGATTCTGTACTGTGCTATTCTGATACTCCGTTGCCAAACCCTGTCTGTTTATTGGATTCCGTATCTGCCTCCTGATTCTGTACCTTATCTGTCTGTGTGTTAACGACCTGGCTTGCCGACCCCAAGAACTGGCCTTACTGTTAGAGGCAGTTCACAGACCTGTTAGTGACACCCTCTCCCACGGGTGTCACTCTCGCTCTGTCCTTCCTCCCCTCAGCCTAGCTCCTCCCCCCCTGGAGAGTCTAGGCCAGAGGAAGGAACATACTTCTGGAGAAGTACTCAAAGTATACTGTTGCATCTAAACACTTGTTCATCAGGTGTCCAGAGGTTAGTAGATATATCTGATTATCGGTGATACTGCAGATCACCAATAATCGGGTATATTCTGTATTCTCGGTGATACTGCAGTTCACCGGTAATCAGACCCTCTCTGTGTTACACCGATCGTTACACAGGCAGGGCCGGTTTAAGCAACAATGGGGCCCCAGGGCAAAATAAACCTGGGGGGCCCCCCAACATATACCCCGGAACAAAAATCGGCATTAGGGGACCTTTTTTGCAGCTGGTATAGTCAGGGTGTGAAATCCCAATCGGTCGGAGCTCCACATTCTGGCTATCCCAGCCTGCATGGGGTACAAGGGGTTACAAAGTTTCAGGAGGGGGGACCCCACATAATTTAAAAAAAAAAAAAATTCCCACACTCTAAACATAAAAAAATTGGGAAAATAGGAAAAAAATATCAGGGATCTTCATACAGCCATATGGCGGCTGTATAGCGATCCCTGGCCAAAGCGCTGTGGCTGCGTATAGACCCCCTGGAAACCCCATCAGGAAATGTAATGCACTTTCGTTTGATGCATGTAAAATTACACTACCGTTAGGTTTGCTACTAAAAGTGACATTTAAAACTATACTTTTTTCCTTCTAAATTTTAAAATCGATTTTCTCAAAAACTATAAGGTCTTTTTGAAAAATTGTTTTTTTTCCTCTTATTCCTAATGATCTCCTTAACATATCCTGCAAATTTAGCATTTTTAGCATTTAAGGTGGATTTGCTATTAACCATTAAAGTCGGCAGGTTTTTAAATGTGTTTTTTTTCCCTTTGAAACTTTAAAATCGTTTTTCTCAAAAACTATAAGGCCGATTTGCAAAAAATGTTTTCCTCTTGTAGCCACTGGGGGCCCCTACAAGCTCTGGGACCCTGGGGCAGGTGCCTCCTTTGCCTTAATGGTAGCGCCGGCCCTGTACACAGGGACAGGTGATTAGATTAATAATATGGGTGGTAGCGCAGTTAAAGGTGTCTTTTAGATTTACATTTTCTTTGGAGAAAGTACAGGTGAAGGTTAATAATTCAGAGTTGAGATAGTCATACAGAGGTAGTAAAAGGTATGCACTGAATGTACTGGGCCTGGCACAGTACAGCAATTAGCAAGGGCCAGCTGCGACAGACAGGGCTGTATACTGTATGCAGTGTCAGTGGCAGACACACACACAAAATAAAAACACATCAGAAGAACATTAGCTCGCAAAAGAGCTGTTTTGCGGTGCTTTTCATCAACAAATATCAGCAAGGAGAAAGCTAACAGACCTTACAACTATCGCTTTCCCTATCTCTCCAATGTCTCTCCCTTCTCTCACTAACACAGAAGCACACAGAGTGAGAACAGGGCCGACGCTGCTGCCTTTTATAAGAAGGTGGGGGACTCCAGGAGGGAGTACAGCCTGATTGGCTGCCATGTGTCTGCTGACTGTGATGTAGAGGGTCAAAGTTTAGCCCAATGATGTAGTATAGGGGGCGGGTCAAATTTGCTAAGTGTTTGCGATTAACCGCGAACTTGAACCAGCTAAGTTCACGTGAACAAGTTCTCCGACGAACCGTTCGGGCCATCTCTAGTATAGGTTTGATAAGTAGATGCCCCTAGTATAGATTAGATAGGTAGGTACCCATCAGTATAGGTTAGATAGGTACATGCCCCCAGTATAGATTAGGTAGGTAGGTGCACGCAGCATAGGTTAGATAGGTAGATGCCCCCAGTATTGATTAGATAGGTAGGTGTCACTCAGTTAGGTAGATCAATGCCCCAGCATAGGTTAGATAAGTAGGTGTCTCCAGGCAGCATAAGGGCGGGGGTAGCGGGCAAAGTGAAGTTTCAACTCACCTGGCTTTCTCCGCACACAGCTTCTATCTTCTTCCTGTCCCGGTGTGCGGCATCTGTCGCATCGGTAACAGCTCCCCCTGTGATGACATAATGTTACATCTTCACAGGGGGTGCTGTTATCATAGCGACAGACGCCGCACGTCAGGACAGGAAAATTACGGATTTGAGGCAGAGCAGGGTTATAATCCCTAAAGGGCAGAAATCCCATTGCATTCCTAAATTGGAGGTGTAAAGTGCTTGAAAACATCTTGCGTGTGTATACATGGATCAGGTAGTGTAAGTAGTGTACTGCTTCAAACTGACAGACCAAACTCACTGTGTAACACAACGCAAACAGCTGTTTGTGTAGTGATGGCTGTGCTGGTGCGCATGATGGCCTGAGTGCAGGCGATGGTGGTTTTCAAGCCCATATGGTCGGGCTGAAGTAGCTCAATGACAGAACAACAGTGACTGTCCAGCTGATTGAATTTGGTCTGTCCACAATGAAGCAACGACCATATTATCTTGGGTGTGCCCCCCCCCAACACATTCATATAGGTCATTGCTTCATTTTGATATGCAAGCCCCTTCACAAAGGGGAATTGACTCATGTACATGCCTTTTGTTTTTATGTAGCAGCCACAGTATAGCCAGAAAATTTAGGCATGTACACGCACCAGAAAAAATATTATTCTAGCAGCGGCTGTAAAAATTCAGGAATCCACCTAGAGTCCTGGACCCTGTTGGTTGTGGCAGAGAAGGCAGTCAAACGGCCTGCAGGCAGTGATGCTTTGTGGGGACTGACTTAGTCTTCGGCAGGCAGCAGCGGCATGCAGGCAGAGATGCTGTGTGGGGACTAATTTAGTCTTCGGGCAGGCAGCAGCGGCGTGCAGGCAGAGATGCTGTGTGGGAACTGACTTAGTCTTCGGGCAGGCAGTAGCCCTCCAGGATCCATGCCTCATTCATTTAAAAAAAAGGTGAGGTGCTGAACACTTTTTTTGCCCTAGGCAACTTCTCTTCTCAGTGACAATGCCTCCTGCTGCGCTGAAGGCCTTTTCTGACAGGATGCTTCAGGTGGGGCAAGTCAGAAGTTTGATGGCAAATTGTGACCAGGCCATGTAGTCGGCTACCTGCCGGTCGAGGCGTTGTTGGAGGGTGAATCCCGAAGGGCTGAGGCGATGCGTTGGACTAAGGAATGTATGCATGTCTGACATCACCATAAGATCTCTCTGTCCTTGCCTGCGTGGACATGGGGAGGAGGAGGAAGAGGATTACTGGCACTTTTTTTCCATTGTGCTCTGACACCCTTAAAAGCACTGTAACACATACTTCCTAAATTGTGTTGCAATGACTGCATCCTTTCAGCCTTGTGTTTATTTGGTAACATATCTGCCACTTTGTGCTTATACCGAGGGTCTAGTATCCATTGCACCCAGTACAGGTCATTCCCCTTGAGTTTTTTTATACAGGGGTCCCTCAACAGGCTGGGCAGCATGAAAGGCCCTATCTGCACAAAGTTGGATGCTGACCTACTAGTCATCTCCTCTTGCTCTTCCTCAGTGATATCAGGTAAGTTCTCCTCCTCCCCCAGCCACAAACAATACCACGGGAAAGGTGAGCACAAGCCCCCTGCAATGCCTACTGCAGTTGTTCTTCCGCCTCCTCCTCAAAGCCACCTTCCTCCTCTGACTTCTCTTCCGACGACTCCTCCTGCTCCCCCCCTCCTCTGTGATGCCGCAGGTGTTGATGACATATCTGGTTCTGGTGATGTTTAAAAAAAAATCTTCCTCCTTTTCCTGTTCATGCTCCTCTACAGCTTGATCCATCACTCTACGCATGGCACGCTCAAGGAAGAAAGCGTATGGGATCAGGTCACTGTGACTCCACCTCCTCCTCAAAGCCACCTTCCTCCTCTGACTTCTCTTCCCCAGATGACTCCTCTTCCTCCTCCCCCCTCCTCCGTGCTGCCGCAGGTGTTGATGACAAATCTGGTTCTGTTTCTGTTTCCCAATTCCCACAACTCTTCTGTGAGTAAACGCGGAAAAGCCGACGCAAGTACTCAGAGTAAGGCGGCTGATTCCGCGTTCAACATGGCAGGTTGAGCGCAGAGACCTGCATTCACTGGCTTGACGGAGTGCGGAGAAACCGCCGCATGCCCAGAGAACAGGGCGGCGGATTCCGCATCCGACGCGGCGCATAGGCCTACTTCTGTCAGTACTGCTGAACGCGGAGAAAACGCTGCACGCTCGGACAGCGGTGCGGCGGATTCTGCATCCAAAACAGTAGAGGCATTACAACACATGTCTGGTGTGGCTGGGACTGATAGTCCACACAGGTTCAGAAGGACGCGTGCGCGCGCGGAGAAGCAGAGCATTTATGACAGCCAGAAGGGTGTCAGCTGACCAGGCCGGTCAGCTGACAATTCTTTCAGTTTTCATTGGTCCAGCACTTAGGGGAGGCGCAGGTGAGCGCTGGTGTATATATACTGGGTGCTGGTCATTCTTCTGGTGTCTGGCGTTGCGATCACTACATGGTAGCACTCAGACCTTGTCAGTATCTGTGTTACATTAGACCAGTTTCCAAGGTGTTGATGACCAAGGAACTCACACCTTAGTCTAGGAATTCTGTTATCATCTGTGTTATTATCTAGACCAGTTTCCAAGGTGTTGATGACCAAGGAACTCACACCTTAGTCTAGGAATTGTTGATTATTTGATATGACCTTCTGCTTTCCTGACCATTCTTCTGATCTCTGATTTTGTACCTTTTGTCATTCTGATACTCTGTTGCCAAACCTGGCTAGTCTTAGGATTCTACATCTGTCTCCTGTATCTGTACTGTATCTGTCCGTGTGTTAATGACCTGGCCTGCCCGACCTCGAGAACTATCTCTCTCCTGTTGAGAGATAGTTCACAGATCTGTCAGTGACACTCCCTCTTGGTGTCACTCACGTTCTGTCCTTCCCACTCTCGGTCTGACTCCTCCCTGCGGAGAGCTCAGACCAACAGAAGGAACTTTCTGCGGAGCAGTACTCCTTATTGCTCTAGCACCTGATATTCAGGTGCGGTCCTCAAAGTATTACTGTTGCACCAAAACACTCTCATCTCTCAGGTGTCCAGAGGTTAGAGATATATCTGATTATCGGTGATACTGCAGATCATCAATAATCGGGTATATATCTGCATTCTCGGTGATACTGCAGATCACCGGTAATCAGATCCTCTCTGTGTTACACCGATCGTTACAGAACGCCAGACCGAAAAAATACAAATGGACCCACACACTGACCGTCTGGGCGCACTTACCACTTCGGTGGAAACCATCAACCAAGTGCTAGGTAATCACAAAGCGATGATTGACGCTTTGTCCGGTTCTTTACAAACCCTTCAGACGGTCGTGGATGAGGTACGTATGCCTGTACCTGAAAAATTTTCTGGTCACAGATCTGACTTTCGAAATTTTAGGAGTAGAGTGTTGTCATACTTTGAGTTGAGACATAGATCTTCAGGAACCATGACCCAAAGGGTCACATTAATTAAGACTTTGTTATCGGGCGATTCTCAGACCTGAGCATACAGTCTGCCCACCGGAGATTTAGCCTTAACCTCCGTAGATGAATTTTTTAAAGCTATGGCAGTAATTTACGACGATCCAGACATTGCCTCGACTTCTGAGCGGAAGCTCAAGTTGTTGCGTCAAGGCAAGAGTCCGGTCGAGGAGTATGCTGCCGAATTTAGGAGGTGGTCAGTTTCAGCCAGGTGGGACACCTATGCCCTTTTAGACTGTTTCTTATCAGGATTGTCAGATGAGGTCTCTGACCTTATGTTAAGTCAGCCTGAACCAAAAACCGTTGATGAGGCCATTTCATCCGCCATCAGGATTGATTGCAGATTACGCTATCAAAGGCAGACCCGGGGTAGGAACAATGTTAAAATGGTGTCCTACGCTACGCCTCCTGTGACTCCATCTCCTCCCGTTTCACCTCCACCCGAGCCAATGCAGATTGGTCGGTCAAGATTGTCTCAAGTGGAGCGGAGACGCAGGATTTCTGAGCAGTTGTGTCTTTATTGTGCAGAGGGGGGTCATAGAGTACGAAATTGCCCTAAGAAGTCGGGAAACGCTACTGCCTAGGAGTAGTTGGGGGTAATACCCTAGGCGTGCAGCTCTTACCCCTAGAGGATAAGCGATTACTTCTTCCTTGTATGATTACATGGGATGATAAATCTGAAGTCTCTGAGGCCTTCATTGATTCAGGCTCAGCGGCTAATTTTATGGATTACGAATTTGCTAAGAGATTGGGTATTCCGCTCACCCCGGTAAAACCACCCCTCCAGGTTACGGCAGTGGATGATTCACCCCTGCAGCGTAACCATCCTCTGTCCTAGACACCAGAGGTGGAAGTGACTATAGGGGTGCTGCATAGAGAGAAATTGCAGTTTGTGTTGCGCATGACAACCTCCACAGTCATCCTTGGCATGCCGTGGTTACACCTTCACTCCCCTCAGATAAATTGGGCTACTGGTCAGCTAACGAGCTGGTCAGCCCATTGTTTTCGTCATTGTTTAGTGAAGGTGACCTTAGGCCAGACCAGGATCCATGTGGAGGGAGTTCCCGAACAATATGCTGAGTTTTCGGACGTGTTTTGTCCCAAAGCTGCAGATAAACTACCTCCACATCGCCCTTTCGATTGCCCCATTGATCTTCGATCGGGTTGCATGCCCCCTAGAGGTCATCTCTACAATTTGTCTGGGCCAGAAAAGGTGGCCATGCAAGAGTACATCCGCGAAAACTTAGCTAAAGGGTTCGTTCGCCCCTCCCGGTCGCCTGCCGGAGCAGGTTTCTTTTTTGTAAAAAAGAAAGACGGAGGTCTTCGGCCATGCATTGATTACCGGGGACTGAATAAGATCACAGTTAAAAATCGCTATCCATTACCTTTGATAGACGATTTATTCACTCAAGTCACCAATGCTAAGATTTTTTCGAAATTGGATTTGCGGGGTGCATACAACCTGGTGCGGATCAGAGAGGGCGATGAATGGAAGACGGCCTTTAACACACCCGACGGGCATTACGAGTACCTGGTGATGCCCTTCGGGTTGTGTAACGCCCCGGCCGTCTTTCAGGAACTCATCAATTAAGTTTTCAGGGAGGTGTTGGGTAAATTTGTCCTAATATACCTGGACGATATACTAATCTTCTCAGACAGCCTCTCTGAGCACAGGTCTCATGTCAAATTCGTGCTGCACAAGCTTAGGCAAAACAGGCTTTATGCCAAATTGGAGAAATGCATTTTTGAGGTGACATCTGTCGCTTTTCTGGGATATATAATTTCCACTTCGGGCCTTTCTATGGATCCTGCCAAAGTCTCTGCTGTCCTGGAATGGCCTCAGCCAGTAGGACTCAAATCTCTCCAGAGATTTTTAGGGTTTGCTAATTACTATAGAAGGTTCATAAAGGGGTACTCCACAGTCGTAGCACCCCTCACCAGTCTCACAAAGAAAGGGGCAGATACCAACCACTGGTCCCCCGAAGCTCTGGCTGCTTTCTCCACTTTTAAAGACCTGTTTTGCTCTGCACCCATTTTGAGACACGTAGACACCTCTTATCCATTTATTGTAGAGGTTGACGCCTCTGAAGTCGGGGTAGGGGCTGTGCTGTCTCAACGCTCTGGGCTGCAGGGAAGATTACACCCGTGTGCCTATTTCTCTCGGAGGTTTTCACCAGCAGAGAAAAACTACGATATAGGCAACAGGGAGCTCCTAGCCATTAAGTTGGCCTTTGAAGAATGGCGTCATTGGCTAGAAGGAGCAGAACATACGATTACAGTCTACACTGATCACAAAAATTTGGAATACATTGAGGGGGCTAAGAGATTAAGCCCCCGTCAGGCTCAGTGGTCACTGTTTTTATCGAGATTTAGATTTATAATTACGTACACTCCGGGTAGTAAAAACATTAAGGCGGATGCCTTGTCCAGATGTTTTGAGCCGGAGACAGCACAGCCCTCAGACCCAGAGACCATTGTCCCACAGAAAGTAGTGCTGGGAGCCACAGAGACTTGGAAAGACTGGACAGAGACTTTAAGTCCCTTCCAGCAGGATGTCCCTGAGGGAAAGCCTGAGGGGGTTATGTTTGTACCACTGCCATTTTGTCTCCAGATTCTGCAGATGTTCCACTCGCACAAGAATGCTGGGCATCCGGGGGCCTCCAGAACACAAGACTTGGTTGCTAGGTGTGCTTGGTGGCCTTATCTGGCAACAGACTGCAAGGAGTATGTTAGAGAGTGTGCAGTGTGTGCGAAAAGCAAACCCTCCCGTCTAGCACCTGTGGGAACGTTGCAGCCTTTGCCTACCCCGAGTGAACCGTGGACCCATTTGTCCATGGATTTTGTGGGTGAGCTTCCAAGGTCTGAAGGCATGTCGGTCATTTGGGTGGTAGTCGACCGTTTCAGTAAAATGGCCCATTTTGTGCCCTTGAAAGGACTCCCCTCGGCCCAGGAGTTGGCCGATCTTTTCATCATCCACGTTTTCCGACTACACGGCATTCCGGAAAACATAGTGTCAGATCGGGGAGTCCAATTTGTTTCTAGATTTTGGAGGGCATTTTGTCATCAAATGGGCATGGAACTGTCATTTTCATCGGGCTACCACCCACAGACCAATGGTCAGACGGAGAGGGTTAATCAGTCTTTGGAACAATTTTTAAGATGTTATGTCGCGGATGCGCAAAAAGATTGGGTCAAGTTCTTGCCATATGCAGAATTTGCGCACAATAATTTGAAAAGCTCTTCCTCTGGATTTTCTCAGTTTCAGGTGGTAACCGGAAAGTTGCCCAAGTTCTCCCCATTACCAGTAGCTTCCACTCCGTTTCCAGCTCTGGAGGCTTGGCAAAAATCATTTAAAGCCATTTGAGGAATCGTGAGAAATAATTTGGAGAAGGCTTTTCAAAATCAGAAAGGTCAAGCTGACAAGAAACGATCCTTGGAGTGGAAGTTCCGACCAGGTGACCTGGTCTGGGTGTCCACATGTCATTTGACCCTGAAACAACCCTCGCCCAAGTTAGGTCCCAGGTTTGTGGGCCCTTTTCCTGTAACCAGGAAGATCAACAATGTTGCTTATGCCATTGATCTTCCTGCCAGCATGCGTGGTGTAAGATCTTTTCATGTGTCTCTGCTTAAACCAGCAGTCCATGGGGGTGCCACTCCTCCTCCTGTGATGGTAGACGACCAACCTGAGTACGAAGTAGCAATCACACCTTGCCAAACCGGCCTGACCTAATTGTACAAATAGAAGTTTAATAAAACATCTCCCTGTTAGACATACAAATGTGTCCAATACATATATTCTGACTCAGGGATTGGCTGGGATTTTCAAATCTGTCACATACATTGGTCTGTAGCAAGCATCCTCACACTCGTTGGTTGCTGACTGGTCTAATGATGAAATAATACTGTAAGGGTCTTTGCTGATCCCCCCCACAATTTGAGTACAGTGGGGTGTAGCTATCTCACAGTTATTCCACCTTAATTTTTGTCCACACCAGTAAATTCTCACCACCAGTGTGGTTGCTACCAATGTGTGAATGGGACAAATTTGACTGCATGAAAGATGCGTCTGTGCATCCGCTGTAGGCTAGCACAGACCATCTAGCATGTTGCTTATATAAAAAGTGTCATCCCCATAGGGGATATAATAGCCTTCATGGAAGGTAGCTGGGTGGGAATATTGTCACCATCATGGTGTTGGCAGTGAGATACAAATGAGCAAATAGGGTGCCACTCAACAATTGTTTCACCTATTACATAAGGCGTCGTCAGGAGTATGTGTTGCACAGCATAACAATATATACAATATGTACAGTTAACCCTCCACCCAACCGATAGAGTTTCCCCAGCACCACGCTCAAGTCAGAGCTGAGTCTCTAATCCTATGGATGGCTTAATTAGTGATCACTGTGTCCACCGCCCTTGGGCGTCTCCTCCTCACCTTGTATGCATCCATACAGCTGTCTCCCCTGTCCCTTACTTAATGCGTGTCCACACTCTGTATAGCCTAAACCACGCTAGTCACCCAATGGTGCGATCGTCAGTTACTTCCTAGTTGGTGACGTCACATCCGCCTCTCGTATGGGTTGCACAATAGGACGTTATGACTGTGCAGGTTTACACCCCCTGGTTGTCATAGTAATCCGCATCAACAACATAGCGCTGGGACGCATAAGCCTGAATCACGCTGTCACCATTGCATATATAGACCAAACAGACATTTTAGCTGGGTACGTTAGCACCCACTAGTTTTCATGGCATTCGCATACACAAAAGCAAAATAACGCTGGGACGCATCAGCATGGATCACGCTGTCACCAATGCATCCATAGACTAATTAGACACAACAGTAAAAAACTATCCATCTACATGGCGCTCCGTTACGTGCATGTATATGCATGTATGGCGCAATTCTAGATGTAGATATGATGTTAATACCCAGATCTATGATTATGATTTGATCTATGATTGTAGTCCTTCTTCTGGGATGCTTGGCCAGTGCCACCTACTTTTTTAAATTTGATGCGACCACCGGAAATTCATAAACCTACAAAATGCATACGCCAGATGGTATGTCAGCAAATACAGACGGATAGTGGGCTCAAGGACATTGATCCTCGGACCCTTGTGGTCGCAATGCACTATGTATTATGAGATGCGTCACAGACAGCGTGCCCATCTGTGTACAGGGACATGGTGAGAGGCATTTGGGGGATGGAAAAGGGGGGCTCATTCTCCAAAATAGAGTGGAATACATTGAGCCCAAAAAACAATGGGATAATGTAGGCATAGTGGATGCTCCACTGTACAGTGTGGTTCAAAGGATGGATACAGACTCATGTGAGCATTTAGATGCTATTTAAATCTAGATAAAGCCTTTAATTGAGAACTCTTCATTCAAACCCCTAGGGGCTATACAGTCGAGACGAAAGATCCATGCCAACTCCAGCTGCAGTAATTTCTTATCAAGGTCTCCACCCCTTTTGCCCTGCCTCCACTGCTGAACCCCCCAAAACGAGATGGCAAACGGGTCAGATGTGTGATGTATATTCATGTGTTTGGCAACTGGGGTGTCCCTTTTATGCTTTATATCTCCAACATGCTCCAAAACTCTATCCTTCAGGGCCCTAGTTGTTTTTCCCACATAAAGGAGATCACAATCGCAGCTGGCTGCATAGACTAGACCCCTGGTATTGCAGTTGAAAAAACTCCTGATGGTAAAGGTCCTATTGACCGACTTTGCCCAAAACTCCTTCTTTTTATATATGAACGGGCAGGCCTTACAGTGGCCACATCTAAAGCATCCCATAGGTTTGGGTGGTAGCCAATTTAGGTGTGTACTCTCCTCTTTTCTGCTCGAGAAAGCGCTATGAACTAGCATGTCCTTCAGATTTTCCGTTCGTCTATAAGTGATAGATGGTCTCGGTGCTAGGGGGGGCGGACACAGTGATCACTATTTAAGCCATCCATAGGATTAGAGACTCAGCTCTGACTTGAGCGTGGTGCTGGGGGAAACTCTATCGGTTGGGTGGAGGGTTAACTGTACATATTGTATATATTGTTATGCTGTGCAACACATACTCCTGACGACGCCTTATGTAATAGGCGAAACAATTGTTGAGTGGCAACCCTATTTGCTCATTTGTATCTCACTGCCAACACCCTGATGGTGACAATATTCCCACCCAGCTACCTTCCATGAAGGCTATTATATCCCCTATGGGGATGACACTTTTTATATAAGCAACATGCCAGATGGTCTGTGCTAGCCTCAGCGGATGCACAGACGCATCTTTCATGCAGTCAAATTTGTCCCATTCACACATTGGTAGCAACCACACTGGTGGTGAGAATTTACTGGTGTGGACAAAAATTAAGGTGGAATAACTGTGAGATAGCTACACCCCACTGTACTCAAATTGTGGGGGGGATCAGCAAAGACCCTTACAGTATTATTTCCTCATTAGACCAGTCAGCAACCAACGAGTGTGAGAATGCTTGCTACAGACCAATGTATGTGACAGATTTGACAATCCCAGCCAACCCCTGAGTCAGAATATATGTATTGGACACATTTGTATGTCTAACAGGGAGATGTTTTATTAAACTTCTATTTGTACAATTAGGTCAGGCCGGTTTGGCAAGGTGTGATTGATATAAGTTACCTGTACACAATATTTCGGTAGTGAGACTGAGTACAAAGTAGAAAAGATTTTAGACTCACATGTAGTGCAGAACTCGTTACAGTATCTAGTGCACTGGAAGGGGTATGGTATTGAGGAGAGAACATGGGTACCTGAGTGTTGCATGCATGCGGACAAATTAAGAAGGGAATTCCACGCTCTATATCCTGAGAAACCGGGTAGGAGCTGTCCGGAGTCGAATTCCAACTGACAATTCTTTCAGTTTTCATTGGTCCAGCACTTAGGAGAGGCGCAGGTGAGCGCTGGTGTATATATACTGGGTGCTGGTCATTCTTCTGGTGTCTGGCGTTGCGATCACTACGTGGTAGCACTCAGACCTTGTCAGTATCTGTGTTACTTTAGACCAGTTTCCAAGGTATTGATGACCAAGGAACTCACACCTTAGTCTAGGAATTCTGTTATCATCTGTGTTATTATCTAGACCAGTTTCCAAGGTGTTGATGACCAAGGAACTCACACCTTAGTCTAGGAATTGTTGATTATTTGTTATGACCTTCTGCTTTCCCGACCATTCTCCTGATCTCTGATTTTGTACCTTTTGTCATTCTGATACTCTGTTGCCAAACCCGGCTAGTCTTAGGATTCTACATCTGTCTCCTGTATCTGTACTGTATCTGTCCGTGTGTTAAAGACCTGGCCTGCCCGACCTCGAGAACTATCTCTCCTGTTGAGAGATAGTTCACAGATCTGTCAGTGACACTCCCTCTTGGTGTCACTCACGTTCTGTCCTTCCCACTCTCGGTCTGACTCCTCCCTGCGGAGAGCTCAGACCAACAGAAGGAACTTTCTGCGGAGCTGTACTCCTTATTGCTCTAGCACCTGATATTCAGGTGCGGTCCTCAAAGTATTACTGTTGCACCAAAACACTCTCATCTCTCAGGTGTCCAGAGGTTAGAGATATATCTGATTATCGGTGATACTGCAGATCATCAATAATCGGGTATATATCTGCATTCTCGGTGATACTGCAGATCACCGGTAATCAGATCCTCTCTGTGTTACACCGATCGTTACATCTTCCTCCTCTTCCTGTTCATGCTCCTCTACAGCTTGATCTTCCACTCTACGCACGGCATACTCCAGGAAGAAAGCGTATGGGATCAGGTCGCTGATGGCGCCTTGCTGCGACTCACCAGGTTTGTCACCTCCTCAAACGGACGCATGAGCCTGCAGGCATTATGCATGAATGTCCAGTACTTCAGCCAGAAAATCCCCAGCTCCCCAGAGCCTGACCTTTCACCGTAGTTGTACAGATACTTGTTGACTGCTTTCTCCTGTTGTAGCAGGCGTTCAAACATGAGGAGCATTGAATTCCAGCGAGTCGAGCTATTGCAAATCAAGCGCCTCACCGGCAAGTTGTTTCTCCACTGAATATCGGGCAAGCACGTCATGGCTGTGTAGGAACGCCGGAAATGCCCACACACCTTCCTGGACTGCCTCAGGACCTTCTGTAAGCCTGGGAATTTACACACAAATCTTTGTATTATAAGATTCAGCACGTGTGCCATGCAGGGCGCATGTGTCAACCTGCCCAAATTCAAAGCCGAAATGAGATTGCTGCCGTTGTCACACACCACGTTGCCGATCTCCAGTTGGTGTGGAGTCAGCCCCTGATCCACCCGTTTTTTCAAAGAGGCCAGGAGTGCTGCTCTGGTGTGACTCTCAGCTTTGAGGCAAGACATGTCCAAGATGGTGTGTGTTGGATATGATTTCTATCCAGAACATTGGCATAGGACACATGGTGAAACCATCTCAAAATGCTTACTGTGTTACAGAAACCAGATCAAAGAGACATTCAGGTCACTGCTATTATTACCCTTGGGAACAGAAAGCCAAATAGCCAGCGAAACTGGTGTTATCCTATCTCAAAGAATGGGACCCTTGGATGCAAAAGCCATAAAAACCAGGGGGACAATGGAAGTTCTCATGGGAACAATCTTGTTAGCAGATGGACAATACCCCCAACAGTTTCTGTATGCCTGAGACAATGAAGGCACGGTCACCTTTCAGACCTCAAACACCTGTGTGAGTGACCTTAACACCAACATCACAGGACCTCATGAGTGAGGTTACAGCGCCACCTAGAGGTCCAACGAAGACATAACTGGCAAGGACAGGGGAGCGGAATGATACCTGAGCTGGGGGTGGTCATGTGTGTGTGTGTGTGATGAATGGATTTCTTGGCTATTTAAGAGAGAAAGGCGATAAGATCCCAGAAGAAGCTTCCATAATGCTCTAGAGATTCGACCAGCAGGAGCATAGAGAAACATCAGACTCCACCAAGCCTCCATTTTGATGTAAGAAGGAACCATCTTGGTTAAGATATAGTACCTGCATTGATACGCAATTAGTCAGAGCAGATAGGACTAGAGGAGCAACCTTAACATGTAACTTTTATTCTACTTTGTTATACTTTCTTTAATTTGGAAAACAATAAATAGCGTTACTGCAACAAAAGACTGTTATTTACAAAAGTAGAACTAGGAAACGAAGTAGCAGATATATCATTTGGCACCCCAGATAGCGTGTGGAATAGTCAAATCCACATAGAACTCCACAATATCGTAACTGCTACAGAAAACGGATCAAGGACAGAACATCCAGTCGCTGCAATTCAGATTTCATCAATCGGGTTTCCTAGATGATTGATGAAATCCACCTGACGGTTAATACAGACCAGTGATGCTCGGATATCCCTTTTTATTATTCGAGTTTGGTCGAATTCGAATAGTACATTATTCGAATTCGGTTGAATATTCGAGTCGAATATTTTTTACTATTCGATTCGACCTCGGACTTCGAGCTCACTATTCGAGTCGGTATTCGAGCTCATTATTCAAGCTGACTATTCGAATTGGCCTTAAATAGCTTCCAGCACTTGTTTTGAGGGTGAATGATGCAAGAAACATCTTTTTTTCCAAGTAACAACAGCAAGTGATTATGTGGGGATGTTCCTTTAAAAAAAAGGTGGAAAGAGAAGAGAAGTTGTGTCCAAAATTCTGTTCAGTAGTGTATATACTTCTTCTTCTTCTTCTTCTTCTTCTTCTTTATCTTCTATATCTTCTTCTTCTTCTTCTATATCTTCTTCTTCTTCTATATCTTCTTCTTCTTCTTCATTTTCTTCTTCTTCTTCTATATCTTCTTCTTCTTCTTCTTCTTCTTCTTCTTCTATATCTTCTTCTTCTTCTTCTTCTTCTTCTTCTTCTTCATCTTCTTCATCTTCTTCTTCTTCTTCTTCATCTTCTTCATCTTCTTCTTCTTCATCATCTTCTTCTTCATCTTCTTCTTCTTCTTCATCTTCATCGTCTTCTTCTTCTTCTTCATCTTCTTCATCTTCTTCATCTTCATCTTCTTCATCTTCTTTTTCATCTTCTTTTTCTTCATCTTCTTCTTCTTCATCTTCTTCTTCTATATCTTCTTTTTCTATATCTTCTTTTTCTATATCCTCTTCTTATTATTATTTTTCTATTTCGTCTTCTTCTTTTTCTATATCTTCTTCTTCTTCTCCTTCTTCTTCTTCTTTTTCTATATCTTCTTCTTCTTCTATATCGTCTTCTTCTTCTTCACTTATTTCTCTTTTATATATTTTTTTTTTAAAGAAATGCAGCTATTTTTGAGCGTAATAAATAGCTGGTGGCGCACGCATGTTGGAAGCGCCATTGTATGTGCTCCCTGGCAGTGGAAACACACAGACAGCAGGAGGTAAATTCAGCAGCAGCAGCAGGAGGAGGAGGATGATTGTGTGGCAGCAGGCAGTCAATGAGGCAGGCAGCGAGACATAATAGGCTGTGTGGTACTTAGCAGTGGTACCAGGCTGTAAATACACAGCATGAGGTTCCAGACAGCGGTCGTGAAGCCCACATCATGTCCAATACACAACTGGGACAACACAGTTTTCAACCCGGACACCTCTAAAAATAATATCACAAAGTATTAATAAAAAGATTATATATTTTTTTTGTTTTTTTAAAGAAATGCAGCTATTTTTGAGCGTAACAAATAGCTGGTGGCGCATGGTGGAAGTGCCATTGTATGTGCTCCCTGGCAGTGGAAACACACAGACAGCAGGAGGTAAATTCAGCAGCAGGAGGAGGAGGATGAGTGTGTGGCAGCAGGCAGTCAGGTAGGTAGGCAGCGTGACATAATAGCCCTGGTACCTAGCGTTGATACCAGGGCTGTAAATAAACACAACAGGAGGTCCCAGACAGCGGTCGTGCAGCCCACATCGTGTCCAATACACAACTGGGACAACACAGTTTTCAACCCGGGCACCTCAGAAAAATTAAACCTTTTTTTTTTTTTTAATGGTTTACTTTTTTTTTTTTTTACAGCAAATTATACAGATATAGCTATTGTTTGACGTAATAGCTGGTGGCAGCAGAAGGTAAAATCTGTGTACCCTTGGCAGTGGGAAACACAGACAGACAGCAGCAGCAGGAGGAATGGAGGAGTATTGAGACTAGTTATTGTTGGACATAATAGCTGGTGGCAGAGTGGCAGCAGAAGGTAATTCTGAGTACCCTGGCAGTGGGAAACACAGACAGACAGCAGCAGCAGCAGCAGGAGGAATGGAGGAGTGATGAGAGTAGCTATTGTTTGACGTAATAGCTGGTGGCAGAGTGGCAGCAGAAGGTAAATCTGTGTACCCTGGCAGTGGGAAACACAGACAGACAGCAGCAGGAGGAATGGAGGAGTAGTGTGAGTGTGGCAGCAGGTAGGTAGGCAGCGTGACATAATAGCCCTGGTACCTAGCGTTGATACCAGGGCTGTAAATAAACACAACAGGAGGTCCCAGACAGCGGTCGTGCAGCCCACATCGTGTCCAATACACAACTGGGACAACACAGTTTTCAACCCGGGCACCTCAGAAAAATTAAACCTTTTTTTTTTTTAACGGTTTACTTTTTTTTTTTTTTTTTTACAGCAAATTACACAGATATAGCTATTGTTTGACGTAATAGCTGGTGGCAGAGTTGCAGCAGAAGGTAAAATCTGTGTACCCTTGGCAGTGGGAAACACAGACAGGCAGCAGCAGCAGCAGGAGGAATGGAGGAGTAGTGTGAGTGTGGCAGCAGGTAGGTAGGCAGCGTGACATAATAGCCCTGGTACCTAGCGTTGATACCAGGGCTGTAAATAAACACAGCAGGAGGTCCCAGACAGCGGTCGTGCAGCCCACATCGTGTCCAATACACAACTGGGACAACACAGTTTTCAACCCGGGCACCTCAGAAAAATTAAACCTTTTTTTTTTTTTTTTTTTTTTTTTTTTTTAAAGGTAAATACAGGCAGCAGGGGCAGCTATTGTTTGACGTAATAGCTGGTGGCAGAGTGGCAGCAGAAGGTAAATCTGTGTACCCTGGCAGTGGGAAACACAGACAGACAGACAGCAGAAGGGCAGTACACAGCAGCCCACTTTAGATGTAAAATGTGTGGCTGCAGGCGACGTAATAGTCAAAGTGAACCAGGCTGGCTTAGTGAGCAGGAGCCAGGAGGTGGTAAAGGGTGGTAAGGCACATTAACGATGGTTCTTCCGGCAGCCAGTTCATGTCCCCCTCTCGCCGACAACAGGGGCCAGGAACTCGCCTTCCACCCACGCCTGGTTCATCTTGAGAAACATCAGTCTGTCCACAGACTTGTGAGACAGACGTGAGCGTTTCTCGGTGACCACGCCACCAGCTGCACTGAAGCAGCGCTCGGACAGCACGCTGGAAGGGGGGCAGGACAGCACTTCCAGGACGTACTGCGCCAGCTCGCTCCAGATCTCCAGGCGCTTGACCCAATACTCCATGGGATCAACAGGGGCATCGCTGTCAAGCCCGCTGTAGGACCCCATGTAGTCAGCCACCATTCGGGTCAGGCGCTGGCTGTGACCGGAGGAGGATGTTGCTGCATGCACCTCCTCTCTAGTCACTGCTGCCGGAGCCTCTACAGTCCTGTAGAGCTCGTTGCTGAGAGACAGCAGGTCTGTGGGGCGCTTGCTGCTGGATGCAGGCACCTGCTGCTGCCTCTGTGCTGGCTGGACAGTGGGGGTGGAAGGCTGGGGGAAGGCTTCCTCCAAGCGCTCAACAAGGGCCTGCTGCAAGCTCCTTATTTGTTGCGCTGGGTCTCCTCCTGCAGACGGCAGGAACTGGCTCAACTTCCCCTTGAGGCGTGGGTCCAACATCATGCTGATCCAGATGTCCTCCCTCTGCTTCATCTGGATCACCCTGGGGTCCTTGCGCAGGCACGTCAGCATGTGCGCTGCCATTGGGAAGAGGCGGGCCACGTGTGCTGGCACATTGACGGCAGTGCTGTCCTCATCCTCCTCCTCTGCCGCCTCATCCTCTCTCCACCCCCGCACCAACTCAGCTGCGCTGTGCTGATCCCCCTCATCAGCAGCAAGGTCAGGGACCTCCACCAAGTCCTCCTCCTCCTCCCCCTCAGAGGTGGACTGTGCAGCTGCTTGCCGCTCCTTCTGGTCCAAGGCTGCCGCTCCCTGTTCCAGCAAAGCATCGAGGGCCCTGTTCAGCAGACAAACCAGGGGCACCCACTCGCAGACCATAGCATGGTCCCTGCTCACCATGTTAGTGGCCTGCAGAAAGGGAGCCAGCACTAAGCACACCTGCTGCATGTGCCTCCAGTCATCATCGGGGACGATGGACGGGATGTTGCTGGTCTTGTCCCTTCTCTGAGCGGCGGAAACAGTGGCCTGGGCAAGGTACTGGTTGACAGCGTGCTTCTGTTCAACCAGACGCTCCAACATCGCCAGGGTGGAGTTCCAGCGAGTTGGAAAGTCAAGGATCAGCCGATGGCGTGGCAGCTCCAGCTCCTTTTGCACGTCTTCCAGGCTCGCACAGGCTGCAGCCGAGCGCCGGAAGTGACGCACAACGTTCCTTGCCGTTTCCAGCAGTTCGCCCATCCCCTGGTAGGTGCGCAAGAACTTCTGCACCACCAGGTTCAGCACGTGGGCAAGACAGGGGATGTGGGTCAGGTTTCCCCTGTCAATTGCGGCAACTAGATTGGCCCCATTGTCGGCCACCACCTCTCCGACTCTGAGGCCTCTGGGGGTCAGCCAACTCCTCTCCTGCTCCTGGAGTTTGGCCAACACATGGGTTGCCGTCAGTTTGGTCTTCCCAAGGCTGACCAACTGCAGCAGTGCTTGGCAGTGGCGGGCCTTCACGCTGCTGCTGAGGCGGGGGATTTGGCCAGGTGTGCCGGAGGATAGCAGAGGATCGGAGGAACCTGCTGCAGTTCCCCTGACCCTGCGGGGTGGCACCACCCACTGTGTTGCTGCTGCTGCTGTGCCCGCTGCTGCTCTCCCATCCTCACCCCTTCCACCAAGCTGACCCAGTGGACAGTGAAGGACAGGTAGCGGCCTGTCCCGAAGCGGCTGCTCCAGGAGTCCATGGTGACGTGGACCCTTTCACCAACCGCGTGCTCCAGCCCTCGCTCCACATTGGCCATCACAAAGCGGTGCAGTGCAGGAATGGCCTTGCGGGCGAAAAAGTGTCTGCTGGGGAGCTGCCAGTCTGGGGCTGCACAAGCAAGCAGCGCACGCATGTCGCTCCCCTCCTGCACGAGCGTGTACGGCAGGAGTTGGGAGCACATGGCCCGTGCCAGCAAGCCGTTCAGCTGACGCACGCGACGGCTGCTGGGAGGCAGAGCCCTAACCACTCCCTGGATGGACTAGCTCAAAAGGCTCTGGCGTGGCCTTTTGCTGGCACAGGAATCAGCGGACACAGCAGAGGAGGCCACTGAGGACTGGCTGCCAGAACAGGCCTCAGTGTCGGCGGCAGGAGTTGCAGAAGGGGGAGGAGCAGTGCGTTTCCGCACTCCTGCTGGTGCTGCTGGAGGAGCAGGAGGGCGGGTGGCTGCTGTTGCTGCTGCTGCTGCTGAAGGCTGTGCAGTGATGGGTGTGGTGCCACTGCCAGCACCAGATGCCTTCAGCCTCTGGAACTCCTCATGCTGGTGGAAATGTTTCGCAGCAAGGTGGTTGATAAGCGAGCTGGTGCTGAACTTTAAGGGGTCTGCACCTCTGCTCAACTTTTGCTGACAGTGGTTGCAAGTGGCGTACTTGCTGTACACTGTGGGCATGGTGAAAAATCACCAGATTGGTGACAAAAACAACCCCCTACGGCCTGGAGCCGCTGCTGCCTGTCTCCCTGTGGTGGTTGGGGCGGGAGCTTGGGTGCGGCTGGTGGTGGTACTAGCAGATGCTGCTGCTGCTGCTGCTGCTGCTGAGCCTGAGACACCAGCAGGCTGTGGGACCTGCCTACTGCTGCCAATGCATGCAATGATGCGCCTCCTTGCAAGGCCCACAAGCGCATCCTCCTCCTCCTCAGAGCTGCTGATGACGACATCCCCTGGAGCTGGTGGCACCCAGTCTTTGTCTGTCACCGTGTCATCATCATCATCCCCCTCCTGAAACATGTCCTGCTGGGATGATGACCCCCCAAACTCCTATCCTGATGCATGGATGGGCTGCTTGACTGTCGCCACAGTCTTGCTGTCCAATCCCTCATCCCCCAAAGTGCCCATCAGCATCTCCTCCTCCAAATCGCCAACAACAGCAGACAATACCCTGATGGTGCCTGGGGTAAAAATACTGCTGAGTGACAGGTCGCCAACTTGTGACGGTGAACTGGCCTCCTCCCCAGGCCCTGCTGGGCGGCTGCTGCGAACAGGGGTGGTGGTGGTGGTGAGGGTGGAGGCCTCGGATGCAGAGCTGATGGCGGGCTGCTCATCCTCCGTCATCAGTTGCACCACAGTGTCTGCATCCTTTTCCTCAATGGGACGTTTCCGACCCGGCTGGAGGAAAATAGGAGCAGGTACTACACGCTGCTGCTGCTGTGTCTCTGCAGCGTGAGTTGCTCCTGCTGGGCGGCGCCCAAGGTGTCCACGGCCAGTGGCTATAGGAGGAATGTTAGCCACTGACGCAGCTGCTGCTGCGGCGGAACTGTGCATGGTGGCGCGGCCGCGGCTTGCCACAATGCTGCTCCCTCTCCTCTTGATTCCCTTGCTGCCCTTCCCCTTGCCCAAACCGCGCTGGCTGCCACTTCCAGACATCTTTGATGTTTTGGGCGTAAACAAAAAAGTTTTTTAAAAGGGCGGGTGAAAAAGTGGGGTACTTTAATGGAGTGGGTTGGTGGGTGAGGTGACACTAATCACTAAGTGATTAGATCGCTAAGTGATTACTAGTACAGTACTAATACAAAATACAATAATTCAGTAATCAGTATAAGTGTGAACAGTGAACAGTGAGTGTGTCCCCTAGTACACTAACTAGAAAATACAATAATCAGTAGTAATCAGATTAAGTAGAAGGAAATAGAGTGTGTGTGTGTACTGAGTGCACGCACGCACACACGCAGGAGCTAGCCTATGAACAGTGACTGAGTGTCCCTAGTAGTAAGTAGTAAGTAAGTGTACAACTAGAAATTACAATAATCAGTAGTAATCAGAAGGAAATAGAGTGTGTGTACTGACAGTGCACGCACACACACACGCAGCGCAGGAGCTAGCCTATGAACAGTGACTGAGTGTCCCTAGTAGTAAGTAGTTAGTAAGTACAACTAGAAATTACAATAATCAATCAGAAGGAAATAGAGTGTGTGTACTGTGCCCGCACACACGCAGGAGCTATGAACAAACAGTGACAGTGAGTGTCCTAGTACAGTTACTACAAAATACAATCACTCAGTAGTAAAGGACAGCAGAAACACTGGTATAATAAACTAACAGAGGACAGGAGGACAGCTGCCCACACAGGCAAGGCCCTGAGGCCTAAAGCTGTGAGCTTGCCTGCAGCAGCTGTGTCTGTCTCTATGTAACACACAAGCTACTAACTAAAATACAATGTCTATCTAACTAACAACAATATAGGTGTATATAGGAGGTGTATGTGAGCAAAAACGATAGGTAGTTGACCACAATAAAGCTCTTGCTAAGCCAAAGCACAAAGGAGCAGATCTCTCTCTGTACAAAGTCAGGCAAGGACGGAAAAACGGAACATGGCGGCCGCTATTTATAGGGTAGGGGCTGGCCAGGGTCCCCCTCTGTGATTGGCTCTAAGGACATCAATCTGGGCTATGACGCTATTCGAGCTCGGTATTCGAGCTCGAATAGCGCTGTTTTGATCGAATAGCTCGAATAGTGAATGGGCTATTCGAGTTCACTCGAATAGCCCATTCGAATAGCTGCAGCTATTCGAGCTCGGTATTCGAGCTCGAATAGCTGAAAAAGAGCTCGAATATTCGAGCTACTCGAATATTCGAGCTCTGCTGAGCACCACTGATACAGACGCCAGGGCTCCTCAAAGAATCCAGGTCCAAGGGCATCGCCTGAGTTTCGCGCTGGTCGTGAAGACAGACGGAGACGCCTGAATCGGTACCTGAAGTGCTGTGAAGTATTCCATCGCTGAGCGGACGCGCAAAGCTGGTGAAGTATGAACACTTTCTTATCTATGACTAATATGCATATATAGTGCTGTATTGCTGTTGTTTTTTTGTTGTTGTTGTTTGTTAGTTCTTAATTGTGTTAGTAAGCCTATATTAGCTATTCACTGGTTGCCGGCAGAGACAGGATTGATCACCCTGTGCTAACTGAAGTACCTATAGGATCTATAGGAATAAAACCAGACGTTTTTGAGGGAAAGTGAATTAGATAGTTTTCTAGTGTTCATGTGAAGGGGAAGTAGCCTTCTGCCCAATAGGAAACCTCTCTGGCCTGGATCTGAGATCAGTCAGAAATTGGTCTGTGTATGTGGGATACGGTCAGTTAGGAGTAGGTAGAGCATTGAACCGATTTTTGTAATTGGATGCACGATACCTGTGGAACAGACTTGTATGTCTGAATTGAAATAGCTATACGATAGAAGTACACGTGTAATTTGTCATTAACACAGATAGAAGTTGTATTGAAACTGGTGTAGTTTGTATTGCAACTAGTGTATTGTGTTGTTGAAACTTGTATAATTTGTATCAGAAATTGTGTAAGTTGTCATTGTGGTGTTAAGTGGTCTCAATTTGTGTTAGTGAGACAATAGGGAAGTACTGTTTTGTTGAAGTTTTATCTCAGTTACTTGGAAATTGTAAGGGCTTCTAAAGGTACAATGGTTAATTTGCATATATTCAGCAGTGGTGCCTGGGAGACATCTCAAGCTCACTCCAACCTGAATTATCGCAAATTCTTTCTGTTTTAGGAAAGCAAACTTTTGTTTTTCTTAACATCTTAGTAAGGGTGCTTTTAGGACCATTGTAGTCCCTTACACACCCCAATGAGTTCTGGGTCACCATGAGCTTGCTGGTTAGTCTGTGCCTCTCGGATTTACAAGCCCTACTCCATAGAGCCAAATTAATCCATGCCATGCACTGATGAGGATCAAACAATCCGAAACAGTCTGTATGCATGTTGGATTATTATGGCTCTGTACATATTAACAAGCTGACACATCATTGCATTCCAGCGGTTCTGGAGGTGTGTTTAGCTTCTAAGGGTACAATGGTTAATTTGCATATATTCAGCAGTGGTGCCTGGGAGACATCTCGAGCTCACTCCAACCTGAATTATCGCAAATTCTTTCTGTTTTAGGAAAGCAAACTTTTGTTTTTCTTAACATCTTAGTAAGGGGGCTTTTAGGACCATTGTAGTCCCTTACACACCCCAATGAGTTCTGGGTCACCATGAACTTGCTGGTTAGTCTGTGCCTCTCGGATTTACAAGCCCTACTCCATAGAGCCAAATTAATCCATGCCATGCACTGATGAGGATCAAACAATCCGAAACAGTCTGTATGCATGTTGGATTATTATGGCTCTGTACATATTAACAAGCTGACACATCATTGCATTCCAGCGGTTCTGGAGGTGTGTTTAGCTTCTAAGGGTACAATGGTTAATTTGCATATATTCAGCAGTGGTGCCTGGGAGACATCTCAAGCTCACTCCAACCTGAATTATCGCAAATTCTTTCTGTTTTAGGAAAGCAAACTTTTGTTTTGGAAATTGTAAACATGGAAGTTGTAACAGATTTTCTTAAGAAATATTCCTCTGCTTCTTATCATTTGTGTATGGATGAGGCATTGACTCATCAGTTTGGTGATTTAGAAAAGCAGTGTGACATGCAGAATGAAAAATTGCAAACCAAAGTGTCTTCTAAAAAAAATAGAAAACAGAGAATGGCCAATCTTATTGATATGTTAATTAAGATGAAAGAGATCGCTTTATAAAAAGAATTGCAATTTTATACTGAAAAAGCTCAGCTAAGAAAGGAGCTTGATAACATTACGCAAGGTTGTTTGGCCATGGATATTAAGAATAATGCTTGTGAATGTGAGGAATTGAAAGAGGAAGTTGACAAACTTGGTGAAGAGAATTGTGATTTACAAGAGTGTTTAGAGGACTGTGAATCTAGATGTAGACTCAGAGAATTACATATTGCATCTTTGGAAGCAAAAGAGTCACAAAAAGATTGTGTTATTCAAATGCTTACAAAGCAGCTGGCTCAAAAGGAACAATGTTTACAGTTGTTAAAAGCACAAGGTAACAATGCATGCAACCATGGTAACAGCTCAGATTACAAATCCCTGGGAAAGGAGCAAAGAGGCAGAGAGGAGCATCCGATTTGTACTGCAGACGAATCTCAATCTCCTCCTGAGCTTTCATTGAATCAAAATTCCCCACTCTTTACTCCTATCTCAGACAGGATTGATCACCAACACAGAAATGCTCAAGGGCAAGGTCATGCAAATCATAATGTGCACTCCACAACACTTTCTATACAAGATCGCACAAACCTGTGCCAGATATTGGGGAAGTTTGACACTTCAGCTTCACCTGTCAGCCTCTCCAATAAGCTGGAAGCGGTAGTCACTCAATATAATTTGGAAACAGAGACGCCTGTGTGCTACTGCGTGCATGGCTCCCTTCACAGCTGTGTGAGAAATTACTGCCTCCTGTGGGAAATCATACTGGTCTGTTGGCAGAACTTAATTCCAATTGGGGAAATGCAGCAGACAGAATGGGAGAGTTACAGAGAGTGATGGGAGGGAGAGATGCTAGAGGAACCAATGCACTAGAAAGTGCCAGGTTTAAAAAAGGTGAAGACCCTGTTTTATTTTGCAGTGAGTACTTGTCACTGTACAAATCCACATTTAATTGCCTAGATATGTCTCCCGACGACGGTAGTTTTCTTTACTCGATGGCTAACAAGTGTACCTTTGTGGATTATCACACAAAGATTGCACTCAGAAATGCTAATTCATACCAGCCATTTCTGAACATAATAAAGGACTGGATTCAGGAGACAAATCAGGACAGTAAAATGCAAAGGAAAATTGCAGAGGTAACTAAGAGTGAAGGAAGAGTCAGATTCACTGGCAAATGTTATAAATGTGGGCATATCGGACATTTCATGAGAGACTGTAAAATGAACAGGAGAGTAGGGGTTAACAGAAGTTTTTCTGACAGGAAAGATCAGAAGAGGCCTGGACCAGACAGGGTGCAGAGGGAAAAAGTCCAAGATCCCGATGTTACCCTATATGGTCCACTCCTAAAAGAGCTAGAGAGGGTTCAAAGTAAAATCGCTGAAATTCCAGAGGAATACAAGACCCCACCCCCATCCAATCCTTATGTGAAACCATAGGGATTACAGGCCCCACCCTTGTCCCCAGTATGTCAACTTGAGAGGGACATGGGCAATAGACCACATATCCAGGGAGCGGTAGGGGGCCATCGCGCTGATATACTTCTGGATACAGGAGCAGCTGTCAGTTTGACAAATATGACATTGACAGCTGACCCTAATGGCAAGTCAATTTTTTTAGGAGGTTTTGGAGGTCAGGTAGTGCCTGCATTGCAATCAATGCCAGTGCCCATAAACATAGGAAACATGGACATACAACACAGTATGCACCTGTCTCCTACACATGAGGGCACCATCATTGGATCGGATGTAATGAGAGCACATGGTTTGGTGGTCGATCTTTGTAATTGGATATTGTGGAGAGGTTCCAGGTACAAAGGGAAAGTTTGCATGATCACTGACAATTATGGGTTGGCATCAGTGAAACCCAGTGACACTATGGATCCCAGAGCATTGTTAAAGACTAATGATCAAAGGTTAGCTGAAATCTTGTGGCAGCATGACAAAGTGTGGGCGACATACAAAAATTGGTGTGGCAAGGTGACAAATATGATTGTCAAGGTAGAAGGCCCAGATCCCTTACCACAGAAAAAGTACAAGATTCCCCCTGAATCAATTCCATTTGTACAGTGCACCATTGAAAATTTGTTGGCACAAGAAGTGATTAGAGAATGCCAATCAACAAATAATGCACACGTATGGCCAGTAAAAAAGGGTAATGGTTGGCGACCCTGTCTAGATTTCCGTGCACTAAACAAATGTACCCCATCTGTCACCAATGTTATTGCCAAAATGCCCGATATGATGACAGCGCTCAAATCATCTGCAGCAGTGTATTCGTCTATCGACGTCGCAAATGGCTACTTTTCGATCCCCATTCACCCAGATAGCCAATACAAATTTGCATTTTGTTTCCAAGGAAAGCAATACACTTTCTGCAGGTTGCCACAAGGGTTCAAGTCCAGTTCAACCTATTTTCATAAATGCATGATTGATGTTTTAAAATCTTTTTCAGAGCCAGAATGTATCATTCAATACGTGGATGATGTGCTTATCCAGACAGACACTAGGGAGTATGCTCTCCTTAATGAGTTACTAACATTAATTGAGAAAGCAGGGTTAAAGCTGAACCCAATGAAGGCCTAGTTAATGAAAGATTCTGTTTCCTTTTTGGGAGTTGTAGTTTCAAAAGGGGGGAGGACTCCTGACCCAAACAAATGTGAAACTATCCAGAAACTTCCAAGGCCCAATACAAAAACAGCACTGCGACAATTATTGGGTCTTGTTGGTTTCTGCCGAGACTTCATTGAAGGATTTGCAGAAAAGGCAAAACCTCTTTATGAGTTATTGAAAAGTGACAAAAGGGAAGCAGATCCGCTAGAGTGGGCAGAAGAACAGGAACAGGGATTTAAACTTTTGAAAATCACTTTAATGCAAGCCCCAGCAGAAAGTAATCCCAACATGGAATTGCCATTTGCTATACAAGTGTACACATCAAATGTAGCAATCACGGCTGTGTTGCTAGCAAAAGAGGCAGCTTTGATAGGGGTTAAGTGGGCTCCCTGTGACATAGAGGGACAGCAGGCTTGGGAAGATGAGGATTTCGAAGGCAGGAAAAATGATGCAGACATACCTGAACTACTGCCTGTACTTAAAACCCCTACCCCTTGTTTAGCCAAGAAGCAGGATATAGATGAATCCTTAAAACATCTTAAAAGTCCGATTAGACTCAAAGCGCCAGATGCTACTGTTAAGAACTGATACCGCACTTGTTTTTTTCTTTTCCAGAGCCCAGTGGAGCGAAAATCAACCGAACTGAGGCATCTGGACAATGTACATCAAATTTTTATTTTTCATGGTGCTGATTATGCTGTGTAGTTGTGACTCAGTGGAACTTGAAGAGGAATATTCTGGTTATGGAGATATGGAATTACATAATCCAGAAACAATAATGACAAAGCAGATAAAACAATGGATATATTTGCAACAAAAACATGAGGACAACAATAATAGGAGAAGAAAATCTAGACTGACAATGGATCGCCGTGTGCCATTGGAAACATACCAATGGGGCAGTCAGGACGGAGATCAATATAGGAAGTTTTTTTCATTTGGCAGGTTTAATCCCAATTCCAGAGACGATAGGCTGTCATTTATACACGGAACTCCTGAATTTAAATTCGAATCTCTGCAGTCAGATGTGAATGTTAAAATATATATGAACGAAACGGGTTATTAGTTGGGAGGTGAAACAGGAACGCAGGTTCAAGAGCACAATGATATACACTATGGGATTATACATGAACACTTAAAGGAAGGAGAGTATGTATTTATGTGTGGTGTATATTGGTATAGAAACCTGCAACCAGCAAACACACCCAAGGAGATTACACTCACATACAGGGATGAGAATCTGAGTGGATTCCAAAGAGTTCTGATGACACAAGAAAGAGGTGATAATTTCATAATAGGGTCAATGTCCAGAGCCTATAAGTCATACAGAGAGGCAGTAGGCTATTGGAAATGTGAAACAGCAGACATAGAAGTGGGTGAGATACAAATCCTTGATGGGTCATCGGAGCACTTAGAAATCTGCACAGAGAGCAGGACAAATGACTCTGAGGAGTATGGGTACTTGGAGATAGGACAACCACTCCAAGTAAATCTAAATTCTAAAAGAACACTTATCACTGAGGTTCAATATGCCATGTCCACCTGGCACTTTAACATATCTCAGTGGTTAATAAAGACCTACTATCCGGTATGTGCTAAATACACCCGCAATCAAGTACGTGGTTTATACAACTGGATTACCCCCAAGAGTAATACGGGTAGACGTGCAAGCACCAGAAATGGGCGCCTACTCTTGAGGAGTAATCGAGAGAAAAGGGATGTATTTGGCACTGTACTCGGACTAGTTGGTACAGGAATGGGAATCCTAAATGAAGCCGATATTGAGATTATAAGGAATAAGTTATCTGCCATAGCGTCATATAGCAAGCAAGGATTTGTTAAACAAAGAGAGATCAATGATATCGTTGACAACATTCAGCAAAAACACATAAACACACAAGTAAATGTTGCTAGAGATTTCATTGAGAACTTCAAGACACTGGTAGACAATGTAGTGAGAAGAGGAAGGAATACATCATGGGCGTTGGTCTGCACACAAGAACAGACAGAACTGTCAACCAACATCAAATAAATAATACAGTCTCTGCATGAAGGTGAATGGCCTTTTGAGCTACTTTCCCAAGTTGGTAAACATCTCCCAAACACATAATTTTTACTAGTCCAAAATGGTGGGCGAGTTCATGGTTGGGGTGTACTGATCCAGATTCTGAAAAATGCTATGCGACTTCACTTATAATGTATTCAGAGTCGTGCCCGGTTATTATATATGATATTAAGTCCATTGGTATACTAACCGGAGAATCTGTAATCTTACACCCGAGGCTGAACTTCCCACAGGTGATTAGGGAGAAGGGGAAATGGCAACAGGTTGATGTTTCCCTCTGTCTGCAGCGAAACCATGATGTATTGTGTTCTCCAGGTCAGTTCAGGAGGGTAAATGAAAGATGTTGGGAATATGCTTCCATTTGTGTTTGGATGGAGAGAAGATTGGCAGGGACAAGGCACCAGTGTACTTTTTAGGACATAAAAGGGTTTGCTTTTTTATCCTAGATACTACTAACGAAACATTAATCCTAGTCCAAGGATGCTCTGTGACAATATCTGTGGCTAGAGGCTCTTGGTGTACCCTGGGCAGTGTTTCCGAAATCCAAACTACTAAATGGAACCATAGCATTCCTTCTGTTGCACTGTGGGTCGTTGATTTCAAGTATAATAATCCTGTCGATATCCAGATGATGAATTTGGGAATGGGAAAAGAGTTACAGGATTGGTTGGAAAAATTGGACAGAGATGAGCATGTGCTGAGGGAATTGCAAGAAGAAGGTGCTAATGCAACTATAATGGTGCACCATGATCAAAATGAACTTAAGAAGGTTGAACGTATGTTGGAAACGGATTCAGAAGGCTACTGGTGGGAATATATCTTTGATTATTCTAGCAAGGCTAGTACAATACTGAACTACTTGATGCACCCAGTTGTAGTATTACTAATTGTTACCATAACTCTATCAGTAGGACAGATAGGCATGTGTGTTTTTATGAGGTACTTATATAAAAAGATGCAGCTCCCTCCTAGGATGACGGGAATGCAACCAGACAGTGCAGTCGCTTCTTTCCAGACAGAGGCTCTACTGTCTGGGGTAGAACAGGAACTAAAGCAGATCTGTAAGAATTGTCATCGAGAAGGGCATGGTATAGAAAACTGCTTTATTCCTTAACGGAAAACACAGATGCATATATGATGAGTCTAAATATGAAGGGATATAGGAAAGTGAAAGAGGAATGAAATAGGTATATAAAAGGTAGAGCATAGCTAATATGCCGGTGACACACTTTTACAAGTGAGTTGCACTAGTTTAGTTGAATGAAATTGGAGAAATTGTACCAACCAGTAAATGACATGATGTTCATAATTATTGGATTGTAATTTTGTACTGTTGTATTGTAATTTTTTTTATTGTAATGTACATAATAGTGAATGTATAATTCGGTGGCTCCTCTAGGTCCAGGTTATCATAATGGTTATAATATCTTGGTGGGGTCAGTGAGAATGAATTTGAATGAAAGGTGTGTAAATGGACTACCTGAAGCAAAGGTAAAATTCTTGCCCCTAGGAGCGGAAGAGAACCCAGTTATTGCGTACTCCCAGACAAGGATGAAGGACTGTGTGTGTGTGCCTTTCAGGCACAAAGCGGCATATGTTGGATATGATTTCTATCCAGAACATTGGCATAGGACACATGGTGAAACCATCTCAAAATGCTTGCTGTGTTACAGAAACCAGATCAAAGAGACGTTCAGGTCACTGCTATTATTACCCTTGGGAACAGAAAGCCAAATAGCCAGCGAAACTGGTGTTATCCTATCTCAAAGAATGGGACCCTTGGATGCAAAAGCCATAAAAACCAGGGGGACAATGGAAGTTCTCATGGAAACAATCTTGTTAGCAGATGGACAATACCCCAACAGTTTCTGTATGCCTGAGACAATGAAGGCATGGTCACCTTTCAGACATCAAACACCTGTGTGAGTGACCTTAACACCAACATCACAGGACCTCATGAGTGAGGTTACAGCGCCACCTAGAGGTTCAACGAAGACATAACTGGCAAGGACAGGGGGGTGGAATGATACCTGAGCTGGGGGTGGTCGTGTGGGTGTATGTGTGTGTGATGAATGGATTTCTTGGCTATTTAAGCCATAAGAGAGAAAGACAATAAGATCCCAGAAGAAGCTTCCATAATGCTCTAGAGATTATACCAGCAGGAGCATAGAGAAACATCAGACTCCACCAAGCCTCCATTTTGATGTAAGAAGGAACCATCTTGCTTAAGATATAGTACCTGCATTGATACGCAATTAGTCAGAGCAGATAGGACTAGAGGAGCAACCTTAACGTGTAACTTTTATTCTACTTTGTATACTTTCTTTAATTTGGAAAACAATAAATAGCATTACTGCAACAAAATACTGTTATTTACAAAAGTAGAACTAGGAAAAGAAGTAGCCTATGCTGCATGCCAGGTATGACAGTGTCACCCTGGCTCATGCTTTATTCCTTCATCTTTGGGCATTGTGCAATATAGTACTTTCAGTCACAGGCAGGTATTCTACCTTCCCATCTTCCCCCACCCTTTGGCCCCTCCACTGGCTGCCCCCACTATGCACTTTAATGGACTATAGGTCCCATTGCACATACACACTTTGATTAGCACATTGCTAACCCTTACACTTAGTGTTATTTCATTACAATTCTGTGTGGGCTTTATAATATACACACAATAGGTGATCTTTGTACCAGTAACCAGTTGGTGTTATCTAAAACATATATGTTATTATTTATCATTGATTGGGATTGAGAGACCCGGTTGGTCATCTGTATATGACCTTTTTTAAATAAATGCTTTTATCATTGATGATGGTTTTTTGGAATATAATAAAGTTTGATATTTTCTCATTCCATTAGTCTGGTGCTGTCTATGGGGGTTCCTCCTCTCTCTGTTTTGTATCTATTGATCAAGTGCCTTCGTAAGGATGATGTCCCTAGGTGGGTGTTGCTTTTTCCATGACTCAATTTTTGGTGGCAGAGAGTACAGATGGCATTGCTGTAATCTGAGGCAGAGACACAAAAATAACTCCACACTGGTGAGCTGTGGGTTGACGGCAGGGGCGTTTCTAGGGTCCTTGGAGATCGGGGGCACTTGTGGGCACCAGGTGGGGAGGTATATGGGCGTGGCCATGAGGTGAGTGGGCGTGGCCATGGGTGGGGCCAAATGTACATGAACTTAGCAGTGGTGTAAGCTACAGATAATGGGCCTGCCCATCGAAATATTGGATGGAGCCCCCTGTCCTTTATTTAGATAATTTACAATCAGTATAGGCATAGATCAAAGATGTATATGCACATACAATTTTGATTGGTCAATCACTGACCACCAATTTTACCACCCCCGTGCAGTAAGTGGGCCAACAGACAATGAATTTGATGAACAGAGCTAAAATTGGCTAATCAAAATTGTATGTGTGTACCAGGCTTTACAGCTAATACTGTACATACTGAAAGTAGCAGGGATCAGCATACAATACAGCTGGTTTACAATCAGTAAAGGCACAGAGTAACACCTTACACTGTACACACTGGCGGTAGATCAGCACACAGTGCAGGCACTAGAGAACAGCGTATACTGTACATACTGTAGGCAGCAGAATTCAGCACACTGCAGCTAGCGTGGCAAAAATATGAGGATCACGTTGTGTGGCGCGCTTATCGCGCCGCACCGAAAAATGGGTGGGCCATGGACCAGAATGTAGGTGTGGTAACGGGTGATGACAAATTTACATGAACCTAGCAATGGTGAGACATTAGATTAGGACAGTGGTGGTGAACCTTTTGGAGGCCGAGTGCCCAAACTGCAACCCAAAAGTCACTTATCTATCGCAAAGTGGCAACAGCAATTTAAACTAAATACTGTAAAAACATTTTAACTCATACATGAACATTATGGAAAATCCATGTTGAAAATAAACTGTGAAGATAAACAATTTCATCCATCCTACTCCTGAAAAATGTATTCAATTTTTTAGAACCTCCCAGTTTTATTTTCTGTTTTAAAAAGCTAAAAAAGTAGGTTTAATGCTATTGTCTCATATGATAAGTAAGGGGAGGGAGACACCGAGAGCCCAATATGGTGTAGCATGTACTGGCAATAAATTAAGGTAATTGGTTAGTAGGAGTAATACTCACAAGTCAGGGTTACCTTCCAGGCAACCACTGTATAGGCAGGCGGGGAGATTAAACCTGTCCCCGCTCAGGATTAAGAAGTCGCTCTCTGTAGATTAGAAAGAAGAAGGGCCAATTCCCCTCCACCCGGGGGTGGACATAATATAGTAAACAGTGTAACAGAGGCGCCAAAAGTGTGAAAACAGATAAAATGTTTAAAAGACAGGGAGGTAATAGGTGGACTTACCTCCCTGATGCAGACACAGGACAAAAACGTTTTATTTACAAACTCCTATATTTTGCAACGCGTTTCGCGGGTTCTACCTGTCTCTGCCAGAGGCGCTAAGCTGACTGCAAGCTGCTCACAGTGTTTTGATTGCTCCTTTCATAGCCTGATGAAGTGGGTAGAACCCGCGAAACGCGTTGCAAAATATAGGAGTTTGTAAATAAAACGTTTTTTTGTCGAAAACTCAACTTTTTCCTGTGTCTGCATCAGGGAGGTAAGTCCACCTATTTCTCCCCCTGTCTTTTAAACATTTTATCTGTTTTCACACTTTTGGCGCCTCTGTTACACTGTTTACTCATATGATAAGGATTCAGCTTTTCCCATAGTCTCGCAGTTAGCAATCATGTGACCCCCAACAAGACAAATTCAGCAATCATGAGGTCCCCAACAAGACAAATTCAGGAATCGTGAGGCCCCCGACATGACAAATTCAGCAATCGTGAGGCCCCCGACATGACAAATTCAGCAATCGTGAGGCCCCCAACATGACAAATTCAGCAATCATGAGGCCTCCAACATGACATATTCAGCAATCATGAGGCCCCCAACAAATCATGAGGCCCCCAACAAGACAAATTCAGCAATCATGAGACCTCCAACAAATCATAAGGCCCCCAACAAGACAAATTCAGCAATCTTGAGGCTCCCAACAAATCATAAGGCTCCCAACAAGACAAATTCAGCAGTCATGAGGCACATAAATAGACAGCATTTCACATAAATAGGCAGCGTGCCGCCTTAATATGATAGCCCCCCAAGTTAGGTAGTGAGTGACAGGGACCCCCAGGTTAGCTAGTGAGTGACAGGCGCCTCCAGTTAGTTAGTGTGTGACAGGGACCCCAGTTAGTGAGTGACAGGGACCCCAGTTAGTGAGTGACAGGGACCCCAGTTAGTGACAGGGACCCCCGTTAGCTAGTGATTGACCGGGACCCCGATAGTGAGTGACAGGGACCCCCGATAAATAGTGACAGGGACCCCCGTCAGATAGTGACAGGAACCCCAGTTAGAGAGTGACAGGGACCCCAGTTAGTAAGTGACAGGGACCCCAGTTAGTGAGTGACAGGGACCCCCGTTAGACAGTGAGTGACAGGGACCCCCGATAGTGAGTGACAGGGACCCCAGTTAGTGAGTGACAGGGACCCCAGTTAGTGAGTGACAGGGACCCCAGTTAGTGAGTGAGTGACAGGGACCCCCGAAAGTGAGTGACAGGGACCCCCGATAGATAGTGACAGGGACCCCTGATAGTGACAGGAACCCCAGTTAGATAGTGACAGGAACCCCAGTTAGTTAGTGACAGGGACCCCAGTTAGTGAGTGACAGGGACCCCCGTTAGCTAGTGAGTGACAGGGACCCCTGATAGTGAGTGACAGGGACCCCAGTTAGTGAGTGACAGGGACCCCCGTTAGCTAGTGACAGGGACCCCAGTTAGTGAGTGACAGGGACCCCCGTTAGCTAGTGAGTGACAGGGACCCCCGATAGTGAGTGACAGGGACCCCCGATAGATAGTGAGTGACAGGGACCCCTGATAGTGAGTGACAGGGACCCCAGTTAGTAAGTGACAGGGATCCCCGTTAGCTAGTGACAGGGACTCCAGTTAGTGAGTGAGTGACAGGGACCCCCGATAGTGAGTGACAGGGACCCCCAATAGATAGTGACAGGGTCCACCGATAGATAGTGACAGGAACCCCAGTTAGATAGTGACAGGGACCCCAGTTAGTTGTTAGAACCTGCTTCTATATCACCTTGCTACGACACCAGTAACTTCTTACAGTTACGTCTCACAGACTGTGAGATCACTTGACTCTCCACACAGCAAGCAGGAGATAGACTTTCTCAGGCTTCTTCAATGTTTACGTTATTTATTCAAGTAACAGAAATACAGATAGATACAGTTTATCATCTCCTGGCAAAGCAGACTTCCATGTTGCGTTACAGCTGCGTCAGTACCTTCCTGCTGAAAGTACCCAGGTCTTCTTGTATCTACTCTATGTTACATGTAGACTACCTATGTACAGCAGACATTATATCAGATTACAGAAAGGAAGCACATACTTAGAGGTCCCAGTCAGCCTTGCGAGCTATTGCGAAAGTAAAGAGCAGAATGAGCTCCCATAGCTCCCTCAGCCTTTAATACTGACTAGGAAAGAGTTAAATATGACATCATCTTCGCCACCCCCTAGATCAGACTATTGGTGGACCCACTCGTGGTGTCATCATACACACCTACTTGATTAATAATCAATGAGGCTTCTGACCTATATGCAGGAATGTGGATATCTACATAACATGGCTAATGTTTATTGTTCTAGTGGCGGTATATGCGCAGGTCAGGGAGACCTGCGGCCTTGTACTAGAACAGCTTCTTGGTATGTTCTAGTTCTGCTGACAGAACTGCAGATTTTCTCTCTCAGAGAAAATCCCCTTAACCTCCTTGGCGGTAACCCCGTGTGTGACACGGGGTAAGCCGCCGGAGGGTGCCGCTCAGGCCCTGCTGGGCCGATTTTCATAATTTTTTTTTTGCTGGACGCAGCTAGCACTTTGCTAGCTGCGCCAGCACTCTGATCACCGCCGGCCCCTGCCCGATCGCCGCTATCTGCTGCGGCGCGGCCCCCCCCCCCCCAGACCCCAGCGCTGCCTGGCCAATCAGTGCCAGGCAGCGCCGAGGGGTGGCCCGGGACTCCCAATGACGTCCCGACGTCAGTGACGTCGGTGACGTCATCCCGCCCCGTCGGCATGGCGACGGGGGAAGCCCTCCAGGAAATCCCGTTCTATGAACGGGATTTCCTGATCGGAGATCGCCGAAGGCGATCGAAGCGGGCGGGGGGATGCCGCTCAGCAGCGGCTATCATGTAGCGAGCCCTCGGCTCGCTACATGATTAAAAAAAAAATTTTTTTTTAAAAAACTGCTGCGCTCCCTCCTGGCGGTATTTTTCATACCGCCAAGGAGGTTAAAGGGCCGATCTGCACTCCAAGCCTTTTTGACTAACTCAGTCCAAATAACTGAGGCCTACTTAAATTATAACAATCCCGTCTAAAAAGGCTTGATCCGCAGATCCCCACTTCTGAACCTAACCGTACCTGGTTTCTTTCCTTTATGTTTCACTTTTCGATGTTCGTGCTCACACAACTTCTCTGCTCTAGGCGGTTACCCCTGGAAGAGAGAGAGCAAGACCTCTTGGTCTTCCTGTAACCAGGCTCTCTGGGGAGGCCCTACTTCTAAGTCCCTCTATACCACATGCTCAGCATTTGCGTCACTTACGTATCACTCACAAACTTGCATGACCACAGAAAAGTGAAACTCGTTTGTTTGTTACTCAATGGAGCAGTGCCAGGTGCCTTCTAAAAGAGCGCCTTTATACAATCAACTCCATCACCGGTACTACTAAACCTATACCCGTAACCCTGTATATCCCTTAATTTGAAAATATCGGTTCAGGAGATTGTTTATGAGGCACCAATCTCTGGACCAGGTTAATTTGTTTTACGTAATTTTAACACGCAACCTCACCTGGATAATGATGCCTAACGTTGTCATCCCCATCCAGATGACTAGTGGGTGTAGAAAGAACTTTGGAACTGCAGAGGCCCAGTCCGAGTGTCCCTGGAACATCACCGGAACCTTTGTCCACCAGGTCAGACTGACACTCACCTGCTCATTTTTGTGTTCTACCTCGTTAAGATCACCTGTATCATGGTGAAATCTTACCTCTAACTTAGTGTACTGTTTGTTTAACCTTTGTAACAAAATGTGGTCGTCTTGGATCAAACCCTGTTC
Source organism: Hyperolius riggenbachi (assembly GCF_040937935.1). NCBI lineage: Eukaryota > Metazoa > Chordata > Amphibia > Anura > Hyperoliidae > Hyperolius > Hyperolius riggenbachi. The sequence continues at coordinate 164,510,600 of NC_090655.1, read as the reverse complement.
CCCTTTGTCCCATGTCGTGTTCTCTTTCAGGACGGGAACTACCCGTGAAACTTTGCACTTTAGAGTTCTCTTAACAATTTGAGAAACAACGTCATCCAACCTGGATGACTGGATCCATATGGGATCTCCGCTCCCACAATATGTTCCCCTTGGAGAATCTCCCTTATCGGAACGATTATGAGAATATACCTTGAATGTATCATTAGACCTTATGTTAAAAAACCAAACCTTTCCTTCAGCCACCGGAACTATCGGTTGGGCTTCAGGGTGGATCTTTTGAATAGTAGCCTCGCATTCTGCGTTATTGAGCCTGCAGGCTTCTTCACTAAATTTGACTTGCCCCGGCCAACGCAGGTACTTCTGCAAGAATTGCCCGCATGAGGACAACTCTACTTGCTTCACCTCCCCGTCTAGCACCCAAAAAGGTTGACCTCTCAGGTCCTGGTGTGAGACACGGGTTGAGGTGGGAACTAAGGAAGTGGCGGTGCCTAAAGGAATGTTGCACCGTTTCCCTTTGTTCACCCAAACATCTCGAAGCTGCCATGCAAAAGATCCTTCTCCAGAAAAATCGATATACCTCCCCTTGTCCAATCTCAGTTGGACAGGATCTTTAAGCATCTCCCTGACAAAATATGCCCCCAACTGTCCTGATTGGCCCTCTTCCCCCCTTACGTCCTGAGGCGCAATATGTACCTGAGGTCGGGAAGACTGTACTCTCTGCAATCTTTCAATTAAGAGTACCTCTTCACTTACCCGACTAGCATGAGGATAAGCGGCTGCATATGGACTGTGTAATATCGTCCCCTGTTGTGACCCGTGTAGTGTGGATGGGGTTCCCTGTGTTGGCTTTCCCTCCCCTGGGATCGCTCTCCCCACCCTCTTTGTCACCTGGAAATGTGGCTTGATCTCGATTTTTACTTCGTGTTTCGAGAACCACCAACCCTCAGCTTTCCAGCCTTTACGTGTGTATAGTTGTTTCAGAGGCACTCTCTGTTGGTAGTTCCAGAGTGTGATGTTGTCACCCGCGTCTCTCCGGCAGGAGAATTGACGCCTCCTACTCGTTCCTCTCCAATCTGGAACCATCTCACTCTGCATAACCAAGACAAGGTACCCCTGAATCACACACTCCACCTTTTGCACGTACCCATTGTACTGCAATGTACCTTTTAACAAACCTTTGGATCGGTGCGTCGATTCTGGGAGTGTGGTACTCAATAGCAGATTTATACTGCCATTCAATTCCCACTGCCCGCACACCTGACCCTTCAGACCTTTCACCCACATTGTGCCCTGAAATTTGTTTTCTCCTGGCACAAGTGCTCTTTTCCTCCGTCCCTGCATGGTCCATCTGTGCCAAGCGGAGGGAGGTGTGAAAGGATTAGTACCTTTGTCACCCAACATTAACATGCTTGGGCCTTGCATTCTCATTAACCCCTTATTATACATGAGAATGTCCTCTCTTCGTTCTCCTAGGACGGAATGGCAACCTAGGATCACCATCAGCACGGTACTCTTCATTATAAAAGCACCACCTTGGGAAAGAAAAACATTAGCAATTGGCACTATGCTTTGCTCAGTCAGTTTTTTTAGACGTTTTCCGATCTCAGGAATCTCGTGTTTTAGTCTTTTCCCAATTTCAGGAATCTCGTGTTTTAGTCTGTTTCCAATTTCAGGAATCTCGTGTTTCTCCAAACTTAGATTGGCATCTGGAACCTTCCGCTTATCCGACTGACATCTCCATCTTTGCTGCCAGCACTGCAGCTGTCTCAATTCCATATTGCCCAACTCCTGAAATCAAAATACAAACAAATCAATTCTTATTAATGATTTGGGATTCGCCCTGCGGCTTGTACTCTGTACACTTTAAATTGATCAATATATATCGTAATTGATCTCGTTGCTTTATGGTTCTCATGAACTCTGTTTACCCTTTTTGGTAGATTGGAGTTAAACTTCACCCCCCTACCTCAGTACTATCCTCAGTACTTACCTGTTTAAAATATGATCCCGCAGACTTCACCTCTGGAAGCTCTCACCTCATTGCAGCTCACTCCACATCCCCCCTTATCTGTCCATGCGCGGCCGTCACATGCACAGATTACGGATGCCACACCTGTTGCTGCTTTGCAGGTGAGCCTGCAATGCTCTTACTCATTTTCGCATTAACTTATCTAGAACTTCATCGCGATACCAGCTCTGCTAGAAGTTCTATGTGTTGTACCCTCTGATCAGTGTTTGCCGTGCCACTATCTAAACAGCAAAAAAAAAAAATGGCTGCCTCCCTGTAGGAAGGAGCATTTAACACTTAAACTACCCAGGGTGCAGGGCTAAGCATGCCAGCGTCACATGCCTGTATGCAGATCCCTGAATGCCCATGTGGCAGGTAGTCAACTGGCAAACACCGTACTGGTACACTGTCACTCTGCACATGGCAATTCTTTAATTTGTATAATTGCCCATGAACTGCTGTCAGTTCTTGTTCTACAATTGATAGGAGCTGGAAAAAACATATTTGACCAATCAGTGGACGAAAAAACGCACAAAAAAAACAGCCCCAGCCCAGCATAGACCTCTTAGTCCAGCTCTGGCCCTATCCACGACAAAAAAAAACGGAAAAAAAACGTTACCGCTCTGCAGCAGCGGCGACGGAAACCCGGATTGGTCATCTCCCTTTTTTCCACCTCCGGCACCCCCCTGATGCACTGTCCCCCCCTATACTCTATTGGGAACTCATGCTGCACCACCCATTAAGGTGCCCCACTTACAGGAATAATCCCGTAAGCAACTCAGTACAGACACTTTCCTGACCTGCACTGCTACGTGTGTCCCTGCACCTAGCTGGGACACACTTCCTATCCGTGCTCCTGCTAATCTGACAGTAATAGCTTGGTGCACGTATCCTGGCATTCCTTTCCATGGACTCAGGGAAAAACTCTGGGGAAATACTTCGAGAACCGAGACACACAGTAGCATGTCTCTGTATTTCTACCCCCCTCCCTTTCAGCTGTTCTGCCCGGAGCCGCGAGCACAGCCTGACGTGACGTGGATCCCCCAGTCCCTCCTCCCCCCTGCCATGACGTGTGGGGGCCATGACTCTTGGGGGCGGGCCCTCTCCACTGCCGCCATATTGAGTCCTGGACTGCCAGCTAAGATGGCTGCTCCCATAGCAGCCTCTCAATCCTATAAACTTTAGGAGAGAAAACAAACTCACACAGAACATACATTTTTTATGCATAGTTACACACAGCATCGATACATTTTACCGAGAGTCAGCCTTCCGCTACCTATACTCTCTGGGATGCTTGCCAAACTTGAGACAAACCGCGTCACAGCTGCAATGCTAAATATTTTACATCTTAGCATCACCCAGGGACGTAGAAAACTCTCTCTCCTCACAAATCATCTGCAGCATATCTCCGCCATAACTCAGAACTACTCAAGCGCGCAGCGTAACTCTAAACCATATTAACAGCTAGTACTTCTGAGACGCACATTTATCAGTCTGACATGACTACAACATTAAACCTATATATACATTTAGAACTTTTAGCGGCCCTGACTGGAACTAGATAAGCTTGCACCTCTCACTACGCTATCCACTACGGACAGAGAGGAAAAAAAACACACTGATCGGGCTCTGGAAAAACGCCAGCTCACCGAAGAAAAAACTTACTTCTAAGTTTTACAACTGTCTCAACTCCCCTCTCCTGTCTACTCAGCTATCTCTCCCTCTCTTCTCCCTCCCATCCAGTACAAACAGACTGTAGCTTCGCTGTCAACACTCCTACGCAGGCAGCTTCTCTGAGAAAACGAAAGAGAGAACAAAAACAACCGCAGCAAATACCAGCAGCAGAAAAAAACATGCCTGTGACAAATGTGGATGTAACCACATTCTAAACCGTAACATACAGTACAGAAACATTAAAACCCATACCATGTACGCTCTAGCAACACAGGAACATTGAATCCTAAAAAAAATAAAGCACATAAACTCTGAACACAGCACCACATATTTACCACGGAGCTGCTCCTAACCTCACCCCTCCCATCACGCACGGGAGAGATGAGAAACCCGCAGCCTCCACACTGCAATTAACACAGAATATACACATTAACACATTATCCTCTCCTTGTTATAACACCAAATACAACACAGATAACGCCATATAACAACATAAATCTTACGTGCCTGAGCCGCGGACTTCGTATGCCTGCCAATTCGACCAGCTTTTGGCAACTTCCCCACGAAACTGAGTGGATCCCTGGAACTCCTGAGCGTCATCTCTGTGTACCCACACTGGCTCAGCGGATTGATCTCCAGCGGCAGCTGCCAGCCGGCCTTGGAGCGTTCCAGTCACCTGCGGTCTGGTTTAGGCTATTGACTGCTGTGCACTTACAGTCAAAGTTTAACATCCAAGAGTTTCGCCGCTGATCCTCGAATTGCAGCCCGTGTGCTTGCTTGGCTCACGCAACGCACACTCCCCACACCACTTATCAGTCTCAGCTTGATAAGCTTTACAGTCCGCGTCTATTCCGCTTGTTTTGCTGTGGAATATCTTGAAAACTTCTTCGGCCCCGGCCCCTGTCTGCCTGTTTTGCTAGGCAGGGAAGGGTTTCAGCACCACTGTTAGAACCTGCTTCTATATCACCTTGCTTCGACACCAGTAACTTCTTACAGTTACGTCTCACAGACTGTGAGATCACTTGACTCTCCACACAGCAAGCAGGAGATAGACTTTCTCAGGCTTCTTCAATGTTTACGTTATTTATTCAAGTAACAGAAGTACAGATAGATACAGTTTATCATCTCCTGGCAAAGCAGACTTCCATGTTGCGTTACAGCTGCGTGAGTACCTTCCTGCTGAAAGTACCCAGGTCTTCTTGTATCTACTCTATGTTACATCTAGACTACCTATGTACAGCAGACATTATATCAGATTACAGAAAGGAAGCACATACTTAGAGGTCCCAGTCAGCCTTGCGAGCTATTGCGAAAGTAAAGAGCAGAATGAGCTCCCATAGCTCCCTCAGCCTTTAATACTGACTAGGAAAGAGTTAAATATGACATCATCTTCGCCACCCCCTAGATCAGACTATTGGTGGACCCACTCGTGGTGTCATCATACACACCTACTTGATTAATAATCAATGAGGCTTCTGACCTATATGCAGGAATGTGGATATTTACATAACATGGCTAATGTTTATTGTTCTAGTGGCGGTACATGCGCAGGTCAGGGAGACCTGCGGCCTTGTACTAGAACAGCTTCTTGGTATGTTCTAGTTCTGCTGACAGAACTGCAGATTTTCTCTCTCAGAGAAAATCCCCTTACAGGGCCGATCTGCACTCCAAGCCTTTTTGACTAACTCAGTCCAAATAACTGAGGCCTACTTAAATTATAACATTAGTGAGTGACAGGGACCCCAGTTAGTGAGTGACAGGGACCCCCATTAGCTAGTGAGTGACAGGGACCCCCGATCGTGAGTGACAGGGACCCCAGATAGTGAGTGACAGGGACCCCCGTTAGATAGTGAGTGACAGGGACCCCCAGATAGTGAGTGACAGGGACCCCCGTTAGATAGTGAGTGACAGGGACCCCCGATAGTGAGTGACAGGGACCCCCGATAGTGAGTGACAGGGACCCCCGTTAGCTAATGAGTGACAGGGACCCCTGATAGTGAGTGACAGGGACCCCCGATAGATAGTGAGTGACAGGGACCCCCATTAGGTAGTGAGTGACAGGCGCGCCCCCCCTCCCTTACCTTGCAGCCAGCAGACCTCGATCAGCGCCGCAGGCGACCCGACCATATAGAGCGGGCGCCGGACGCACCACGCTGTATATGCGGAAGTGATGTCAGCGGGACCCCAGTTAGATAGTGACAGGAACCCTAGTTAGATAGTGACAGGGACCCCAGTTAGTGAGTGACAGGGACCCCCGTTAGATAGTGAGTGACAGGGACCCCCGATAGTGAGTGACAGGGACCCCCGATAGTGAGTGACAGGGACCCCCGATAGATAGTGACAGGGACCCCCAATAGATAGTGACAGGAACCCCAGTTAGATCGTGACAGGAACCCCAGTTAGTGAGTGACAGGGACCTCAGTTAGTGAGTGACAGGGACCCCCGTTAGCTAGTGAGTGACAGGGACCCCCGATAGTGAGTGACAAGGACCCCTGATAGATAGTGAGTGACAGGGACCCCGTTAGCTAGTGAGTGACAGGGACCCCTGATAGTGAGTGACAGGGACCCCAGTTAGTGAGTGACAGGGACCCCCGATAGCTAGTGACAGGGACCCCAGTTAGTGAGTGACAGGGACCCCCGTTAGCTAGTGAGTGACAGGGACCCCCGATAGTGAGTGACAGGGACTCCCAATAGATAGTGAGTGACAGGGACCCCCGTTAGCTAGTGAGTGACAGGGACCCCTGATAGTGAGTGACAGGGACCCCAGTTCATGAGTGACATTGACCCCCGTTAGCTAGTGACAGGGACCCCAGTTAGTGAGTGAGTGACAGGGACCCCTGATAGTGAGTGACAAGGACCCCCGATAGATAGTGACAGTGACCCCCGATAGACAGTGACAGGAACCCCAGTTAGATAGTGACAGGGACCCCAGTTAGTGAGTGACAGGGACCCCAGTTAGCTAGTGAGTGACAGGGACCCCCGATAGTGAGTGACAGGGACCCCCGATAGATAGTGAGTGACAGGGACCCCCGCTAGCTAGTGAGTGACAGGGACCCCCGATAGTGAGTGACAGGGACCCCCGATAGATAGCGAGTAACAGGTACTCCAGTTAGCTAGTGAGTGACAGGGACCCCCGATAGTGAGTGACAGGGACCCCCGATAGATAGTGAGTGACAGGGACCCCCGTTAGCTAGTGAGTGACAGGGACCCCCGATAAATAGTGAGTGACAGGGACCCCCATTAGGTAGTGAGTGACAGGCGCGCGCCCCCTCCCTTACTTCGCAGCCAGCAGACCTTGATCAGCGCCGCGGGCGACCTGACCAGATAGAGCGGGCGCCGAACGCACCACGCTGTATATGCGGAAGTGATGTCACTTCCGCATATCAGCGGTGTACGCTAGGTCCTAGCGCCCGCTGTATCTGTTCGCCCGCTGTTAGAGGTCTGAAGCTCTGGCCGCGGGGACAGCCGGGGGGCATCGGCGGCCGGGGGGGGGGGGGGGGGGACAGCGGGCAGTGCCGGGCTCCCCTGGGGAAGAGATCCGGGGCACCCCAGGACAGATTGGGGGCACGTGCCCCCCAAAATAGGGCTAGCGACGCCCCTGGTTGACGGCATTGTGGTGGTGGCAGCAGCTGACTTTGAAGGATGTGTTGGCTGGCTGTTCCTAGGTGGCGATGCTGCCGGACACTACCATGAGCTTTTTCCAACAACGAACTTCCCCTGCTTCTTACAGCAGATCGTCTCCTCCTACTCCTCTCTGACTCCCCCTCCCCTGTTCATCTTGTCTATTGGTAACCCACGTGCCATCCATGGCAAGATCATCATCATCATCATCCTCCACAGCTTCGCTTGTATCAGACACCTACAAAACTGCACCAATAACAGGTACTTCATCATCATCCTCACACCTTACATCCATAGCGACGCCTAACCCAGACATACGAGGTGGTGTAACATACTTAGCGCCTTCATCTTGTAACAATAATGGCTGTGAATTAGTTAATTCCCCACCAAATAACTCCTGCAAAGTCTCAAATGGAGTGGCTGTGGTGCTAATAGTAATGGTGGTGGCTGCTGGCTGAGTGTTAAGTGGTGTGCCCACATCAAAGCAGGAAGAAGATATGTCACGTTTCAATGCTGTCTGGGTGTCACCCTGGACTCCGCACTCTCTTTCACTCCCCACATCCAAAACCTCACAAAGCCCTGCAACTTCCACCTTCAGAACATCTGTAAGATTCGCCCTTTCCTGACCTCTGCCACCACCAAACTCCTCATCCATGCCGCATAATTTCCCGCCTTGACTACTGCAATGCCCTTCTGTCTAGTCTCCCTGTGACCCGAATAGCCCCACTGCAGTCCATCATGAATGCGGCAGCCAGAATTATCCACTGCTCCCATCGCTCCACCATGGCGGATTCCCTCCTTGAATCCCTCCACTGCCTTCCTATCCAGTCCAGAATTATTATTGTTGATTTATAAAGCTCCAACATCTTCTGTGGCGCTGTACAAAGTAAGAAACAAATGTGGGATACATAATAATACAGACAATGGTGTACACCAATATACAAGATACATAATTAGTGACAAAATACAAAGAATGATACAAAATACAGAATTGGTAATGACAGTGATAAAAGTAACACGATGAATAAAATGTATAATGATTTCCAAGACACAAAAGGGGGAGAGAGCCCTGCCCTTGCGAGCTTACAATCTAAAGGGAATAGGGGGGGGGGGGCAGAAACAAAAGGAGGGGTAGTATGCAACAAATATATAGAGGCAGTGTGTTTTAGGATACCTAGTAGGAGTGCAATTTGGTCTTAGGACAAAGGGAAATGGCCCAAGGCCCTCAAAATTCACCTTTTCACTCTGGCCTACTACCCCTCACAAGTGCTCTAAACCCACAGCTGAACTCTGGTCCCCTACCTTTCGTGTCCTTACCTCTCCCTCTAGATTGTAAGCCTTTGGGCACGGTCCTCCTCCTTTTGTGTCCTACCTGATCATGCACCTCCATTACTGTGCACCCATGCTATGCATCTGAGTGAACCTAACTTGCTTAATCTCCATGCTCCCATCCAGTGACTGACTAAGCATTACCTTGTAATCATACTGTGCTGCATGATCTGGTCTTTCTTGTATTCCTGTATTGTCATTTTGCTGCTAGTCACCCCTAAATATTGTCTGTAACCTAAACTAATGTCCAGCGCTGCGTAATATGTTGGCGCTTTATAAATACAATAAATAAATAAATAATGCGGAAGCTGAGGAAGATGAAGTGTCCTGTGTTAAGTGTCCTCTGTTTGTACTTTGGTCGAGGGGCCACACAAAATCACGTCAGCATGACCTCGAGCAGACCTGTGCGGTGGCCTGCTCCTGCCTCTGCCTGTTTTTTTTCCATATTGGTGGAGGGGGGTATGCAGTAGTACTAACAATATTCAATAGCGGTAGCAGCTGTGTTTTTGTGTGTGTGTGTGTGTGTGTGTGTGTGTGTGTGTATCACTGGGCTGTGTACTTTAACACACACAGAGAGATATCCTATATAGTACTTTCTATCACAAATACAGTTGCAACCTAAGCACTGCTTATGATAGACAGTGTGCTGGCTAGCTTGCAATAGAGTATAGTAGAAATACAAGGGCCAGCAACTGACTGTGGCCTGTATGCAGTGTGTAACCCACACAGATATCAATAACAGATACACTTGGAAGCTAAGCACAGCTAATGATAGATAGAAGCATAATAGATAGAAGACGATAGTAGAACTACAAGGCCCAGCAACAGGGCCGGGACAAGGACCACAATCAACCGAGGCTGAGCTGCCCAAGTGCGCCCCCCCCCCAGCCTTCTCCGTAAGCTTACTGCGCATGCACAGCTCTCTGATGACTGAGTGAGCAGTAAGTTTACAAAGATCAAACACATTGAATTCAGCACAGGAGACTTGGGCGCAGCAGGCGCCACCAGGGGCGTCGCTAGCCCTATTTTGGGGGGGCCCGTGCCCTTAATCAGTCCTGGAGTGCCACCTATCTGTTCCCCAGGGGTGCCCGCTGCCCCCTCCTGGCCGCCGCTGTCCCCGGCTTTCCCCGCTGCCAGAGCGTCAGACCTCGATCAGCGGGTGACCAGGGCAAGGACCTAGCAGACACCGCTGATATGCGGAAGTGACATCACTTCCTCATATACAGCGTGGTGCGCCCGCTCTACCTGGTCGGGTCGCCCGCTGATCGAGGTCTGACGCTGCTGGCTGCGAGGTGAGGGGGGCGCCTGTCACTCACTACCTAACTGGAGGTGCCTGTCACTCATTACCTAACGGGGGTCCCTGTCACTCACTACCTAACCTGGTGGTCCCTGTCACTCACTACCTAACCTGGTGGTCCCTGTCACTCACTACCTAAACTGGTGGTCCCTGTCACTCACTACCTAACGGGGGTCCCTGTCACTCACTACCTAACCTGGTGGTCCCTGTCACTCACTACCTAACCTGGTGGTCCCTGTCACTCACTACCTAACCTGGGGGGTGCCTGTCACTCACTACCTAACCTGGGGGGCGCCTGTCACTCACTACCTAATCTGGTGGTCCCTGTCACTCACTACCTAACCTGGTGGTCCCTGTCACTCACTACCTAATGTAGATCCCTGTCACTCACTACCTAACCTGGGGGTCCCTGTCACTCACTACCTAACTGGTGGTCCCTGTCACTCACTACCTAACGGGGTCCCTGTCACTCACTACCTAACCGGGTGGTCCCTGTCACTCACTATCTAACCTGGTGGTCCCTGTAAGTCACTACCTAACTGGGGGTCCCTGTCACTCACTATCTAACCTGGTGGTCCCTGTCACTCACTACCTAACCTGGTAGTCCCTGTCACTCACTACCTAACTGGGGGTCCCTGTCACTCACTACCTAACCTGGTGGTCCCTTACACTCACTACCTAACTGGTGGTCCCTGTCACTCACTACCTAACCTGGTGGTCCCTGTCACTCACTACCTAACCTGGTGGTCACTGTCACTAACTACCTAACTGGGGGTCCCTGTCACTCACTACCTAACCTGGTGGTCCCTGTCACTCACTACCTAACCTGGTGGTCCCAGTCACTCACTACCTAACCTGGTGACAGCAGCCACAGCAGTCTGTATAATTTTTTGGGAGCAGCAGGAGAAGTTGTAGGCCATGGGACCTAGTGGTGGTTTCACAGCAGTCTGTATAATATTTTGGGAGCAGCGGGAGAAGTTGTAGGCCATGGGACCTAGAGGTGGTTTCACAGCAGTCTGTATAATTTTTTGGGAGCAGCATAGTTACATAGTTATTTTGGTTGAAAAAAGACATACGTCCATCAAGTTCAACTAGAGAACAAAGTACAACACCAGCCTGCTCCCTCACATATCCCTGTTGATCCAGAGGAAGGCAAAAAAACCCCTTACAAGGCATGGTCCAATTAGCCTCTAAAGGGGAAAAAAATCCTTCCCGACTCCAGATGGCAATCAGATAAAATCCCTGGATCAACATCATTAGGCATTACCTAGTAATTGTAGCCGGAGAAGTTGTAGGCCATGGGAGCTACTGGTTCCACAGTAGTCCTAAAAATTGCTTGGAGCAGTAGGAGAAGTTGTAGGCCATGGGACCTAGAGGTGGTTTCACATCAGTCTTTATAATTTTTTGGGAGCAGCAGGAGAATTTGTAGGCCATTGGACCTAGAGGTGGTTTCACAGTAGTCATTATATTTTTTTGGGAGCAGCAGGAGAAGTTGTAGGCCATGGGACCTAGAGGTGGTTTCACAGCTGTCTGTATAATTTTTTGGGAGCAGCAGGAGAAGTTGTAGGCCATGGGACCTAGAGGTGGTTTCACAGCAGTCTGTATCATTTTTTGGGAGCAGCAGGAGAAGTTGTAGGCCATGGGACCTAGAGGTGGTTTCACATCGGTCTTTATAATTTTTTGGGAGCAGCAGTAGAATTTGTAGGCCATGGGACCTAGAGGTGGTTTCACATCAGTCTGTATAATTTTTTTTGGTGCAACAGGAGAAGTTGTAGGCCATGGGACCTAGAGGTGGCTTCACAGCAGTCTGTATAATTTTTTGGGAGCAGCAAGAGAAGTTGTAGGCCATGGGACCTAGAGGTGGTTTCACATCAGTCTTTATAATTTTTTGGGAGCAGCAGTAGAATTTGTAGGCCATGGGACCTAGCGGTGGTTTCACAGTAGTCATTATAAATTTTTGGGAGCAGCAGGAGAAGTTGTAGGCCATGGGACCTAGAGGTGGTTTCACAGCATTCTGTATAATTTTTTGGGAGCAGCAGGAGAATTTGTAGGCCATGGGACCTAGAGGTGGTTTCACAGCAGTCATTATAATTTTTTGCGAGCAGCGGGAGAAGTTGTAGGCCATGGGACCTAGAGGTGGTTTCACAGCAGTCTTTATAATTTTTTGGGAGCAGCAGGAGAAGTTGTAGGCCATGGGACCTAGAGGTGGTTTCACAGCAGAGCAGTCTGTATAATTTTTTGCGAGCAGCAGGAGAAGTTGTAGGCCATAGGACCTAGAGGTGGTTTCACAGCAGTCTGTATAATTTTTTGGGAGCAGCAGGAGAAGTTGTAGGCCATGGGACCTAGAGGTGGTTTCACAGCAGTCTGTATAATTTTTTGGGTGCTGCATAGTTACATAGTTATGTTGGTTAAAAAAAGACATACGTCCATCGAGTTCAACCAGTGAACAGAGTACAACACCAGCCTGCTCCCTCACATATCCCTGTTTATCCAGAGGAAGGCAAAAAAAACCTTACAAGGCATGGTCCAATTAGCCCCTAAAGGGAAAAAAATTCCTTCCCGACTCCAGATGGCAATCAGATAAAATCCCTGGATCAACATCATTAGGCATTACCTAGTAATTGTAGCCAGAGAAGTTGTAGGCCATGGGAGCTACTGGTTCCACGGTAGTCCTAAAACTTGTTTGGAGCAGTAGGAGAAGTTGTAGGCCATGGGACCTAGAGGTGGTTTCACATCAGTCTTTATAATTTTTTGGGAGCAGCAGGAGAATTTGTAGGCCATGGTACCTAGGGGTGGTTTCACAGTAGTCATTATAGTTTTTTGAGGGCAGCAGGAGAAGTTGTAGGCCATGGGACCTAGAGGTGGTTTCACAGCAGTCAGTATATTTTTTTCTGAGCAGCAGGAGAAGTTGTAGGCCATGGGACCTAGAGGTGGTTTCACAGCACTCTCTATAATTTTTTGGGAGCAGCAGGAGAAGTTGTATTCCATGGGACCTAGAGGTGGTTTCACAGCAGTCTGTATAATTTTTTGGGAGCAGCAGGAGAAGTTGTAGGCCATGGGACCGAGAAGTGGTTTCACAACAGTCTGTATAATTTTTTGGGAGCAGCATAGTTACATAGTTACATAGTTGTCTTGGTAGAAAAAAGACATACGTCCATCAAGTTCAACTAGAGAACAAAGTACAACACCAGCCTGCTCCCTCACATATCCCTGTTGATCCAGAGGAAGGCAAAAAAAAAAACCTTACAAGGCATGGTCCAATTAGCCCCTAAAGGGAAAAAAATTCCTTCCCGACTCCAGATGGCAATCAGATAAAATCCCTGGATCAACATCATTAGGCATTACCTAGTAATTGTATCCGGAGAAGTTGTAGGCCATGGGACCTAGCGGTGGTTTCACATCAGTCTTTATAATTTTTTGGGAGCAGCAGGATAATTTGTAGGCCATGGGACCTACAGGTGGTTTCACAGCAGTCATTATAATTTTTTGGGGAGCAGCAGGATAAGTTGTAGGCCATGGGACCTAGATGTGGTTTTACAGTACTCATTATAATTTTTTTTGAGCAGCAGAAGAAGTTGTAGGCCATGGGACCTAGAGGTGGTTTCACAGCAGTCAGTATAGTTTTTTGGGAGCAGCAGGAGAAGTTGTAGGCCATGGGACCTAGAGGTGGTTTCACAGCACTCTCTATAATTTTTTGGGAGCAGCAGGAGAAGTTGTAGGCCATGGGACCTAGATGTGGTTTCACAGCAGTCTGTATAATTTTTTGGGAGCAGCAGGAAAAGTTGTAGGCCATGGGACCAAGAGGTGGTTTCACATCAGTCTTTATAATTTTTTGGGAGCAGCAGGAGAAGTTGTAGGCCATGGGACCTAGAGGTGGTTTCACAGAAGTCTGTATAATTTTTTTGGAGCAGCAGAAGAAGTTGTAGGCCATGGGACATAGAGGTGGTTTCACAGCATTCTCTATAGTTTTTTGGAAGCAGCAGGAGAACTTGTAGGCCATGGGACCTAGAGGTGGTTTCACAGCAGTCTGTATAATTTTTTTGGGAGCAGCAGGAGAAGTTGTAGGCCGTGGGACCTAGAGGTGGTTTCACAGCAGTCTTTATAATTGTTTGGGAGCAGCAGGAGAATTTGTAGGCCATGGGACCTAGAGGTGGTTTCACAGCAGTCAGTATATTTTTTTCTGAGCAGCAGGAGAAGTTGTAGGCCATGGGACCTAGAGGTGGTTTCACAGCACTCTCTATAATTTTTTGGGAGCAGCAGGAGAAGTTGTAGGCCATGGGACCGAGAAGTGGTTTCACAACAGTCTGTATAATTTTTTGGGAGCAGCATAGTTACATAGTTACATAGTTGTCTTGGTAGAAAAAAGACATACGTCCATCAAGTTCAACTAGAGAACAAAGTACAACACCAGCCTGCTCCCTCACATATCCCTGTTGATCCAGAGGAAGGCAAAAAAAAACCTTACAAGGCATGGTCCAATTAGCCCCTAAAGGGAAAAAAATTCCTTCCCGACTCCAGATGGCAATCAGATAAAATCCCTGGATCAACATCATTAGGCATTACCTAGTAATTGTATCCGGAGAAGTTGTAGGCCATGGGACCTAGCGGTGGTTTCACATCAGTCTTTATAATTTTTTGGCAGCAGCAGGATAATTTGTAGGCCATGGGACCTACAGGTGGTTTCACAGTAGTCATTATAATTTTTTGGGAGCAGCAGGATAAGTTGTAGGCCATGGGACCTAGATGTGGTTTCACAGTACTCATTATAATTTTTTTTGAGCAGCAGAAGAAGTTGTAGGCCATGGGACCTAGAGGTGGTTTCACAGCAGTCAGTATAGTTTTTTGGGAGCAGCAGGAGAAGTTGTAGGCCATGGGACCTAGAGGTGGTTTCACAGCACTCTCTATAATGTTTTGGGAGCAGCAGGAGAAGTTGTAGGCCATGGGACCTAGATGTGGTTTCACAGCAGTCTGTATAATTTTTTGGGAGCAGCAGGAGAAGTTGTAGGCCATGGGACATAGAGGTGGTTTCACAGCATTCTCTATAGTTTTTTGGAAGCAGCAGGAGAACTTGTAGGCCATGGGACCTAGAGGTGGTTTCACAGCAGTCTGTATAATTTTTTGGGAGCAGCAGGAGAAGTTGTAGGCCGTGGGACCTAGAGGTGGTTTCACAGCAGTCTGTATAATTTTTTTTGGAGCAGCATAGTTACATAGTTATTTTGGTTGAAAAAAGACATATGTCCATCGAGTTCAACCAGAGAACAAAGTACAACACCAGCCTGCTCCCTCACATATCCCTGTTGATCCAGAGGAAGGTAAAAAAAAACCTTACAAGGCATGGTCCAATTAGCCCCTAAAGGGAAAAAAATTCCTTCCCGACTCCAGATGGCAATCAGATAAAATCCCTGGATCAACATCATTAGGCATTACCTAGTAATTGTATCCGGAGAAGTTGTAGGCCATGGGACCTAGCGGTGGTTTCACATCAGTCTTTATAATTTTTTGGGAGCAGCAGGATAATTTGTAGGCCATGGGACCTACAGGTGGTTTCACAGCAGTCATTATAATTTTTTGGGAGCAGCAGGATAAGTTGTAGGCCATGGGACCTAGATGTGGTTTTACAGTACTCATTATAATTTTTTTTGAGCAGCAGAAGAAGTTGTAGGCCATGGGACCTAGAGGTGGTTTCACAGCAGTCAGTATAGTTTTTTGGGAGCAGCAGGAGAAGTTGTAGGCCATGGGACCTAGAGGTGGTTTCACAGCACTCTCTATAATTTTTTGGGAGCAGCAGGAGAAGTTGTAGGCCATGGGACCTAGATGTGGTTTCACAGCAGTCTGTATAATTTTTTGGGAGCAGCAGGAAAAGTTGTAGGCCATGGGACCAAGAGGTGGTTTCACATCAGTCTTTATAATTTTTTGGGAGCAGCAGGAGAAGTTGTAGGCCATGGGACCTAGAGGTGGTTTCACAGAAGTCTGTATAATTTTTTTGGAGCAGCAGAAGAAGTTGTAGGCCATGGGACATAGAGGTGGTTTCACAGCATTCTCTATAGTTTTTTGGAAGCAGCAGGAGAACTTGTAGGCCATGGGACCTAGAGGTGGTTTCACAGCAGTCTGTATAATTTTTTTGGGAGCAGCAGGAGAAGTTGTAGGCCGTGGGACCTAGAGGTGGTTTCACAGCAGTCTTTATAATTGTTTGGGAGCAGCAGGAGAATTTGTAGGCCATGGGACCTAGAGGTGGTTTCACAGCAGTCAGTATATTTTTTTCTGAGCAGCAGGAGAAGTTGTAGGCCATGGGACCTAGAGGTGGTTTCACAGCACTCTCTATAATTTTTTGGGAGCAGCAGGAGAAGTTGTAGGCCATGGGACCGAGAAGTGGTTTCACAACAGTCTGTATAATTTTTTGGGAGCAGCATAGTTACATAGTTACATAGTTGTCTTGGTAGAAAAAAGACATACGTCCATCAAGTTCAACTAGAGAACAAAGTACAACACCAGCCTGCTCCCTCACATATCCCTGTTGATCCAGAGGAAGGCAAAAAAAAACCTTACAAGGCATGGTCCAATTAGCCCCTAAAGGGAAAAAAATTCCTTCCCGACTCCAGATGGCAATCAGATAAAATCCCTGGATCAACATCATTAGGCATTACCTAGTAATTGTATCCGGAGAAGTTGTAGGCCATGGGACCTAGCGGTGGTTTCACATCAGTCTTTATAATTTTTTGGCAGCAGCAGGATAATTTGTAGGCCATGGGACCTACAGGTGGTTTCACAGTAGTCATTATAATTTTTTGGGAGCAGCAGGATAAGTTGTAGGCCATGGGACCTAGATGTGGTTTCACAGTACTCATTATAATTTTTTTTGAGCAGCAGAAGAAGTTGTAGGCCATGGGACCTAGAGGTGGTTTCACAGCAGTCAGTATAGTTTTTTGGGAGCAGCAGGAGAAGTTGTAGGCCATGGGACCTAGAGGTGGTTTCACAGCACTCTCTATAATGTTTTGGGAGCAGCAGGAGAAGTTGTAGGCCATGGGACCTAGATGTGGTTTCACAGCAGTCTGTATAATTTTTTGGGAGCAGCAGGAGAAGTTGTAGGCCATGGGACATAGAGGTGGTTTCACAGCATTCTCTATAGTTTTTTGGAAGCAGCAGGAGAACTTGTAGGCCATGGGACCTAGAGGTGGTTTCACAGCAGTCTGTATAATTTTTTGGGAGCAGCAGGAGAAGTTGTAGGCCGTGGGACCTAGAGGTGGTTTCACAGCAGTCTGTATAATTTTTTTTGGAGCAGCATAGTTACATAGTTATTTTGGTTGAAAAAAGACATATGTCCATCGAGTTCAACCAGAGAACAAAGTACAACACCAGCCTGCTCCCTCACATATCCCTGTTGATCCAGAGGAAGGTAAAAAAAACCTTACAAGGCATGGTCCAATTAGCCCCTAAAGGGAAAAAAATTCCTTCCCGACTCCAGATGGCAATCAGATAAAATCCTTGGAGTAACATCATTAGGCATTACCTAGTAATTGTATCCGGAGAAGTTGTAGGCCATGGGACCTAAAGGTGGTTTCACATCAGTCTTTATAATTTTTTGGGAGCAGCAGGAGAATGTGTAGGGCATGGGACCTAGAGGTGGTTTCACAGTAGTCATTATAATTTTTTTTGAGCAGCAGAAAAAGTTGTAGGCCATGGGACCTAGAGGTGGTTTCACAGCAGTCAGTATAATTTTTTGGGAGCAGCAGGAGAAGTTGTAGGCCATGGGACCTAGAAGTGGTTTCACAGCACTCTCTATAATTTTTTGGGAGCAGCAGGAGAAGTTGTAGGCCATGGGACCTAGAGGTGGTTTCACAACAGTCTGTATAATTTTTTGGGAGCAGCAGGAGAAGTTGTAGGCCATGGGACCGAGAGGTGGTTTCATATCAGTCTTTATAATTTTTTGGGAGCAGCAGGAGAAGTTGTAGGCCATGGGACCTAGAGGTGGTTTCACAGCAGTCTGTATAATTTTTTGGGAGCAGCAGGAGAAGTTGTAGGCCATGGGACCTAGAGGTGGTTTCACAGCAGTCTGTATAATGTTTGGGAAGCAGCAGGAGAAGTTGTAGTCCGTGGGATCTAGAGGTGGTTTCACAGCAGTCTGTATAATTTTTTTTGGAGCAGCATAGTTACATTGTTACATAGTTATTTTGGTTGAAAAAAGACATACGTTAATCGAGTTCAACCAGAGAACAAAGTACAACACCAGCCTGCTCCCTCACATATCCCTGTTGATCCAGGGGAAGGCAAAAAAACCCTTACAAGGCATGGTCCAATTAGCCCCTAAAGGGAAAAAAATTCCTTCCCGACTCCAGATGGCAATCAGATAAAATCCCGGGATCAACATCATTAGGCATTACCTAGTAATTGTAGCCAGAGAAGTTGTAGACCATGGGAGCTACTGCTTCCACGGTAGTCCTAAAAATTCTTTGGAGCAGTAGGAGAAGAGGCCATGGGACCTAGAGGTGGTTTCACATCAGTCTTTATAATTTTTTGGGAGCAGCAGTAGAATTTGTAGGCCATGGGACCTAGAGGTGGTTTCACAGCAGTCATTATAATTTTTTGGGAGCAGCAGGAGAAGTTGTAGGCCATGGGACCTAGAGATGGTTTCACAGTAGTCATTATAATTTTTGGGGAGCAGCAGGAGAAGTTGTAGGCCATGGGACCTAGAGGTGGTTTCACAGCAGTCTCTATCATTTTTTGGGAGCAGCAGGAGAAGTTGTAGGCCATGGGACCTAGCGGTGGTTTCACAGCAGTCTGTATAATTTTTTGGGAGCAGCAGGAGAATTTGTAGGCCATGGGACCTAGAGGTGGTTTCACAGCAGTCTATATAATTTCTTGGGAGCAGCAGGAGAAGTTGTAGGCCATGGGACCTAGAGGTGGTTTCACAGCAGTCATTATAATTTTTTGGGAGCAGCAGGAGAAGTTGTAGGCCATGGGACGTAGCGGTGGTTTCACAGCAGTCTGTATAATTTTTTTGGGAGCAGCAGGAGAATTTGTAGGCCATGGGACCTAGAGGTGGTTTCACAGCAGTCTGTATAATTTTTTGGGAGCAGCAGGAGAAGTTGTATGCCATGGGACCTAGAGGTGGTTTCACAGCAGTCTGTATAATTTTTTGGGGGAGCAGCAGGAGAAGTTGTGGGCCATGGGACCTAGAGGTGGTTTCACAGCATTCTCTATAGTTTTTTTGGGAGCAGCAGGAGAACTTCTAGGCCATGGGACCTAGAGGTGGTTTCACAGCAGTCTGTATAATTTTTTGGGAGCAGCAGGAGAAGTTGTAGGCCATGGGACCTAGAGGTGGTTTCACAGCAGTCTGTATAATTTTTTAGAACAGCATAGTTACATAGTTACATAGTTATTTTGGTTGAAAAAAGACATATGTCTATCGAGTTCAACCAGAGAACAAAGTACAATACCAGCCTGCTCCCTCACATATCCCTGTTGATCCAGAGGAAGGCAAAAAAAACCTTACAAGGCATGGTCCAATTAGCCCCTAAAGGGAAAAAAATTCCTTCCCCACTCCAGATGGCAATCAGATAAAATCCTTGGATTAACATCATTAGGCATTACCTAGTAATTGTATCCAGAGAAGTTGTAGGCCATGGGACCTAAAGGTGGTTTCACATCAGTCTTTATAATTTTTTGGGAGCAGCAGGAGAATTTGTAGGCCATGGGACCTAGAGGTGGTTTCACAGTAGTCATTATATTTTTTTGGGAGCAGCAGAGAAGTTGTAGGCCATGGGACCTAGAGGTGGTTTCACAGCAGTCTGTATAATTTTTTGGTAGCAGTAGGAGAAGTCGTAGGCCATGGGACCTAGAGGTGGTTTCACAGCAGTCATTATAATTTTTTGGGAGCAGCAGGAGAAGTTGTAGGCCATGGGACCTAGCGGTGGTTTTACAGCAGTCTGTATAATTTTTTGGGAGCAGCAGGAGAATTTGTAGGCCATGGAATCTAGAGGTGGTTTCACAGCAGTCTGTATAATTTTTTTTGGGAGCAGCGGGAGAAGTTGTAGGCCATGGGACCTAGAGGTGGTTTCACTGCATTCTCTATAGTTTTTTGGGAGCAGCAGGAGAGGTTGTAGGCCATGGGACCTAGAGGTGGTTTCACAACAGTCTGTATAATTTTTTGGGTGCTACACTGTTACATAGTTACATAGTTATGTTGGTTGAAAAAAGACATACGTCCATCGAGTTCAACCAGAGAACAAAGTACAACACCAGCCTGCTCCCTCACATATCCCTGTTGATCCAGAGGAAGGCAAAAAAAAACCTTATAAGGCATGGTCCAATTAGCCCCTAAAGGGAAAAAATTCCTTCTCGACTCCAGATGGCAATCAGATAAAATCTCTGGATCAACATCATTAGGCATTACCTAGTAATTGTAGCCGGAGAAGTTGTAGGCCATGGGAGCTACTGGTTCCAAGGTAGTCGTAAAAATTGTTTGGAGCAGTAGGAGAAGTTGTAGGCCATGGGACCTAGAGGTGGTTTCACATCAGTCTTTATCATTTTTTGGGAGCAGTGGGAGAAGTTGTAGGCCATGGGACCTAGAGGTGGTTTCACAGCAGTCAGTATAATTTTTTGGGAGCAGCAGGAGAAGTTGTTGGCCATGGGACCTAGAGGTGGTTTCACAGCACTCTCTATAATTTTTTGGGAGCAGCAGGAGAAGTTGTAGGCCATGGGACCTAGAGGTGGTTTCACTGCAGTCTTTATCATTTTTTGGGAGCAGCAGGAGAAGTTGTAGGCCATGGGACCGAGAGGTGGTTTCACAACAGTCTGTATAATTTTTTTGGGAGCAGCATAGTTACATAGTTACATAGTTATTTTGGTAGAAAAAAGACATACGTCCATCAAGTTCAACTAGAGAACAAAGTACAACACCAGCCTGCTCCCTCACATATCCCTGTTGATCCAGAGGAAGGCAAAAAAAACCTTACAAGGCATGGTCCAATTAGCCCCTAAAGGGAAAGAAATTCCTTCCCGACTCCAGATGGCAATCAGATAAAATCCTTGGATTAACATCATTAGGCATTACCTAGTAATTGTATCCGGAGAAGTTGTAGGCCATGGGACCTAAACGTGGTTTCACATGAGTCTTTATAATTTTTTGGGAGCAGCAGGAGAATTTGTAGGCCATGGGACCTAGAGGTGGTTTCACAGTAGTCATTATAATTTTTTGGGAGCAGCAGGATAAGTTGTAGGCCATGGGACCTAGAGGTGGTTTCACAGCAGTCTGTATAATTTTTTGGGAGCAGCAGGAGAAGTTGTAGGCCATGGGACCTAGAGGTGGTTTCACAGCAGTCATTATAATTTTTTGGGAGCAGCAGGAGAAGTTGTAGGCCATGGGACGTAGCGGTGGTTTCACAGCAGTCTGTATATTTTTTTTGGGAGCACCAGGAGAATTTGTAGGCCATGGGACCTAGAGGTGGTTTTACAGCAGTCTATATAATTTCTTGGGAGCAGCAGGAGAAGTTGTAGGCCATGGGACCTAGAGGTGGTTTCACATCAGTCTTTATAATTTTTTGGGAGCAGCAGGAGAAGTTGTAGGCCATGGGACCTAGCGGTGGTTTTACAGCAGTCTGTATAATTTTTTGAGAGCAGCAGGAGAAGTTGTAGGCTGTGTGACCTAGAGGTGGTTTCACAGCAGTCTGTATAATTTTTTTTGGAGCAGCATAGTTACATAGTTACATAGTTATGTTGGTTGAAAAAAGACATATGTCCATCAAGTTCAACCAGTGAACAGAGTACAACAACAGCCTGCTCCCTCACATATCCCTGTTTATCCAGAGGAAGGCAAAAAAACCCTTACAAGGCATGGTCCAATTAGCCCCTAAGGGGAAAAAAATTCCTTCCCGACTCCACATGGCAATCAGATAAAATCCCTGGATCAACATCATTAGGCATTACCTAGTAATTGTAGCCAGAGAAGTTGTAGGCCAGGGGAGCTACTGGTTCCACGGTAGTCCTAAAAATTGTTTGGAGCAGTAGGTGAAGTTGTAGGCCATGGGACCTAGAGGTGGTTTCACATCAGTCTTTATAATTTTTTTGGGAGCAGCAGGAGAATTTGTAGGCCATGGGACCTAGAGGTGGTTTCACAGTAGTCATTATAGTTTTTTGGGAGCAGCAGGAGAAGTTGTAGGCCATGGGACCTAGAGGTGGTTTCACAGCAGTCAGTATAATTTTTTGGGAGCAGCAGGAGAAGTTGTAGGCCATGGGACCTAGAGGTGGTTTCACAGCACTCTCTATAGTTTTTTGGGAGCAGCAGGAGAAGTTGTAGGCCATGGGACCTAAAGGTGGTTTAACAGCAGTCTGTATAATTTTTTGGGAGGAGCAGGAGAAGTTGTAGGCCATGGGACCGAGAGATGGTTTCACAATAGTCTGTATAATTTTTTGGGAGCAGCGTAGTAACATAGTTACATAGTTGTTTTGGTAGAAAAAAGAGATACGTCCATCAAGTTCAACTAGAGAACAAAGTACAACACCAGCCTGCTCCCTCACATATCCCTGTTGATCCAGAGGAAGGCAAAAAAAACCTTACAAGGCATGGTCCAATTAGCTCCTAAAGGGAAAGAAATTCCTTCCCGACTCCAGATGGCAATCAGATAAAATCTTTGGCTTAACATCATTAGGCATTACCTAGTAATTGTATCCGGAGAAGTTGTAGGCCATGGGACCTAAAGGTGGTTTTACATCAGTCTTTATAATTTTTTGGGAGCAGCATGAGAAGTTGTAGGCCATGGGACCGAGAGGTGGTTTCATATCAGTCTTTATAATTTTTTGGGAGCAGCAGGAGAATTTGTAGGCCATGGGACCTAGAGGTGGTTTCACAGTAGTCATTATAATTTTTTGGGAGCAGCAGGATAAGTTGTAGGCCATGGGACCTAGAGGTGGTTTCACAACAGTCTGTATAATTTTTTGGGAGCAGCAGGAGAAGTTGTAGGCCATGGGACCGAGAGGTGGTTTCATATCAGTCTTTATAATTTTTTGGGAGCAGCAGGAGAAGTTGTAGGCCATGGGACCTAGAGGTGGTTTCACAGCAGTCTGTATAATTTTTTTGGAGCAGCAGAAGTTGTAGGCCATGGGACCTAGAGGTGGTTTCACAGCAGTCTGTATAATTTTTTTAGGAGCAGCAGGAGAAGTTGTAGGCCATGGGACCTAGAGGTGGTTTCACAGCAGTCTGTATAATTTTTGGGAAGCAGCAGGAGAAGTTGTAGGCCGTGGGATCTAGAGGTGGTTTCACAGCAGTCTGTATAATTTTTTGGGGGGCAGCATAGTTACATTGTTACATAGTTATTTTGGTTGAAAAAAGACATACGTTAATCGAGTTCAACCAGAGAACAAAGTACAACACCAGCCTGCTCCCTCACATATCCCTGTTGATCCAGAGGAAGGCAAAAAAACCCTTACAAGGCATGGTCCAATTAGCCCCTAAAGGGAAAAAAATTCCTTCCCGACTCCAGATGGCAATCAGATAAAATCCCGGGATCAACATCATTAGGCATTACCTAGTAATTGTAGCCAGAGAAGTTGTAGGCCATGGGAGCTACTACTTCCACGGTAGTCCTAAAAATTCTTTGGAGCAGTAGGAGAAGAGGCCATGGGACCTAGAGGTGGTTTCACATCAGTCTTTATAATTTTTTGGGAGCAGCAGTAGAATTTGTAGGCCATGGGATCTAGAGGTGGTTTCACAGCAGTCATTATAATTTTTTGGGAGCAGCAGGAGAAGTTGTAGGCCATGGGACCTAGAGATGGTTTCACAGTAGTCATTATCATTTTTTGGGAGCAGCAGGAGAAGTTGTAGGCCATGGGACCTAGCGGTGGTTTCACAGCAGTCTGTATAATTTTTTGGGAGCAGCAGGAGAATTTGTAGGCCATGGGACCTAGAGGTGGTTTCACAGCAGTCTATATAATTTATTGGGAGCAGCAGGAGAAGTTGTAGGCCATGGGACCTAGAGGTGGTTTCACAGCAGTCTGTATAATTTTTTGGGAGCAGCAGGAGAAGTTGTAGGCCATGGGACCTAGAGGTGGTTTCACAGCAGTCTGTATAATTTTTTTTGGGAGCAGCAGGAGAAGTTGTAGGCCATGGGACCTAGAGGTGGTTTCACAGCATTCTCTATAGTTTTTTGGGAGCAGCAGGAGAACTTGTAGGCCATGGGACCTAGAGGTGGTTTCACAGCAGTCTGTATAATTTTTTGGGAGCAGCAGGAGAAGTTGTAGGCCATGGGACCTAGAGGTGGTTTCACAGCAGTCTGTATAATTTTTTGGGAGCAGCAGGAGAAGTTGTAGGCCGTGGGACCTAGAGGTGGTTTCACAACAATCTGTATAATTTTTTAGAACAGCATAGTTACATAGTTACATAGTTATTTTGGTTGAAAAAAGACATATGTCCATCGAGTTCAACCAGAGAACAAAGTACAATACCAGCCTGCTCCCTCACATATCCCTGTTGATCCAGAGGAAGGCAAAAAAAACCTTACAAGGCATGGTCCAATTAGCCCCTAAAGGGAAAAAAATTCCTTCCCCACTCCAGATGGCAATCAGATAAAATCCTTGGATTAACATCATTAGGGATTACCTAGTAATTGTATCCGGAGAAGTTGTAGGCCATGGGACCTAAAGGTGGTTTCACATCAGTCTTTATAATTTTTTGGGAGCAGCAGGAGAATTTGTAGGCCATGGGACCTAGAGGTGGTTTCACAGTAGTCATTATAATTTTTTGGGAGCAGCAGGAGAAGTTGCAGGCCATGGGACCTAGAGGTGGTTTCACAGCAGTCTGTATAATTTTTTGGTAGCAGTAGGAGAAGTTGTAGGCCATGGGACCTATGGGTGGTTTCACAGCAGTCATTATAATTTTTTGGGAGCAGCAGGAGAAGTTGTAGGCCATGGGACCTAGAGGTGGTTTTACAGCAGTCTGTATAATTTTTTGGAAGCAGCAGGAGAATTTGTAGGCCATGGAATCTAGAGGTGGTTTCACAGCAGTCTGTATAATTTTTTTTGGGAGCAGCGGGAGAAGTTGTAGGCCATGGGACCTAGAGGTGGTTTCACTGCAATCTCTATAGTTTTTTGGGAGCAGCAGGAGAGGTTGTAGGCCATGGGACCTAGAGGTGGTTTCACAACAGTCTGTATAATTTTTTGGGTGCTGCACTGTTACATAGTTACATAGTTATGTTGGTTGAAAAAAGACATACGTCCATCGAGTTCAACCAGAGAACAAAGTACAACACCAGCCTGCTCCCTCACATATCCCTGTTGATCCAGAGGAAGGCAAAAAAACCCTTATAAGGCATGGTCCAATTAGCCCCTAAAGGGAAAAAATTCCTTCTCGACTCCAGATGGCAATCAGATAAAATCTCTGGATCAACATCATTAGGCATTACCTAGTAATTGTAGCCGGAGAAGTTGTAGGCCATGGGAGCTACTGGTTCCAAGGTAGTCGTAAAAATTGTTTGGAGCAGTAGGAGAAGTTGTAGGCCATGGGACCTAGAGGTGGTTTCACATCAGTCTTTATCATTTTTTGGGAGCAGCGGGAGAAGTTGTAGGCCATGGGACCTAGAGGTGGTTTCACAGCACTCTCTATAATTTTTTGGGAGCAGCAGGAGAAGTTGTAGGCCATGGAACCTAGGGGTGGTTTCACTGCAGTCTGTATAATTTTTTGGGAGCAGCAGGAGAAGTTGTAGGCCATGGGACTGAGAGGTGGTTTCACAACAGTCTGTATAATTTTTTTGGGAGCAGCATAGTTACATAGTTACATAGTTATTTTGGTAGAAAAAAGACATACGTCCATCAAGTTCAACTAGAGAACAAAGTACAACACCAGCCTGCTCCCTCACATATCCCTGTTGATCCA
Source organism: Hyperolius riggenbachi (assembly GCF_040937935.1). NCBI lineage: Eukaryota > Metazoa > Chordata > Amphibia > Anura > Hyperoliidae > Hyperolius > Hyperolius riggenbachi. Next base: position 164,484,809 of record NC_090655.1, on the reverse strand, counting down.
GAGGAAGGCAAAAAAAAACTTACAAGGCATGGTCCAATTAGCCCCTAAAGGGAAAGAAATTCCTTCCCGACTCCAGATGGCAATCAGATAAAATCCTTGGATTAACATCATTAGGCATTACCTAGTAATTGTATCCGGAGAAGTTGTAGGCCATGGGACCTAAACGTGGTTTCACATCAGTCTTTATAATTTTTTGGGAGCAGCAGGAGAATTTGTAGGCCATGGGACCTAGAGGTGGTTTCACAGTAGTCATTATATTTTTTTGGGAGCAGCAGGATAAGCTGTAGGCCATGGGACCTAGAGGTGGTTTCACAGCAGTCTGTATAATTTTTTTGGGCGCAGCAGGAGAAGTTGTAGGCCATGGGACCTAGAGGTGGTTTCACAGCAGTCTGTATCATTTCTTGGGAGCAGCAGGAGAAGTTGTAGGCCATGGGACCTAGAGGTGGTTTCACAGCAGTCTGTATAATTTTTTGGGAGCAGCAGGAGAAGTTTTAGGCCATGGGACCTAGAGGTGGTTTCACATCAGTCTTTATAATTTTTTGGGAGCAGCAGGAGAATTTGTAGGCCATGGGACCTAGAGGTGGTTTCACAGTAGTCATTATAATTTTTTGGGAGCAGCAGGATAAGTTGTAGGCCATGGGACCTAGAGGTGGTTTCACAGCAGTCTGTATAATTTTTTGGGAGCAGCAGGAGAAGTTGTAGGCCATGGGACCTAGAGGTGGTTTCATAGCAGTCATTATAATTTTTGGGAGCAGCAGGAGAAGTTGTAGGCCATGGGACCTAGCGGTGGTTTCACAGCAGTCTGTATATTTTTTTGGGAGCAGCAGGAGAAGTTGTAGGCTGTGTGACCTAGAGGTGGTTTCACAGCAGTCTGTATAATTTATTTTGGAGCAGCATAGTTACATAGTTACATAGTTGTTTTGGTTGAAAAAAGACATATGTCCATTGAGTTCAACCAGAGAACAAAGTACAACACCAGTCTGCTCCCTCACATATCCCTGTTGATCCAGAGGAAGGCAAAAAAACCCTTACAAGGCATGGTCCAATTAGCCCCTAAAGGGAAAAAAATTCCTTCCCGACTCCAGATGGCAATCAGATAAAATCCTTGGATTAACATCATTAGGAATTACCTAGTAATTGTATCCGGAGAAGTTGTAGGCCATGGGACCTAAAGGTGGTTTCACATCAGTCTTTATAATTTTTTGGGAGCAGCAGGAGAAGTTGTAGGCCATGGGACCGAGAGGTGGTTTCACAACAGTCTGTATAATTTTTTTGGGAGCAGCATAGTTACATAGTTACATAGTTATTTTGGTAGAAAAAAGACATACGTCCATCAAGTTCAACTAGAGAACAAAGTACAACACCAGCCTGCTCCCTCACATATCCCTGTTGATCCAGAGGAAGGCAAAAAAAAACTTACAAGGCATGGTCCAATTAGCCCCTAAAGGGAAAGAAATTCCTTCCCGACTCCAGATGGCAATCAGATAAAATCCTTGGATTAACATCATTAGGCATTACCTAGTAATTGTATCCGGAGAAGTTGTAGGCCATGGGACCTAAACGTGGTTTCACATCAGTCTTTATAATTTTTTGGGAGCAGCAGGAGAATTTGTAAGCCATGGGACCTAGAGGTGGTTTCACAGTAGTCATTATAATTTTTTGGGAGCAGCAGGATAAGCTGTAGGCCATGGGACCTAGAGGTGGTTTCACAGCAGTCTGTATAATTTTTTTGGGCGCAGCAGGAGAAGTTGTAGGCCATGGGACCTAGAGGTGGTTTCACAGCAGTCTGTATTATTTCTTGGGAGCAGCAGGAGAAGTTGTAGGCCATGGGACCTAGAGGTGGTTTCACAGCAGTCTGTATAATTTTTTGGGAGCAGCAGGAGAAGTTGTAGGCCATGGGACCTAGAGGTGGTTTCACAGCACTCTCTATAGTTTTTTGGGAGCAGCAGGAGAAGTTGTAGGCCATGGGACCTAAAGGTGGTTTAACAGCAGTCTGTATAATTTTTTGGGAGGAGCAGGAGAAGTTGTAGGCCATGGGACCGAGAGGTGGTTTCACAATAGTCTGTATAATTTTTTGGGAGCAGCGTAGTTACATAGTTACATAGTTGTTTTGGTAGAAAAAAGAGATACGTCCATCAAGTTCAACTAGAGAACAAAGTACAACACCAGCCTGCTCCCTCACATATCCCTGTTGATCCAGAGGAAGGCAAAAAAAAACCTTACAAGGCATGGTCCAATTAGCCCCTAAAGGGAAAGAAATTCCTTCCCGACTCCAGATGGCAATCAGATAAAATCTTTGGCTTAACATCATTAGGCATTACCTAGTAATTGTATCCGGAGAAGTTGTAGGCCATGGGACCTAAAGGTAGTTTCACATCAGTCTTTATAATTTTTTGGGAGCAGCAGGAGAATTTGTAGGCCATGGGACCTAGAGGTGGTTTCACAGTAGTCATTATAATTTTTTGGGAGCAACAGGATAAGTTGTAGGCCATGGGACCTAGAGGTGGTTTCACAACAGTCTGTATAATTTTTTGGGAGCAGCAGGAGAAGTTGTAGGCCATGGGACCGAGAGGTGGTTTCATATCAGTCTTTATAATTTTTTGGGAGCAACAGGAGAAGTTGTAGGCCATGGGGCCTAGAGGTGGTTTCACAGCAGTCTGTATAATTTTTTTGGAGCAGCAGAAGTTGTAGGCCATGGGACCTAGAGGTGGTTTCACAGCAGTCTGTATAATTTTTTGGGAGCAGCAGGAGAAGTTGTAGGCCATGGGACCTAGAGGTGGTTTCACAGCAGTCTGTATAATTTTTGGGAAGCAGCAGGAGAAGTTGTAGGCCGTGGGATCTAGAGGTGGTTTCACAGCAGTCTGTATAATTTTTTTTGGGGCAGCATAGTTACATTGTTACATAGTTATTTTGGTTGAAAAAAGACATACGTTAATCGAGTTCAACCAGAGAACAAAGTACAACACCAGCCTGCTCCCTCACATATCCCTGTTGATCCAGAGGAAGGCAAAAAAACCCTTACAAGGCATGGTCCAATTAGCCCCTAAAGGGAAAAAAATTCCTTCCCGACTCCAGATGGCAATCAGATAAAATCCCGGGATCAACATCATTAGGCATTACCTAGTAATTGTAGCCAGAGAAGTTGTAGGCCATGGGAGCTACTACTTCCACGGTAGTCCTAAAAATTCTTTGGAGCAGTAGGAGAAGAGGCCATGGGACCTAGAGGTGGTTTCACATCAGTCTTTATAATTTTTTGGGAGCAGCAGTAGAATTTGTAGGCCATGGGACCTAGAGATGGTTTCACAGTAGTCATTATCATTTTTGGGGAGCAGCAGGAGAAGTTGTAGGCCATGGGACCTAGAGGTGGTTTCACAGCAGTCTCTATCATTTTTTGGGAGCAGCAGGAGAAGTTGTAGGCCATGGGACCTAGCGGTGGTTTCACAGCAGTCTATATAATTTATTGGGAGCAGCAGGAGAAGTTGTAGGCCATGGGACCTAGAGGTGGTTTCACAGCAGTCTGTATAATTTTTTGGGAGCAGCAGGAGAAGTTGTAGGCCATGGGACCTAGAGGTGGTTTCACAGCAGTCTGTATAATTTTTTTTGGGAGCAGCAGGAGAAGTTATAGGCCATGGGACCTAGAGGTGGTTTCACAGCATTCTCTATAGTTTTTTGGGAGCAGCAGGAGAACTTGTAGGCCATGGGACCTAGAGGTGGTTTCACAGCAGTCTGTATAATTTTTTGGGAGCAGCAGGAGAAGTTGTAGGCCATGGGACCTAGAGGTGGTTTCACAGCAGTCTGTATAATTTTTTGGGAGCAGCAGGAGAAGTTGTAGGCCGTGGGACCTAGAGGTGGTTTCACAACAATCTGTATAATTTTTTAGAACAGCATAGTTACATAGTTACATAGTTATTTTGGTTGAAAAAAGACATATGTCCATCGAGTTCAACCAGAGAACAAAGTACAATACCAGCCTGCTCCCTCACATATCCCTGTTGATCCAGAGGAAGGCAAAAAAAACCTTACAAGGCATGGTCCAATTAGCCCCTAAAGGGAAAAAAATTCCTTCCCCACTCCAGATGGCAATCAGATAAAATCCTTGGATTAACATCATTAGGGATTACCTAGTAATTGTATCCGGAGAAGTTGTAGGCCATGGGATCTAAAGGTGGTTTCACATCAGTCTTTATAATTTTTTGGGAGCAGCAGGAGAATTTGTAGGCCATGGGACCTAGAGGTGGTTTCACAGTAGTCATTATAATTTTTTGGGAGCAGCAGGAGAAGTTGTAGGCCATGGGACCTAGAGGTGGTTTCACAGCAGTCTGTATAATTTTTTGGTAGCAGTAGGAGAAGTTGTAGGCCATGGGACCTATGGGTGGTTTCACAGCAGTCATTATAATTTTTTGGGAGCAGCAGGATAAGCTGTAGGCCATGGGACCTAGAGGTGGTTTTACAGCAGTCTGTATAATTTTTTGGGAGCAGCAGGAGAATTTGTAGGCCATGGAATCTAGAGGTGGTTTCACAGCAGTCTGTATAATTTTTTTTGGGAGCAGCGGGAGAAGTTGTAGGCCATGGGACCTAGAGGTGGTTTCACTGCATTCTCTATAGTTTTTTGGGAGCAGCAGGAGAGGTTGTAGGCCATGGGACCTAGAGGTGGTTTCACAACAGTCTGTATAATTTTTTGGGTGCTGCACTGTTACATAGTTACATAGTTATGTTGGTTGAAAAAAGACATACGTCCATCGAGTTCAACCAGAGAACAAAGTACAACACCAGCCTGCTCCCTCACATATCCCTGTTGATCCAGAGGAAGGCAAAAAAACCCTTTTAAGGCATGGTCCAATTAGCCCCTAAAGGGAAAAAATTCCTTCTCGACTCCAGATGGCAATCAGATAAAATCTCTGGATCAACATCATTAGGCATTACCTAGTAATTGTAGCCGGAGAAGTTGTAGGCCATGGGAGCTACTGGTTCCAAGGTAGTCGTAAAAATTGTTTGGAGCAGTAGGAGAAGTTGTAGGCCATGGGACCTAGAGGTGGTTTCACATCAGTCTTTATCATTTTTTGGGAGCAGCGGGAGAAGTTGTAGGCCATTGGACCTAGAGGTGGTTTCACAGCAGTCAGTATAATTTTTTGGGAGCAGCAGGAGAAGTTGTAGGCCATGGGACCTAGAGGTGGTTTCACAGCACTCTCTATAATTTTTTGGGAGCAGCAGGAGAAGTTGTAGGCCATGGGACCTAGAGGTGGTTTCACTGCAGTCTGTATAATTTTTTGGGAGCAGCAGGAGAAGTTGTAGGCCATGGGACCGAGAGGTGGTTTCACAACAGTCTGTATAATTTTTTTGGGAGCAGCATAGTTACATAGTTACATAGTTATTTTGGTAGAAAAAAGACATACGTCCATCAAGTTCAACTAGAGAACAAAGTACAACACCAGCCTGCTCCCTCACATATCCCTGTTGATCCAGAGGAAGGCAAAAAAAAACTTACAAGGCATGGTCCAATTAGCCCCTAAAGGGAAAGAAATTCCTTCCTGACTCCAGATGGCAATCAGATAAAATCCTTGGATTAACATCATTAGGCATTACCTAGTAATTGTATCCGGAGAAGTTGTAGGCCATGGGACCTAAACGTGGTTTCACATCAGTCTTTATAATTTTTTGGGAGCAGCAGGAGAATTTGTAGGCCATGGGATCTAGAGGTGGTTTCACAGTAGTCATTATAATTTTTTGGGAGCAGCAGGATAAGCTGTAGGCCATGGGACCTAGAGGTGGTTTCACAGCAGTCTGTATAATTTTTTTGGGCGCAGCAGGAGAAGTTGTAGGCCATGGGACCTAGAGGTGGTTTCACAGCAGTCTGTATCATTTCTTGGGAGCAGCAGGAGAAGTTGTAGGCCATGGGACCTAGAGGTGGTTTCACAGCAGTCTGTATAATTTTTTGGGAGCAGCAGGAGAAGTTGTAGGCCATGGGACCTAGAGGTGGTTTCACATCAGTCTTTATAATTTTTTGGGAGCAGCAGGAGAATTTGTAGGCCATGGGACCTAGAGGTGGTTTCACAGTAGTCATTATAATTTTTTGGGAGCAGCAGGATAAGTTGTAGGCCATGGGACCTAGAGGTGGTTTCACAGCAGTCTGTATAATTTTTGGGAGCAGCAGGAGAAGTTGTAGGCCATGGGACCTAGAGGTGGTTTCACAGCAGTCATTATAATTTTTTGGGAGCAGCAGGAGAAGTTGTAGGCCATGGGACCTAGCGGTGGTTTCACAGCAGTCTGTATATTTTTTTGGGAGCAGCAGGAGAAGTTGTAGGCTGTGTGACCTAGAGGTGGTTTCACAGCAGTCTGTATAATTTTTTTTGGAGCAGCATAGTTACATAGTTACATAGTTGTTTTGGTTGAAAAAAGACATATGTCCATTGAGTTCAACCAGAGAACAAAGTACAACACCAGTCTGCTCCCTCACATATCCCTGTTGATCCAGAGGAAGGCAAAAAAACCCTTACAAGGCATGGTCCAATTAGCCCCTAAAGGGAAAAAAATTCCTTCCCGACTCCAGATGGCAATCAGATAAAATCCTTGGATTAACATCATTAGGAATTACCTAGTAATTGTATCCGGAGAAGTTGTAGGCCATGGGACCTAGAGGTGGTTTCATTGCAGTCTGTATAATTTTTTTGGGAGCAGCAGGAGAAGTTGTAGGCCATGGGACCGAGAGGTGGTTTCACAACAGTCTGTATAATTTTTTTGGGAGCAGCATAGTTACATAGTTACATAGTTATTTTGGTAGAAAAAAGACATACGTCCATCAAGTTCAACTAGAGAACAAAGTACAACACCAGCCTGCTCCCTCACATATCCCTGTTGATCCAGAGGAAGGCAAAAAAAAAACTTACAAGGCATGGTCCAATTAGCCCCTAAAGGGAAAGAAATTCCTTCCCGACTCCAGATGGCAATCAGATAAAATCCTTGGATTAACATCATTAGGCATTACCTAGTAATTGTATCCGGAGAAGTTGTAGGCCATGGGACCTAAACGTGGTTTCACATCAGTCTTTATAATTTTTTGGGAGCAGCAGGAGAATTTGTAGGCCATGGGACCTAGAGGTGGTTTCACAGTAGTCATTATAATTTTTTGGGAGCAGCAGGATAAGCTGTAGGCCATGGGACCTAGAGGTGGTTTCACAGCAGTCTGTATAATTATTTTGGGCGCAGCAGGAGAAGTTGTAGGCCATGGGACCTAGAGGTGGTTTCACAGCAGTCTGTATCATTTCTTGGGAGCAGCAGGAGAAGTTGTAGGCCATGGGACCTAGAGGTGGTTTCACAGCAGTCTGTATAATTTTTTGGGAGCAGCAGGAGAAGTTGTAGGCCATGGGACCTAGAGGTGGTTTCACATCAGTCTTTATAATTTTTTGGGAGCAGCAGGAGAATTTGTAGGCCATGGGACCTAGAGGTGGTTTCACAGTAGTCATTATAATTTTTTGGGAGCAGCAGGATAAGTTGTAGGCCATGGGACCTAGAGGTGGTTTCACAGCAGTCTGTATAATTTTTTGGGAGCAGCAGGAGAAGTTGTAGGCCATGGGACCTAGAGGTGGTTTCACAGCAGTCATTATAATTTTTTGGGAGCAGCAGGAGAAGTTGTAGGCCATGGGACCTAGCGGTGGTTTCACAGCAGTCTGTATATTTTTTTGGGAGCAGCAGGAGAAGTTGTAGGCTGTGTGACCTAGAGGTGGTTTCACAGCAGTCTGTATAATTTTTTTTGGAGCAGCATAGTTACATAGTTACATAGTTGTTTTGGTTGAAAAAAGACATATGTCCATTGAGTTCAACCAGAGAACAAAGTACAACACCAGTCTGCTCCCTCACATATCCCTGTTGATCCAGAGGAAGGCAAAAAAACCCTTACAAGGCATGGTCCAATTAGCCCCTAAAGGGAAAAAAATTCCTTCCCGACTCCAGATGGCAATCAGATAAAATCCTTGGATTAACATCATTAGGAATTACCTAGTAATTGTATCCGGAGAAGTTGTAGGCCATGGGACCTAAAGGTGGTTTCACATCAGTCTTTTTAATTTTTTGGGAGCAGGAGGAGAAGTTGTAGGCCATGGGACCGAGAGGTGGTTTCACAACAGTCTGTATAATTTTTTTGGGAGCAGCATAGTTACATAGTTACATAGTTATTTTGGTAGAAAAAAGACATACGTCCATCAAGTTCAACTAGAGAACAAAGTACAACACCAGCCTGCTCCCTCACATATCCCTGTTGATCCAGAGGAAGGCAAAAAAAAACTTACAAGGCATGGTCCAATTAGCCCCTAAAGGGAAAGAAATTCCTTCCCGACTCCAGATGGCAATCAGATAAAATCCTTGGATTAACATCATTAGGCATTACCTAGTAATTGTATCCGGAGAAGTTGTAGGCCATGGGACCTAAACGTGGTTTCACATCAGTCTTTATAATTTTTTGGGAGCAGCAGGAGAATTTGTAAGCCATGGGACCTAGAGGTGGTTTCACAGTAGTCATTATAATTTTTTGGGAGCAGCAGGATAAGCTGTAGGCCATGGGACCTAGAGGTGGTTTCACAGCAGTCTGTATAATTTTTTTGGGCGCAGCAGGAGAAGTTGTAGGCCACGGGACCTAGAGGTGGTTTCACAGCAGTCTGTATTATTTCTTGGGAGCAGCAGGAGAAGTTGTAGGCCATGGGACCTAGAGGTGGTTTCACAGCAGTCTGTATAATTTTTTGGGAGCAGCAGGAGAAGTTGTAGGCCATGGGACCTAGAGGTGGTTTCACAGCACTCTCTATAGTTTTTTGGGAGCAGCAGGAGAAGTTGTAGGCCATGGGACCTAAAGGTGGTTTAACAGCAGTCTGTATAATTTTTTGGGAGGAGCAGGAGAAGTTGTAGGCCATGGGACCGAGAGGTGGTTTCACAATAGTCTGTATAATTTTTTGGGAGCAGCGTAGTTACATAGTTACATAGTTGTTTTGGTAGAAAAAAGAGATACGTCCATCAAGTTCAACTAGAGAACAAAGTACAACACCAGCCTGCTCCCTCACATATCCCTGTTGATCCAGAGGAAGGCAAAAAAAACCTTACAAGGCATGGTCCAATTAGCCCCTAAAGGGAAAGAAATTCCTTTCCGACTCCAGATGGCAATCAGATAAAATCTTTGGCTTAACATCATTAGGCATTACCTAGTAATTGTATCCGGAGAAGTTGTAGGCCATGGGACCTAAAGGTGGTTTCACATCAGTCTTTATAATTTTTTGGGAGCAGCAGGAGAATTTGTAGGCCATGGGACCTAGAGGTGGTTTCACAGTAGTCATTATAATTTTTTGGGAGCAGCAGGATAAGTTGTAGGCCATGGGACCTAGAGGTGGTTTCACAACAGTCTGTATAATTTTTTGGGAGCAGCAGGAGAAGTTGTAGGCCATGGGACCGAGAGGTGGTTTCATATCAGTCTTTATAATTTTTTGGGAGCAGCAGGAGAAGTTGTAGGCCATGGGACCTAGAGGTGGTTTCACAGCAGTCTGTATAATTTTTTTGGAGCAGCAGAAGTTGTAGGCCATGGGACCTAGAGGTGGTTTCACAGCAGTCTGTATAATTTTTTGGGAGCAGCAGGAGAAGTTGTAGGCCATGGGACCTAGAGGTGGTTTCACAGCAGTCTGTATAATTTTTGGGAAGCAGCAGGAGAAGTTGTAGGCCGTGGGATCTAGAGGTGGTTTCACAGCAGTCTGTATAATTTTTTTTGGGGCAGCATAGTTACATTGTTACATAGTTATTTTGGTTGAAAAAAGACATACGTTAATCGAGTTCAACCAGAGAACAAAGTACAACACCAGCCTGCTCCCTCACATATCCCTGTTGATCCAGAGGAAGGCAAAAAAACCCTTACAAGGCATGGTCCAATTAGCCCCTAAAGGGAAAAAAATTCCTTCCCGACTCCAGATGGCAATCAGATAAAATCCCGGGATCAACATCATTAGGCATTACCTAGTAATTGTAGCCAGAGAAGTTGTAGGCCATGGGAGCTACTACTTCCACAGTAGTCCTAAAAATTCTTTGGAGCAGTAGGAGAAGAGGCCATGGGACCTAGAGGTGGTTTCACATCAGTCTTTATAATTTTTTGGGAGCAGCAGTAGAATTTGTAGGCCATGGGACCTAGAGGTGGTTTCACAGCAGTCATTATAATTTTTTGGGAGCAGCAGGAGAAGTTGTAGGCCATGGGACCTAGAGATGGTTTCACAGTAGTCATTATCATTTTTGGGGAGCAGCAGGAGAAGTTGTAGGCCATGGGACCTAGAGGTGGTTTCACAGCAGTCTCTATCATTTTTTGGGAGCAGCAGGAGAAGTTGTAGGCCATGGGACCTAGCGGTGGTTTCACAGCAGTCTATATAATTTATTGGGAGCAGCAGGAGAAGTTGTAGGCCATGGGACCTAGAGGTGGTTTCACAGCAGTCTGTATAATTTTTTGGGAGCAGCAGGAGAAGTTGTAGGCCATGGGACCTAGAGGTGGTTTCACAGCAGTCTGTATAATTTTTTTTGGGAGCAGCAGGAGAAGTTGTAGGCCATGGGACCTAGAGGTGGTTTCACAGCATTCTCTATAGTTTTTTGGGAGCAGCAGGAGAACTTGTAGGCCATGGGACCTAAAGGTGGTTTCACTGCAGTCTGTATAATTTTTTGGGAGCAGCAGGAGAAGTTGTAGGCCGTGGGACCTAAAGGTGGTTTCACAACAATCTGTATAATTTTTTAGAACAGCATAGTTACATAGTTACATAGTTATTTTGGTTGAAAAAAGACATATGTCCATCGAGTTCAACCAGAGAACAAAGTACAATACCAGCCTGCTCCCTCACATATCCCTGTTGATCCAGAGGAAGGCAAAAAAAACCTTACAAGGCATGGTCCAATTAGCCCCTAAAGGGAAAAAAATTCCTTCCCCACTCCAGATGGCAATCAGATAAAATCCTTGGATTAACATCATTAGGGATTACCTAGTAATTGTATCCGGAGAAGTTGTAGGCCATGGGACCTAAAGGTGGTTTCACATCAGTCTTTATAATTTTTTGGGAGCAGCAGGAGAATTTGTAGGCCATGGGACCTAGAGGTGGTTTCACAGTAGTCATTATAATTTTTTGGGAGCAGCAGGAGAAGTTGTAGGCCATGGGACCTAGAGGTGGTTTCACAGCAGTCTGTATAATTTTTTGGTAGCAGTAGGAGATGTTGTAGGCCATGGGACCTATGGGTGGTTTCACAGCAGTCATTATAATTTTTTAAAAGAGCAGCAGGAGAAGTTGTAGGCCATGGGACCTAGAGGTGGTTTTACAGCAGTCTGTATAATTTTTTGGGAGCAGCAGGAGAATTTGTAGGCCATGGAATCTAGAGGTGGTTTCACAGCAGTCTGTATAATTTTTTTTGGGAGCAGCGGGAGAAGTTGTAGGCCATGGGACCTAGAGGTGGTTTCACTGCATTCTCTATAGTTTTTTGGGAGCAGCAGGAGAGGTTGTAGGCCATGGGACCTAGAGGTGGTTTCACAACAGTCTGTATAATTTTTTGGGTGCTGCACTGTTACATAGTTACATAGTTATGTTGGTTGAAAAAAGACATACGTCCATCGAGTTCAACCAGAGAACAAAGTACAACACCAGCCTGCTCCCTCACATATCCCTGTTGATCCAGAGGAAGGCAAAAAAACCCTTATAAGGCATTGTCCAATTAGCCCCTAAAGGGAAAAAATTCCTTCTCGACTCCAGATGGCAATCAGATAAAATCTCTGGATCAACATCATTAGGCATTACCTAGTAATTGTAGCCGGAGAAGTTGTAGGCCATGGGAGCTACTGGTTCCAAGGTAGTCGTAAAAATTGTTTGGAGCAGTAGGAGAAGTTGTAGGCCATGGGACCTAGAGGTGGTTTCACATCAGTCTTTATCATTTTTTGGGAGCAGCGGGAGAAGTTGTAGGCCATGGGACCTAGAGGTGGTTTCACAGCAGTCAGTATAATTTTTTGGGAGCAGCAGGAGAAGTTGTAGGCCATGGGACCTAGAGGTGGTTTCACAGTACTCTCTATAATTTTTTGGGAGCAGCAGGAGAAGTTGTAGGCCATGGGACCTAGAGGTGGTTTCACTGCAGTCTGTATAATTTTTTGGGAGCAGCAGGAGAAGTTGTAGGCCATGGGACCTAGAGGTGGTTTCACAGCAGTCTGTATCATTTCTTGGGAGCAGCAGGAGAAGTTGTAGGCCATGGGACCTAAAGGTGGTTTAACAGCAGTCTGTATAATTTTTTGGGAGGAGCAGGAGAAGTTGTAGGCCATGGGACCGAGAGGTGGTTTCACAATAGTCTGTATAATTTTTTGGGAGCAGCGTAGTTACATAGTTACATAGTTGTTTTGGTAGAAAAAAGAGATACGTCCATCAAGTTCAACTAGAGAACAAAGTACAACACCAGCCTGCTCCCTCACATATCCCTGTTGATCCAGAGGAAGGCAAAAAAAACCTTACAAGGCATGGTCCAATTAGCCCCTAAAGGGAAAGAAATTCCTTTCCGACTCCAGATGGCAATCAGATAAAATCTTTGGCTTAACATCATTAGGCATTACCTAGTAATTGTATCCGGAGAAGTTGTAGGCCATGGGACCTAAAGGTGGTTTCACATCAGTCTTTATAATTTTTTGGGAGCAGCAGGAGAATTTGTAGGCCATGGGACCTAGAGGTGGTTTCACAGTAGTCATTATAATTTTTTGGGAGCAGCAGGATAAGTTGTAGGCCATGGGACCTAGAGGTGGTTTCACAACAGTCTGTATAATTTTTTGGGAGCAGCAGGAGAAGTTGTAGGCCATGGGACCGAGAGGTGGTTTCATATCAGTCTTTATAATTTTTTGGGAGCAGCAGGAGAAGTTGTAGGCCATGGGACCTAGAGGTGGTTTCACAGCAGTCTGTATAATTTTTTTGGAGCAGCAGAAGTTGTAGGCCATGGGACCTAGAGGTGGTTTCACAGCAGTCTGTATAATTTTTTGGGAGCAGCAGGAGAAGTTGTAGGCCATGGGACCTAGAGGTGGTTTCACAGCAGTCTGTATAATTTTTGGGAAGCAGCAGGAGAAGTTGTAGGCCGTGGGATCTAGAGGTGGTTTCACAGCAGTCTGTATAATTTTTTTTGGGGCAGCATAGTTACATTGTTACATAGTTATTTTGGTTGAAAAAAGACATACGTTAATCGAGTTCAACCAGAGAACAAAGTACAACACCAGCCTGCTCCCTCACATATCCCTGTTGATCCAGAGGAAGGCAAAAAAACCCTTACAAGGCATGGTCCAATTAGCCCCTAAAGGGAAAAAAATTCCTTCCCGACTCCAGATGGCAATCAGATAAAATCCCGGGATCAACATCATTAGGCATTACCTAGTAATTGTAGCCAGAGAAGTTGTAGGCCATGGGAGCTACTACTTCCACAGTAGTCCTAAAAATTCTTTGGAGCAGTAGGAGAAGAGGCCATGGGACCTAGAGGTGGTTTCACATCAGTCTTTATAATTTTTTGGGAGCAGCAGTAGAATTTGTAGGCCATGGGACCTAGAGGTGGTTTCACAGCAGTCATTATAATTTTTTGGGAGCAGCAGGAGAAGTTGTAGGCCATGGGACCTAGAGATGGTTTCACAGTAGTCATTATCATTTTTGGGGAGCAGCAGGAGAAGTTGTAGGCCATGGGACCTAGAGGTGGTTTCACAGCAGTCTCTATCATTTTTTGGGAGCAGCAGGAGAAGTTGTAGGCCATGGGACCTAGCGGTGGTTTCACAGCAGTCTATATAATTTATTGGGAGCAGCAGGAGAAGTTGTAGGCCATGGGACCTAGAGGTGGTTTCACAGCAGTCTGTATAATTTTTTGGGAGCAGCAGGAGAAGTTGTAGGCCATGGGACCTAGAGGTGGTTTCACAGCAGTCTGTATAATTTTTTTTGGGAGCAGCAGGAGAAGTTGTAGGCCATGGGACCTAGAGGTGGTTTCACAGCATTCTCTATAGTTTTTTGGGAGCAGCAGGAGAACTTGTAGGCCATGGGACCTAGAGGTGGTTTCACAGCAGTCTGTATAATTTTTTGGGAGCAGCAGGAGAAGTTGTAGGCCATGGGACCTAGAGGTGGTTTCACAGCAGTCTGTATAATTTTTTGGGAGCAGCAGGAGAAGTTGTAGGCCGTGGGACCTAAAGGTGGTTTCACAACAATCTGTATAATTTTTTAGAACAGCATAGTTACATAGTTACATAGTTATTTTGGTTGAAAAAAGACATATGTCCATCGAGTTCAACCAGAGAACAAAGTACAATACCAGCCTGCTCCCTCACATATCCCTGTTGATCCAGAGGAAGGCAAAAAAAACCTTACAAGGCATGGTCCAATTAGCCCCTAAAGGGAAAAAAATTCCTTCCCCACTCCAGATGGCAATCAGATAAAATCCTTGGATTAACATCATTAGGGATTACCTAGTAATTGTATCCGGAGAAGTTGTAGGCCATGGGACCTAAAGGTGGTTTCACATCAGTCTTTATAATTTTTTGGGAGCAGCAGGAGAATTTGTAGGCCATGGGACCTAGAGGTGGTTTCACAGTAGTCATTATAATTTTTTGGGAGCAGCAGGAGAAGTTGTAGGCCATGGGACCTAGAGGTGGTTTCACAGCAGTCTGTATAATTTTTTGGTAGCAGTAGGAGAAGTTGTAGGCCATGGGACCTATGGGTGGTTTCACAGCAGTCATTATAATTTTTTAAAAGAGCAGCAGGAGAAGTTGTAGGCCATGGGACCTAGAGGTGGTTTTACAGCAGTCTGTATAATTTTTTGGGAGCAGCAGGAGAATTTGTAGGCCATGGAATCTAGAGGTGGTTTCACAGCAGTCTGTATAATTTTTTTTGGGAGCAGCGGGAGAAGTTGTAGGCCATGGGACCTAGAGGTGGTTTCACTGCATTCTCTATAGTTTTTTGGGAGCAGCAGGAGAGGTTGTAGGCCATGGGACCTAGAGGTGGTTTCACAACAGTCTGTATAATTTTTTGGGTGCTGCACTGTTACATAGTTACATAGTTATGTTGGTTGAAAAAAGACATACGTCCATCGAGTTCAACCAGAGAACAAAGTACAACACCAGCCTGCTCCCTTACATATCCCTGTTGATCCAGAGGAAGGCAAAAAAACCCTTATAAGGCATTGTCCAATTAGCCCCTAAAGGGAAAAAATTCCTTCTCGACTCCAGATGGCAATCAGATAAAATCTCTGGATCAACATCATTAGGCATTACCTAGTAATTGTAGCCGGAGAAGTTGTAGGCCATGGGAGCTACTGGTTCCAAGGTAGTCGTAAAAATTGTTTGGAGCAGTAGGAGAAGTTGTAGGCCATGGGACCTAGAGGTGGTTTCACAGCAGTCAGTATAATTTTTTGGGAGCAGCAGGAGAAGTTGTAGGCCATGGGACCTAGAGGTGGTTTCACAGTACTCTCTATAATTTTTTGGGAGCAGCAGGAGAAGTTGTAGGCCATGGGACCTAGAGGTGGTTTCACTGCAGTCTGTATAATTTTTTGGGAGCAGCAGGAGAAGTTGTAGGCCATGGGACCTAGAGGTGGTTTCACAGCAGTCTGTATCATTTCTTGGGAGCAGCAGGAGAAGTTGTAGGCCATGGGACCTAGAGGTGGTTTCACAGCAGTCTGTATAATTTTTTGGGAGCAGCAGGAGAAGTTGTAGGCCATGGGACCTAGAGGTGGTTTCACATCAGTCTTTATAATTTTTTGGGAGCAGCAGGAGAATTTGTAGGCCATGGGACCTAGAGGTGGTTTCACAGTAGTCATTATAATTTTTTGGGAGCAGCAGGATAAGTTGTAGGCCATGGGACCTAGAGGTGGTTTCACAGCAGTCTGTATAATTTTTTGGGAGCAGCAGGAGAAGTTGTAGGCCATGGGACCTAGAGGTGGTTTCACAGCAGTCATTATAATTTTTTGGGAGCAGCAGGAGAAGTTGTAGGCCATGGGACCTAGCGGTGGTTTCACAGCAGTTTGTATATTTTTTTGGGAGCAGCAGGAGAAGTTGCAGGCTGTGTGACCTAGAGGTGGTTTCACAGCAGTCTGTATAATTTTTTTTGGAGCAGCATAGTTACATAGTTCCATAGTTGTTTTGGTTGAAAAAAGACATATGTCCATTGAGTTCAACCAGAGAACAAAGTACAACACCAGTCTGCTCCCTCACATATCCCTGTTGATCCAGAGGAAGGCAAAAAAACCCTTACAAGGCATGGTCCAATTAGCCCCTAAAGGGAAAAAAATTCCTTCCCGACTCCAGATGACAATCAGATAAAATCCTTGGATTAACATCATTAGGAATTACCTAGTAATTGTATCCGGAGAAGTTGTAGGCCATGGGACCTAAATGTGGTTTCACATCAGTCTTTATAATTTTTTGGGAGCAG
The DNA here is from genome assembly GCF_040937935.1 of Hyperolius riggenbachi. Classification (NCBI taxonomy): domain Eukaryota; kingdom Metazoa; phylum Chordata; class Amphibia; order Anura; family Hyperoliidae; genus Hyperolius; species Hyperolius riggenbachi. The sequence continues at coordinate 164,468,397 of NC_090655.1, read as the reverse complement.
CAGGAGAAGTTGTAGGCCATGGGACCGAGAGGTGGTTTCACAACAGTCTGTATAATTTTTTTGGGAGCAGCATAGTTACATAGTTACATAGTTATTTTGGTAGAAAAAAGACATACGTCCATCAAGTTCAACTAGAGAACAAAGTACAACACCAGCCTGCTCCCTCACATATCCCTGTTGATCCAGAGGAAGGCAAAAAAAAACTTACAAGGCATGGTCCAATTAGCCCCTAAAGGGAAAGAAATTCCTTCCCGACTCCAGATGGCAATCAGATAAAATCCTTGGATTAACATCATTAGGCATTACCTAGTAATTGTATCCGGAGAAGTTGTAGGCCATGGGACCTAAACGTGGTTTCACATCAGTCTTTATAATTTTTTGGGAGCAGCAGGAGAATTTGTAAGCCATGGGACCTAGAGGTGGTTTCACAGTAGTCATTATAATTTTTTGGGAGCAGCAGGATAAGCTGTAGGCCATGGGACCTAGAGGTGGTTTCATAGCAGTCTGTATAATTTTTTTGGGCGCAGCAGGAGAAGTTGTAGGCCATGGGACCTAGAGGTGGTTTCACAGCAGTCTGTATTATTTCTTGGGAGCAGCAGGAGAAGTTGTAGGCCATGGGACCTAGAGGTGGTTTCACAGCAGTCTGTATAATTTTTTGGGAGCAGCAGGAGAAGTTGTAGGCCATGGGACCTAGAGGTGGTTTCACAGCACTCTCTATAGTTTTTTGGGAGCAGCAGGAGAAGTTGTAGGCCATGGGACCTAAAGGTGGTTTAACAGCAGTCTGTATAATTTTTTGGGAGGAGCAGGAGAAGTTGTAGGCCATGGGACCGAGAGGTGGTTTCACAATAGTCTGTATAATTTTTTGGGAGCAGCGTAGTTACATAGTTACATAGTTGTTTTGGTAGAAAAAAGAGATACGTCCATCAAGTTCAACTAGAGAACAAAGTACAACACCAGCCTGCTCCCTCACATATCCCTGTTGATCCAGAGGAAGGCAAAAAAAACCTTACAAGGCATGGTCCAATTAGCCCCTAAAGGGAAAGAAATTCCTTCCCGACTCCAGATGGCAATCAGATAAAATCTTTGGCTTAACATTATTAGGCATTACCTAGTAATTGTATCCGGAGAAGTTGTAGGCCATGGGACCTAAAGGTGGTTTCACATCAGTCTTTATAATTTTTTGGGAGCAGCAGGAGAATTTGTAGGCCATGGGACCTAGAGGTGGTTTCACAGTAGTCATTATAATTTTTTGGGAGCAGCAGGATAAGTTGTAGGCCATGGGACCTAGAGGTGGTTTCACAACAGTCTGTATAATTTTTTGGGAGCAGCAGGAGAAGTTGTAGGCCATGGGACCGAGAGGTGGTTTCATATCAGTCTTTATAATTTTTTGGGAGCAGCAGGAGAAGTTGTAGGCCATGGGACCTAGAGGTGGTTTCACAGCAGTCTGTATAATATTTTTGGAGCAGCAGAAGTTGTAGGCCATGGGACCTAGAGGTGGTTTCACAGCAGTCTGTATAATTTTTTGGGAGCAGCAGGAGAAGTTGTAGGCCATGGGACCTAGAGGTGGTTTCACAGCAGTCTGTATAATTTTTGGGAAGCAGCAGGAGAAGTTGTAGGCCGTGGGATCTAGAGGTGGTTTCACAGCAGTCTGTATAATTTTTTTGGGGGCAGCATAGTTACATTGTTACATAGTTATTTTGGTTGAAAAAAGACATACGTTAATCGAGTTCAAGCAGAGAACAAAGTACAACACCAGCCTGCTCCCTCACATATCCCTGTTGATCCAGAGGAAGGCAAAAAAACCCTTACAAGGCATGGTCCAATTAGCCCCTAAAGGGAAAAAAATTCCTTCCCGACTCCAGATGGCAATCAGATAAAATCCCGGGATCAACATCATTAGGCATTACCTAGTAATTGTAGCCAGAGAAGTTGTAGGCCATGGGAGCTACTACTTCCACGGTAGTCCTAAAAATTCTTTGGAGCAGTAGGAGAAGAGGTCATGGGACCTAGAGGTGGTTTCACATCAGTCTTTATAATTTTTTGGGAGCAGCAGTAGAATTTGTAGGCCATGGGACCTAGAGGTGGTTTCACAGCAGTCATTATAATTTTTTGGGAGCAGCAGGAGAAGTTGTAGGCCATGGGACCTAGAGATGGTTTCACAGTAGTCATTATCATTTTTGGGGAGCAGCAGGAGAAGTTGTAGGCCATGGGACCTAGAGGTGGTTTCACAGCAGTCTCTATCATTTTTTGGGAGCAGCAGGAGAAGTTGTAGGCCATGGGACCTAGCGGTGGTTTCACAGCAGTCTATATAATTTATTGGGAGCAGCAGGAGAAGTTGTAGGCCATGGGACCTAGAGGTGGTTTCACAGCAGTCTGTATAATTTTTTGGGAGCAGCAGGAGAAGTTGTAGGCCATGGGACCTAGAGGTGGTTTCACAGCAGTCTGTATAATTTTTTTTGGGAGCAGCAGGAGAAGTTGTAGGCCATGGGACCTAGAGGTGGTTTCACAGCATTCTCTATAGTTTTTTGGGAGCAGCAGGAGAACTTGTAGGCCATGGGACCTAGAGGTGGTTTCACAGCAGTCTGTATAATTTTTTGGGAGCAGCAGGAGAAGTTGTAGGCCATGGGACCTAGAGGTGGTTTCACAGCAGTCTGTATAATTTTTTGGGAGCAGCAGGAGAAGTTGTAGGCCGTGGGACCTAAAGGTGGTTTCACAACAATCTGTATAATTTTTTAGAACAGCATAGTTACATAGTTACATAGTTATTTTGGTTGAAAAAAGACATATGTCCATCGAGTTCAACCAGAGAACAAAGTACAATACCAGCCTGCTCCCTCACATATCCCTGTTGATCCAGAGGAAGGCAAAAAAAACCTTACAAGGCATGGTCCAATTAGCCCCTAAAGGGAAAAAAATTCCTTCCCCACTCCAGATGGCAATCAGATAAAATCCTTGGATTAACATCATTAGGGATTACCTAGTAATTGTATCCGGAGAAGTTGTAGGCCATGGGACCTAAAGGTGGTTTCACATCAGTCTTTATAATTTTTTGGGAGCAGCAGGAGAATTTGTAGGCCATGGGACCTAGAGGTGGTTTCACAGTAGTCATTATAATTTTTTGGGAGCAGCAGGTGAAGTTGTAGGCCATGGGACCTAGAGGTGGTTTCACAGCAGTCTGTATAATTTTTTGGTAGCAGTAGGAGAAGTTGTAGGCCATGGGACCTATGGGTGGTTTCACAGCAGTCATTATAATTTTTTAAAAGAGCAGCAGGAGAAGTTGTAGGCCATGGGACCTAGAGGTGGTTTTACAGCAGTCTGTATAATTTTTTGGGAGCAGCAGGAGAATTTGTAGGCCATGGAATCTAGAGGTGGTTTCACAGCAGTCTGTATAATTTTTTTTGGGAGCAGCGGGAGAAGTTGTAGGCCATGGGACCTAGAGGTGGTTTCACTGCATTCTCTATAGTTTTTTGGGAGCAGCAGGAGAGGTTGTAGGCCATGGGACCTAGAGGTGGTTTCACAACAGTCTGTATAATTTTTTGGGTGCTGCACTGTTACATAGTTACATAGTTATGTTGGTTGAAAAAAGACATACGTCCATCGAGTTCAACCAGAGAACAAAGTACAACACCAGCCTGCTCCCTTACATATCCCTGTTGATCCAGAGGAAGGCAAAAAAACCCTTATAAGGCATTGTCCAATTAGCCCCTAAAGGGAAAAAATTCCTTCTCGACTCCAGATGGCAATCAGATAAAATCTCTGGATCAACATCATTAGGCATTACCTAGTAATTGTAGCCGGAGAAGTTGTAGGCCATGGGAGCTACTGGTTCCAAGGTAGTCGTAAAAATTGTTTGGAGCAGTAGGAGAAGTTGTAGGCCATGGGACCTAGAGGTGGTTTCACAGCAGTCAGTATAATTTTTTGGGAGCAGCAGGAGAAGTTGTAGGCCATGGGACCTAGAGGTGGTTTCACAGTACTCTCTATAATTTTTTGGGAGCAGCAGGAGAAGTTGTAGGCCATGGGACCTAGAGGTGGTTTCACTGCAGTCTGTATAATTTTTTGGGAGCAGCAGGAGAAGTTGTAGGCCATGGGACCTAGAGGTGGTTTCACAGCAGTCTGTATCATTTCTTGGGAGCAGCAGGAGAAGTTGTAGGCCATGGGACCTAGAGGTGGTTTCACAGCAGTCTGTATAATTTTTTGGGAGCAGCAGGAGAAGTTGTAGGCCATGGGACCTAGAGGTGGTTTCACATCAGTCTTTATAATTTTTTGGGAGCAGCAGGAGAATTTGTAGGCCATGGGACCTAGAGGTGGTTTCACAGTAGTCATTATAATTTTTTGGGAGCAGCAGGATAAGTTGTAGGCCATGGGACCTAGAGGTGGTTTCACAGCAGTCTGTATAATTTTTTGGGAGCAGCAGGAGAAGTTGTAGGCCATGGGACCTAGAGGTGGTTTCACAGCAGTCATTATAATTTTTTGGGAGCAGCAGGAGAAGTTGTAGGCCATGGGACCTAGCGGTGGTTTCACAGCAGTTTGTATATTTTTTTGGGAGCAGCAGGAGAAGTTGCAGGCTGTGTGACCTAGAGGTGGTTTCACAGCAGTCTGTATAATTTTTTTGGGAGCAGCATAGTTACATAGTTCCATAGTTGTTTTGGTTGAAAAAAGACATATGTCCATTGAGTTCAACCAGAGAACAAAGTACAACACCAGTCTGCTCCCTCACATATCCCTGTTGATCCAGAGGAAGGCAAAAAAACCCTTACAAGGCATGGTCCAATTAGCCCCTAAAGGGAAAAAAATTCCTTCCCGACTCCAGATGACAATCAGATAAAATCCTTGGATTAACATCATTAGGAATTACCTAGTAATTGTATCCGGAGAAGTTGTAGGCCATGGGACCTAAATGTGGTTTCACATCAGTCTTTATAATTTTTTGGGAGCAGCAGGAGAAGTTGTAGGCCATGGGACCGAGAGGTGGTTTCACAACAGTCTGTATAATTTTTTGGGGAGCAGCATAGTTACATAGTTACATAGTTATTTTGGTAGAAAAAAGACATACGTCCATCAAGTTCAACTAGAGAACAAAGTACAACACCAGCCTGCTCCCTCACATATCCCTGTTGATCCAGAGGAAGGCAAAAAAAAACTTACAAGGCATGGTCCAATTAGCCCCTAAAGGGAAAGAAATTCCTTCCCGACTCCAGATGGCAATCAGATAAAATCCTTGGATTAACATCATTAGGCATTACCTAGTAATTGTATCCGGAGAAGTTGTAGGCCATGGGACCTAAACGTGGTTTCACATCAGTCTTTATAATTTTTTGGGAGCAGCAGGAGAATTTGTAAGCCATGGGACCTAGAGGTGGTTTCACAGTAGTCATTATAATTTTTTGGGAGCAGCAGGATAAGCTGTAGGCCATGGGACCTAGAGGTGGTTTCATAGCAGTCTGTATAATTTTTTTGGGCGCAGCAGGAGAAGTTGTAGGCCATGGGACCTAGAGGTGGTTTCACAGCAGTCTGTATTATTTCTTGGGAGCAGCAGGAGAAGTTGTAGGCCATGGGACCTAGAGGTGGTTTCACAGCAGTCTGTATAATTTTTTGGGAGCAGCAGGAGAAGTTGTAGGCCATGGGACCTAGAGGTGGTTTCACAGCACTCTCTATAGTTTTTTGGGAGCAGCAGGAGAAGTTGTAGGCCATGGGACCTAAAGGTGGTTTAACAGCAGTCTGTATAATTTTTTGGGAGGAGCAGGAGAAGTTGTAGGCCATGGGACCGAGAGGTGGTTTCACAATAGTCTGTATAATTTTTTGGGAGCAGCGTAGTTACATAGTTACATAGTTGTTTTGGTAGAAAAAAGAGATACGTCCATCAAGTTCAACTAGAGAACAAAGTACAACACCAGCCTGCTCCCTCACATATCCCTGTTGATCCAGAGGAAGGCAAAAAAAACCTTACAAGGCATGGTCCAATTAGCCCCTAAAGGGAAAGAAATTCCTTCCCGACTCCAGATGGCAATCAGATAAAATCTTTGGCTTAACATTATTAGGCATTACCTAGTAATTGTATCCGGAGAAGTTGTAGGCCATGGGACCTAAAGGTGGTTTCACATCAGTCTTTATAATTTTTTGGGAGCAGCAGGAGAATTTGTAGGCCATGGGACCTAGAGGTGGTTTCACAGTAGTCATTATAATTTTTTGGGAGCAGCAGGATAAGTTGTAGGCCATGGGACCTAGAGGTGGTTTCACAACAGTCTGTATAATTTTTTGGGAGCAGCAGGAGAAGTTGTAGGCCATGGGACCGAGAGGTGGTTTCATATCAGTCTTTATAATTTTTTGGGAGCAGCAGGAGAAGTTGTAGGCCATGGGACCTAGAGGTGGTTTCACAGCAGTCTGTATAATATTTTTGGAGCAGCAGAAGTTGTAGGCCATGGGACCTAGAGGTGGTTTCACAGCAGTCTGTATAATTTTTTGGGAGCAGCAGGAGAAGTTGTAGGCCATGGGACCTAGAGGTGGTTTCACAGCAGTCTGTATAATTTTTGGGAAGCAGCAGGAGAAGTTGTAGGCCGTGGGATCTAGAGGTGGTTTCACAGCAGTCTGTATAATTTTTTTGGGGGCAGCATAGTTACATTGTTACATAGTTATTTTGGTTGAAAAAAGACATACGTTAATCGAGTTCAAGCAGAGAACAAAGTACAACACCAGCCTGCTCCCTCACATATCCCTGTTGATCCAGAGGAAGGCAAAAAAAACCTTACAAGGCATGGTCCAATTAGCCCCTAAAGGGAAAAAAATTCCTTCCCGACTCCAGATGGCAATCAGATAAAATCCCGGGATCAACATCATTAGGCATTACCTAGTAATTGTAGCCAGAGAAGTTGTAGGCCATGGGAGCTACTACTTCCACGGTAGTCCTAAAAATTCTTTGGAGCAGTAGGAGAAGAGGTCATGGGACCTAGAGGTGGTTTCACATCAGTCTTTATAATTTTTTGGGAGCAGCAGTAGAATTTGTAGGCCATGGGACCTAGAGGTGGTTTCACAGCAGTCATTATAATTTTTTGGGAGCAGCAGGAGAAGTTGTAGGCCATGGGACCTAGAGATGGTTTCACAGTAGTCATTATCATTTTTGGGGAGCAGCAGGAGAAGTTGTAGGCCATGGGACCTAGAGGTGGTTTCACAGCAGTCTCTATCATTTTTTGGGAGCAGCAGGAGAAGTTGTAGGCCATGGGACCTAGCGGTGGTTTCACAGCAGTCTGTATAATTTTTTGGGAGCAGCAGGAGAATTTGTAGGCCATGGGACCTAGAGGTGGTTTCACAGCAGTCTATATAATTTATTGGGAGCAGCAGGAGAAGTTGTAGGCCATGGGACCTAGAGGTGGTTTCACAGCAGTCTGTATAATTTTTTGGGAGCAGCAGGAGAAGTTGTAGGCCATGGGACCTAGAGGTGGTTTCACAGCAGTCTGTATAATTTTTTTTGGGAGCAGCAGGAGAAGTTGTAGGCCATGGGACCTAGAGGTGGTTTCACAGCATTCTCTATATTTTTGGGAGCAGCAGGAGAACTTGTAGGCCATGGGACCTAGAGGTGGTTTCACAGCAGTCTGTATAATTTTTTGGGAGCAGCAGGAGAAGTTGTAGGCCATGGGACCTAGAGGTGGTTTCACAGCAGTCTGTATAATTTTTTGGGAGCAGCAGGAGAAGTTGTAGGCCGTGGGACCTAGAGGTGGTTTCACAACAATCTGTATAATTTTTTAGAACAGCATAGTTACATAGTTACACAGTTATTTTGGTTGAAAAAAGACATATGTCCATCGAGTTCAACCAGAGAACAAAGTACAATACCAGCCTGCTCCCTCACATATCCCTGTTGATCCAGAGGAAGGCAAAAAAAACCTTACAAGGCATGGTCCAATTAGCCCCTAAAGGGAAAAAAATTCCTTCCCCACTCCAGATGGCAATCAGATAAAATCCTTGGATTAACATCATTAGGGATTACCTAGTAATTGTATCCGGAGAAGTTGTAGGCCATGGGACCTAAAGGTGGTTTCACATCAGTCTTTATAATTTTTTGGGAGCAGCAGGAGAATTTGTAGGCCATGGGACCTAGAGGTGGTTTCACAGTAGTCATTATAATTTTTTGGGAGCAGCAGGAGAAGTTGTAGGCCATGGGACCTAGAGGTTGTTTCACAGCAGTCTGTATAATTTTTTGGTAGCAGTAGGAGAAGTTGTAGGCCATGGGACCTATGGGTGGTTTCACAGCAGTCATTATAATTTTTTGGGAGCAGCAGGAGAAGTTGTAGGCCATGGGACCTAGAGGTGGTTTTACAGCAGTCTGTATAATTTTTTGGGAGCAGCAGGAGAATTTGTAGGCCATGGAATCTAGAGGTGGTTTCACAGCAGTCTGTATAATTTTTTTTGGGAGCAGCGGGAGAAGTTGTAGGCCATGGGACCTAGAGGTGGTTTCACTGCATTCTCTATAGTTTTTTGGGAGCAGCAGGAGAGGTTGTAGGCCATGGGACCTAGAGGTGGTTTCACAACAGTCTGTATAATTTTTTGGGTGCTGCACTGTTACATAGTTACATAGTTATGTTGGTTGAAAAAAGACATACGTCCATCGAGTTCAACCAGAGAACAAAGTACAACACCAGCCTGCTCCCTCACATATCCCTGTTGATCCAGAGGAAGGCAAAAAAACCCTTATAAGGCATGGTCCAATTAGCCCCTAAAGGGAAAAAATTCCTTCTCGACTCCAGATGGCAATCAGATAAAATCTCTGGATCAACATCATTAGGCATTACCTAGTAATTGTAGCCGGAGAAGTTGTAGGCCATGGGAGCTACTGGTTCCAAGGTAGTCGTAAAAATTGTTTGGAGCAGTAGGAGAAGTTGTAGGCCATGGGACCTAGAGGTGGTTTCACATCAGTCTTTATCATTTTTTGGGAGCAGCGGGAGAAGTTGTAGGCCATGGGACCTAGAGGTGGTTTCACAGCAGTCAGTATAATTTTTTGGGAGCAGCAGGAGAAGTTGTAGGCCATGGGACCTAGAGGTGGTTTCACAGCACTCTCTATAATTTTTTGGGAGCAGCAGGAGAAGTTGTAGGCCATGGGACCTAGAGGTGGTTTCACTGCAGTCTGTATAATTTTTTGGGAGCAGCAGGAGAAGTTGTAGGCCATGGGACCGAGAGGTGGTTTCACAACAGTCTGTATAATTTTTTTGGGAGCAGCATAGTTACATAGTTATTTTGGTAGAAAAAAGACATACGTCCATCAAGTTCAACTAGAGAACAAAGTACAACACCAGCCTGCTCCCTCACATATCCCTGTTGATCCAGAGGAAGGCAAAAAAACCCTTATAAGGCATGGTCCAATTAGCCCCTAAAGGGGAAAAATTCCTTCTCGACTCCAGATGGCAATCAGATAAAATCTCTGGATCAACATCATTAGGCATTACCTAGTAATTGTAGCCGGAGAAGTTGTAGGCCATGGGAGCTACTGGTTCCAAGGTAGTCGTAAAAATTGTTTGGAGCAGTAGGAGAAGTTGTAGGCCATGGGACCTAGAGGTGGTTTCACATCAGTCTTTATCATTTTTTGGGAGCAGCGGGAGAAGTTGTAGGCCATGGGACCTAGAGGTGGTTTCACAGCAGTCAGTATAATTTTTTGGGAGCAGCAGGAGAAGTTGTAGGCCATGGGACCTAGAGGTGGTTTCACAGCACTCTCTATAATTTTTTGGGAGCAGCAGGAGAAGTTGTAGGCCATGGGACCTAGAGGTGGTTTCACTGCAGTCTGTATAATTTTTTGGGAGCAGCAGGAGAAGTTGTAGGCCATGGGACCGAGAGGTGGTTTCACAACAGTCTGTATAATTTTTTTGGGAGCAGCATAGTTACATAGTTACATAGTTATTTTGGTAGAAAAAAGACATACGTCCATCAAGTTCAACTAGAGAACAAAGTACAACACCAGCCTGCTCCCTCACATATCCCTGTTGATCCAGAGGAAGGCAAAAAAAAACTTACAAGGCATGGTCCAATTAGCCCCTAAAGGGAAAGAAATTCCTTCCTGACTCCAGATGGCAATCAGATAAAATCCTTGGATTAACATCATTAGGCATTACCTAGTAATTGTATCCGGAGAAGTTGTAGGCCATGGGACCTAAACGTGGTTTCACATCAGTCTTTATAATTTTTTGGGAGCAGCAGGAGAATTTGTAGGCCATGGGACCTAGAGGTGGTTTCACAGTAGTCATTATAATTTTTTGGGAGCAGCAGGATAAGCTGTAGGCCATGGGACCTAGAGGTGGTTTCACAGCAGTCTGTATAATTTTTTTGGGCGCAGCAGGAGAAGTTGTAGGCCATGGGACCTAGAGGTGGTTTCACAGCAGTCTGTATCATTTCTTGGGAGCAGCAGGAGAAGTTGTAGGCCATGGGACCTAGAGGTGGTTTCACAGCAGTCTGTATAATTTTTTGGGAGCAGCAGGAGAAGTTGTAGGCCATGGGACCTAGAGGTGGTTTCACATCAGTCTTTATAATTTTTTGGGAGCAGCATGAGAATTTGTAGGCCATGGGACCTAGAGGTGGTTTCACAGTAGTCATTATAATTTTTTGGGAGCAGCAGGATAAGTTGTAGGCCATGGGACCTAGAGGTGGTTTCACAGCAGTCTGTATAATTTTTTGGGAGCAGCAGGAGAAGTTGTAGGCCATGGGACCTAGAGGTGGTTTCACAGCAGTCATTATAATTTTTTGGGAGCAGCAGGAGAAGTTGTAGGCCATGGGACCTAGCGGTGGTTTCACAGCAGTCTGTATATTTTTTTGGGAGCAGCAGGAGAAGTTGTAGGCTGTGTGACCTAGAGGTGGTTTCACAGCAGTCTGTATAATTTTTTTTGGAGCAGCATAGTTACATAGTTACATAGTTGTTTTGGTTGAAAAAAGACATATGTCCATTGAGTTCAACCAGAGAACAAAGTACAACACCAGTCTGCTCCCTCACATATCCCTGTTGATCCAGAGGAAGGCAAAAAAACCATTACAAGGCATGGTCCAATTAGCCCCTAAAGGGAAAAAAATTCCTTCCCGACTCCAGATGGCAATCAGATAAAATCCTTGGATTAACATCATTAGGAATTACCTAGTAATTGTATCCGGAGAAGTTGTAGGCCATGGGACCTAAAGGTGGTTTCACATCAGTCTTTATAATTTTTTGGGAGCAGCAGGAGAAGTTGTAGGCCATGGGACCGAGAGGTGGTTTCACAACAGTCTGTATAATTTTTTTGGGAGCAGCATAGTTACATAGTTACATAGTTATTTTGGTAGAAAAAAGACATACGTCCATCAAGTTCAACTAGAGAACAAAGTACAACACCAGCCTGCTCCCTCACGTATCCCTGTTGATCCAGAGGAAGGCAAAAAAAAACTTACAAGGCATGGTCCAATTAGCCCCTAAAGGGAAAGAAATTCCTTCCCGACTCCAGATGGCAATCAGATAAAATCCTTGGATTAACATCATTAGGCATTACCTAGTAATTGTATCCGGAGAAGTTGTAGGCCATGGGACCTAAACGTGGTTTCACATCAGTCTTTATAATTTTTTGGGAGCAGCAGGAGAATTTGTAAGCCATGGGACCTAGAGGTGGTTTCACAGTAGTCATTATAATTTTTTGGGAGCAGCAGGATAAGCTGTAGGCCATGGGACCTAGAGGTGGTTTCATAGCAGTCTGTATAATTTTTTTGGGCGCAGCAGGAGAAGTTGTAGGCCATGGGACCTAGAGGTGGTTTCACAGCAGTCTGTATTATTTCTTGGGAGCAGCAGGAGAAGTTGTAGGCCATGGGACCTAGAGGTGGTTTCACAGCAGTCTGTATAATTTTTTGGGAGCAGCAGGAGAAGTTGTAGGCCATGGGACCTAGAGGTGGTTTCACAGCACTCTCTATAGTTTTTTGGGAGCAGCAGGAGAAGTTGTAGGCCATGGGACCTAAAGGTGGTTTAACAGCAGTCTGTATAATTTTTTGGGAGGAGCAGGAGAAGTTGTAGGCCATGGGACCGAGAGGTGGTTTCACAATAGTCTGTATAATTTTTTGGGAGCAGCGTAGTTACATAGTTACATAGTTGTTTTGGTAGAAAAAAGAGATACGTCCATCAAGTTCAACTAGAGAACAAAGTACAACACCAGCCTGCTCCCTCACATATCCCTGTTGATCCAGAGGAAGGCAAAAAAAACCTTACAAGGCATGGTCCAATTAGCCCCTAAAGGGAAAGAAATTCCTTCCCGACTCCAGATGGCAATCAGATAAAATCTTTGGCTTAACATCATTAGGCATTACCTAGTAATTGTATCCGGAGAAGTTGTAGGCCATGGGACCTAAAGGTGGTTTCACATCAGTCTTTATAATTTTTTGGGAGCAGCAGGAGAATTTGTAGGCCATGGGACCTAGAGGTGGTTTCACAGTAGTCATAATAATTTTTTGGGAGCAGCAGGATAAGTTGTAGGCCATGGGACCTAGAGGTGGTTTCACAACAGTCTGTATAATTTTTTGGGAGCAGCAGGAGAAGTTGTAGGCCATGGGACCGAGAGGTGGTTTCATATCAGTCTTTATAATTTTTTGGGAGCAGCAGGAGAAGTTGTAGGCCATGGGACCTAGAGGTGGTTTCACAGCAGTCTGTATAATATTTTTGGAGCAGCAGAAGTTGTAGGCCATGGGACCTAGAGGTGGTTTCACAGCAGTCTGTATAATTTTTTGGGAGCAGCAGGAGAAGTTGTAGGCCATGGGACCTAGAGGTGGTTTCACAGCAGTCTGTATAATTTTTGGGAAGCAGCAGGAGAAGTTGTAGGCCGTGGGATCTAGAGGTGGTTTCACAGCAGTCTGTATAATTTTTTTGGGGGCAGCATAGTTACATTGTTACATAGTTATTTTGGTTGAAAAAAGACATACGTTAATCGAGTTCAAGCAGAGAACAAAGTACAACACCAGCCTGCTCCCTCACATATCCCTGTTGATCCAGAGGAAGGCAAAAAAACCCTTACAAGGCATGGTCCAATTAGCCCCTAAAGGGAAAAAAATTCCTTCCCGACTCCAGATGGCAATCAGATAAAATCCCGGGATCAACATCATTAGGCATTACCTAGTAATTGTAGCCAGAGAAGTTGTAGGCCATGGGAGCTACTACTTCCACGGTAGTCCTAAAAATTCTTTGGAGCAGTAGGAGAAGAGGCCATGGGACCTAGAGGTGGTTTCACATCAGTCTTTATAATTTTTTGGGAGCAGCAGTAGAAGTTGTAGGCCATGGGACCTAGAGATGGTTTCACAGTAGTCATTATCATTTTTGGGGAGCAGCAGGAGAAGTTGTAGGCCATGGGACCTAGAGGTGGTTTCACAGCAGTCTCTATCATTTTTTGGGAGCAGCAGGAGAAGTTGTAGGCCATGGGACCTAGCGGTGGTTTCACAGCAGTCTGTATAATTTTTTGGGAGCAGCAGGAGAATTTGTAGGCCATGGGACCTAGAGGTGGTTTCACAGCAGTCTATATAATTTATTGGGAGCAGCAGGAGAAGTTGTAGGCCATGGGACCTAGAGGTGGTTTCACAGCAGTCTGTATAATTTTTTGGGAGCAGCAGGAGAAGTTGTAGGCCATGGGACCTAGAGGTGGTTTCACAGCAGTCTGTATAATTTTTTTTGGGAGCAGCAGGAGAAGTTGTAGGCCATGGGACCTAGAGGTGGTTTCACAGCATTCTCTATAGTTTTTTGGGAGCAGCAGGAGAACTTGTAGGCCATGGGACCTAGAGGTGGTTTCACAGCAGTCTGTATAATTTTTTGGGAGCAGCAGGAGAAGTTGTAGGCCATGGGACCTAGAGGTGGTTTCACAGCAGTCTGTATAATTTTTTGGGAGCAGCAGGAGAAGTTGTAGGCCGTGGGACCTAGAGGTGGTTTCACAACAATCTGTATAATTTTTTAGAACAGCATAGTTACATAGTTACATAGTTATTTTGGTTGAAAAAAGACATATGTCCATCGAGTTCAACCAGAGAACAAAGTACAATACCAGCCTACTCCCTCACATATCCCTGTTGATCCAGAGGAAGGCAAAAAAAACCTTACAAGGCATGGTCCAATTAGCCCCTAAAGGGAAAAAAATTCCTTCCCCACTCCAGATGGCAATCAGATAAAATCCTTGGATTAACATCATTAGGGATTACCTAGTAATTGTATCCGGAGAAGTTGTAGGCCATGGGACCTAAAGGTGGTTTCACATCAGTCTTTATAATTTTTTGGGAGCAGCAGGAGAATTTGTAGGCCATGGGACCTAGAGGTGGTTTCACAGTAGTCATTATAATTTTTTGGGAGCAGCAGGAGAAGTTGTAGGCCATGGGACCTAGAGGTGGTTTCACAGCAGTCTGTATAATTTTTTGGTAGCAGTAGGAGAAGTTGTAGGCCATGGGACCTATGGGTGGTTTCACAGCAGTCATTATAATTTTTTGGGAGCAGCAGGAGAAGTTGTAGGCCATGGGACCTAGAGGTGGTTTTACAGCAGTCTGTATAATTTTTTGGGAGCAGCAGGAGAATTTGTAGGCCATGGAATCTAGAGGTGGTTTCACAGCAGTCTGTATAATTTTTTTTGGGAGCAGCGGGAGAAGTTGTAGGCCATGGGACCTAGAGGTGGTTTCACTGCATTCTCTATAGTTTTTTGGGAGCAGCAGGAGAGGTTGTAGGCCATGGGACCTAGAGGTGGTTTCACAACAGTCTGTATAATTTTTTGGGTGCTGCACTGTTACATAGTTACATAGTTATGTTGGTTGAAAAAAGACATACGTCCATCGAGTTCAACCAGAGAACAAAGTACAACACCAGCCTGCTCCCTCACATATCCCTGTTGATCCAGAGGAAGGCAAAAAAACCCTTATAAGGCATGGTCCAATTAGCCCCTAAAGGGAAAAAATTCCTTCTCGACTCCAGATGGCAATCAGATAAAATCTCTGGATCAACATCATTAGGCATTACCTAGTAATTGTAGCCGGGGAAGTTGTAGGCCATGGGAGCTACTGGTTCCAAGGTAGTCGTAAAAATTGTTTGGAGCAGTAGGAGAAGTTGTAGGCCATGGGACCTAGAGGTGGTTTCACATCAGTCTTTATCATTTTTTGGGAGCAGCGGGAGAAGTTGTAGGCCATGGGACCTAGAGGTGGTTTCACAGCAGTCAGTATAATTTTTTGGGAGCAGCAGGAGAAGTTGTAGGCCATGGGACCTAGAGGTGGTTTCACAGCACTCTCTATAATTTTTTGGGAGCAGCAGGAGAAGTTGTAGGCCATGGGACCTAGAGGTGGTTTCACTGCAGTCTGTATAATTTTTTGGGAGCAGCAGGAGAAGTTGTAGGCCATGGGACCGAGAGGTGGTTTCACAACAGTCTGTATAATTTTTTTGGGAGCAGCATAGTTACATAGTTACATAGTTATTTTGGTAGAAAAAAGACATACGTCCATCAAGTTCAACTAGAGAACAAAGTACAACACCAGCCTGCTCCCTCACATATCCCTGTTGATCCAGAGGAAGGCAAAAAAACCCTTATAAGGCATGGTCCAATTAGCCCCTAAAGGGGAAAAATTCCTTCTCGACTCCAGATGGCAATCAGATAAAATCTCTGGATCAACATCATTAGGCATTACCTAGTAATTGTAGCCGGAGAAGTTGTAGGCCATGGGAGCTACTGGTTCCAAGGTAGTCGTAAAAATTGTTTGGAGCAGTAGGAGAAGTTGTAGGCCATGGGACCTAGAGGTGGTTTCACATCAGTCTTTATCATTTTTTGGGAGCAGCGGGAGAAGTTGTAGGCCATGGGACCTAGAGGTGGTTTCACAGCAGTCAGTATAATTTTTTGGGAGCAGCAGGAGAAGTTGTAGGCCATGGGACCTAGAGGTGGTTTCACAGCACTCTCTATAATTTTTTGGGAGCAGCAGGAGAAGTTGTAGGCCATGGGACCTAGAGGTGGTTTCACTGCAGTCTGTATAATTTTTTGGGAGCAGCAGGAGAAGTTGTAGGCCATGGGACCGAGAGGTGGTTTCACAACAGTCTGTATAATTTTTTTGGGAGCAGCATAGTTACATAGTTACATAGTTATTTTGGTAGAAAAAAGACATACGTCCATCAAGTTCAACTAGAGAACAAAGTACAACACCAGCCTGCTCCCTCACATATCCCTGTTGATCCAGAGGAAGGCAAAAAAAAACTTACAAGGCATGGTCCAATTAGCCCCTAAAGGGAAAGAAATTCCTTCCCGACTCCAGATGGCAATCAGATAAAATCCTTGGATTAACATCATTAGGCATTACCTAGTAATTGTATCCGGAGAAGTTGTAGGCCATGGGACCTAAACGTGGTTTCACATCAGTCTTTATAATTTTTTGGGAGCAGCAGGAGAATTTGTAAGCCATGGGACCTAGAGGTGGTTTCACAGTAGTCATTATAATTTTTTGGGAGCAGCAGGATAAGCTGTAGGCCATGGGACCTAGAGGTGGTTTCATAGCAGTCTGTATAATTTTTTGGGAGCAGCAGGAGAAGTTGTAGGCCATGGGACCTAGAGGTGGTTTCACAGCAGTCTGTATTATTTCTTGGGAGCAGCAGGAGAAGTTGTAGGCCATGGGACCTAGAGGTGGTTTCACAGCAGTCTGTATAATTTTTTGGGAGCAGCAGGAGAAGTTGTAGGCCATGGGACCTAGAGGTGGTTTCACAGCACTCTCTATAGTTTTTTGGGAGCAGTAGGAGAAGTTGTAGGCCATGGGACCTAAAGGTGGTTTAACAGCAGTCTGTATTATTTTTTGGGAGGAGCAGGAGAAGTTGTAGGCCATGGGACCGAGAGGTGGTTTCACAATAGTCTGTATAATTTTTTGGGAGCAGCGTAGTTACATAGTTACATAGTTGTTTTGGTAGAAAAAAGAGATACGTCCATCAAGTTCAACTAGAGAACAAAGTACAACACCAGCCTGCTCCCTCACATATCCCTGTTGATCCAGAGGAAGGCAAAAAAAACCTTACAAGGCATGGTCCAATTAGCCCCTAAAGGGAAAGAAATTCCTTCCCGACTCCAGATGGCAATCAGATAAAATCTTTGGCTTAACATCATTAGGCATTACCTAGTAATTGTATCCGGAGAAGTTGTAGGCCATGGGACCTAAAGGTGGTTTCACATCAGTCTTTATAATTTTTTGGGAGCAGCAGGAGAATTTGTAGGCCATGGGACCTAGAGGTGGTTTCACAGTAGTCATTATAATTTTTTGGGAGCAGCAGGATAAGTTGTAGGCCATGGGACCTAGAGGTGGTTTCACAGTAGTCATTATAATTTTTTGGGAGCAGCAGGATAAGTTGTAGGCCATGGGACCTAGAGGTGGTTTCACAACAGTCTGTATAATTTTTTGGGAGCAGCAGGAGAAGTTGTAGGCCATGGGACCGAGAGGTGGTTTCATATCAGTCTTTATAATTTTTTGGGAGCAGCAGGAGAAGTTGTAGGCCATGGGACCTAGAGGTGGTTTCACAGCAGTCTGTATAATATTTTTGGAGCAGCAGAAGTTGTAGGCCATGGGACCTAGAGGTGGTTTCACAGCAGTCTGTATAATTTTTTGGGAGCAGCAGGAGAAGTTGTAGGCCATGGGACCTAGAGGTGGTTTCACAGCAGTCTGTATAATTTTTGGGAAGCAGCAGGAGAAGTTGTAGGCCGTGGGATCTAGAGGTGGTTTCACAGCAGTCTGTATAATTTTTTTGGGGGCAGCATAGTTACATTGTTACATAGTTATTTTGGTTGAAAAAAGACATACGTTAATCGAGTTCAAGCAGAGAACAAAGTACAACACCAGCCTGCTCCCTCACATATCCCTGTTGATCCAGAGGAAGGCAAAAAAAACCTTACAAGGCATGGTCCAATTAGCCCCTAAAGGGAAAAAAATTCCTTCCCGACTCCAGATGGCAATCAGATAAAATCCCGGGATCAACATCATTAGGCATTACCTAGTAATTGTAGCCAGAGAAGTTGTAGGCCATGGGAGCTACTACTTCCACGGTAGTCCTAAAAATTCTTTGGAGCAGTAGGAGAAGAGGCCATGGGACCTAGAGGTGGTTTCACATCAGTCTTTATAATTTTTTGGGAGCAGCAGTAGAATTTGTAGGCCATGGGACCTAGAGGTGGTTTCACAGCAGTCATTATAATTTTTTGGGAGCAGCAGGAGAAGTTGTAGGCCATGGGACCTAGAGATGGTTTCACAGTAGTCATTATCATTTTTGGGGAGCAGCAGGAGAAGTTGTAGGCCATGGGACCTAGAGGTGGTTTCACAGCAGTCTCTATCATTTTTTGGGAGCAGCA
The DNA here is from genome assembly GCF_040937935.1 of Hyperolius riggenbachi. Classification (NCBI taxonomy): domain Eukaryota; kingdom Metazoa; phylum Chordata; class Amphibia; order Anura; family Hyperoliidae; genus Hyperolius; species Hyperolius riggenbachi. The sequence continues at coordinate 164,450,092 of NC_090655.1, read as the reverse complement.
GGAGAAATTGTAGGCCATGGGACCTAGCGGTGGTTTCACAGCAGTCTGTATAATTTTTTGGGAGCAGCAGGAGAATTTGTAGGCCATGGGACCTAGAGGTGGTTTCACAGCAGTCTATATAATTTATTGGGAGCAGCAGGAGAAGTTGTAGGCCATGGGACCTAGAGGTGGTTTCACAGCAGTCTGTATAATTTTTTGGGAGCAGCAGGAGAAGTTGTAGGCCATGCGACCTAGAGGTGGTTTCACAGCAGTCTGTATAATTTTTTTTGGGAGCAGCAGGAGAAGTTGTAGGCCATGGGACCTAGAGGTGGTTTCACAGCATTCTCTATAGTTTTTTGGGAGCAGCAGGAGAACTTGTGGGCCATGGGACCTAGAGGTGGTTTCACAGCAGTCTGTATAATTTTTTGGGAGCAGCAGGAGAAGTTGTAGGCCATGGGACCTAGAGGTGGTTTCACAGCAGTCTGTATAATTTTTTGGGAGCAGCAGGAGAAGTTGTAGGCCGTGGGACCTAGAGGTGGTTTCACAACAATCTGTATAATTTTTTAGAACAGCATAGTTACATAGTTACATAGTTATTTTGGTTGAAAAAAGACATATGTCCATCGAGTTCAACCAGAGAACAAAGTACAATACCAGCCTGCTCCCTCACATATCCCTGTTGATCCAGAGGAAGGCAAAAAAAACCTTACAAGGCATGGTCCAATTAGCCCCTAAAGGGAAAAAAATTCCTTCCCCACTCCAGATGGCAATCAGATAAAATCCTTGGATTAACATCATTAGGGATTACCTAGTAATTGTATCCGGAGAAGTTGTAGGCCATGGGACCTAAAGGTGGTTTCACATCAGTCTTTATAATTTTTTGGGAGCAGCAGGAGAATTTGTAGGCCATGGGACCTAGAGGTGGTTTCACAGTAGTCATTATAATTTTTTGGGAGCAGCAGGAGAAGTTGTAGGCCATGGGACCTAGAGGTGGTTTCACAGCAGTCTGTATAATTTTTTGGTAGCAGTAGGAGAAGTTGTAGGCCATGGGACCTATGGGTGGTTTCACAGCAGTCATTATAATTTTTTGGGAGCAGCAGGAGAAGTTGTAGGCCATGGGACCTAGAGGTGGTTTTACAGCAGTCTGTATAATTTTTTGGGAGCAGCAGGAGAATTTGTAGGCCATGGAATCTAGAGGTGGTTTCACAGCAGTCTGTATAATTTTTTTTGGGAGCAGCGGGAGAAGTTGTAGGCCATGGGACCTAGAGGTGGTTTCACTGCATTCTCTATAGTTTTTTGGGAGCAGCAGGAGAGGTTGTAGGCCATGGGACCTAGAGGTGGTTTCACAACAGTCTGTATAATTTTTTGGGTGCTGCACTGTTACATAGTTACATAGTTATGTTGGTTGAAAAAAGACATACGTCCATCGAGTTCAACCAGAGAACAAAGTACAACACCAGCCTGCTCCCTCACATATCCCTGTTGATCCAGAGGAAGGCAAAAAAAACCCTTATAAGGCATGGTCCAATTAGCCCCTAAAGGGAAAAAATTCCTTCTCGACTCCAGATGGCAATCAGATAAAATCTCTGGATCAACATCATTAGGCATTACCTAGTAATTGTAGCCGGGGAAGTTGTAGGCCATGGGAGCTACTGGTTCCAAGGTAGTCGTAAAAATTGTTTGGAGCAGTAGGAGAAGTTGTAGGCCATGGGACCTAGAGGTGGTTTCACATCAGTCTTTATCATTTTTTGGGAGCAGCGGGAGAAGTTGTAGGCCATGGGACCTAGAGGTGGTTTCACAGCAGTCAGTATAATTTTTTGGGAGCAGCAGGAGAAGTTGTAGGCCATGGGACCTAGAGGTGGTTTCACAGCACTCTCTATAATTTTTTGGGAGCAGCAGGAGAAGTTGTAGGCCATGGGACCTAGAGGTGGTTTCACTGCAGTCTGTATAATTTTTTGGGAGCAGCAGGAGAAGTTGTAGGCCATGGGACCGAGAGGTGGTTTCACAACAGTCTGTATAATTTTTTTGGGAGCAGCATAGTTACATAGTTACATAGTTATTTTGGTAGAAAAAAGACATACGTCCATCAAGTTCAACTAGAGAACAAAGTACAACACCAGCCTGCTCCCTCACATATCCCTGTTGATCCAGAGGAAGGCAAAAAAACCCTTATAAGGCATGGTCCAATTAGCCCCTAAAGGGGAAAAATTCCTTCTCGACTCCAGATGGCAATCAGATAAAATCTCTGGATCAACATCATTAGGCATTACCTAGTAATTGTAGCCGGAGAAGTTGTAGGCCATGGGAGCTACTGGTTCCAAGGTAGTCGTAAAAATTGTTTGGAGCAGTAGGAGAAGTTGTAGGCCATGGGACCTAGAGGTGGTTTCACATCAGTCTTTATCATTTTTTGGGAGCAGCGGGAGAAGTTGTAGGCCATGGGACCTAGAGGTGGTTTCACAGCAGTCAGTATAATTTTTTGGGAGCAGCAGGAGAAGTTGTAGGCCATGGGACCTAGAGGTGGTTTCACAGCACTCTCTATAATTTTTTGGGAGCAGCAGGAGAAGTTGTAGGCCATGGGACCTAGAGGTGGTTTCACTGCAGTCTGTATAATTTTTTGGGAGCAGCAGGAGAAGTTGTAGGCCATGGGACCGAGAGGTGGTTTCACAACAGTCTGTATAATTTTTTTGGGAGCAGCATAGTTACATAGTTACATAGTTATTTTGGTAGAAAAAAGACATACGTCCATCAAGTTCAACTAGAGAACAAAGTACAACACCAGCCTGCTCCCTCACATATCCCTGTTGATCCAGAGGAAGGCAAAAAAAAACTTACAAGGCATGGTCCAATTAGCCCCTAAAGGGAAAGAAATTCCTTCCCGACTCCAGATGGCAATCAGATAAAATCCTTGGATTAACATCATTAGGCATTACCTAGTAATTGTATCCGGAGAAGTTGTAGGCCATGGGACCTAAACGTGGTTTCACATCAGTCTTTATAATTTTTTGGGAGCAGCAGGAGAATTTGTAGGCCATGGGACCTAGAGGTGGTTTCACAGTAGTCATTATAATTTTTTGGGAGCAGCAGGATAAGCTGTAGGCCATGGGACCTAGAGGTGGTTTCACAGCAGTCTGTATAATTTTTTTGGGCGCAGCAGGAGAAGTTGTAGGCCATGGGACCTAGAGGTGGTTTCACAGCAGTCTGTATCATTTCTTGGGAGCAGCAGGAGAAGTTGTAGGCCATGGGACCTAGAGGTGGTTTCACAGCAGTCTGTATAATTTTTTGGGAGCAGCAGGAGAAATTGTAGGCCATGGGACCTAGAGGTGGTTTCACATCAGTCTTTATAATTTTTTGGGAGCAGCAGGAGAATTTGTAGGCCATGGGACCTAGAGGTGGTTTCACAGTAGTCATTATAATTTTTTGGGAGCAGCAGGATAAGTTGTAGGCCATGGGACCTAGAGGTGGTTTCACAGCAGTCTGTATATTTTTTTGGGAGCAGCAGGAGAAGTTGTAGGCCATGGGACCTAGAGGTGGTTTCACAGCAGTCATTATAATTTTTTGGGAGCAGCAGGAGAAGTTGTAGGCCATGGGACCTAGCGGTGGTTTCACAGCAGTCTGTATATTTTTTTGGGAGCAGCAGGAGAAGTTGTAGGCTGTGTGACCTAGAGGTGGTTTCACAGCAGTCTGTATAATTTTTTTTGGAGCAGCATAGTTACATAGTTACATAGTTGTTTTGGTTGAAAAAAGACATATGTCCATTGAGTTCAACCAGAGAACAAAGTACAACACCAGTCTGCTCCCTCACATATCCCTGTTGATCCAGAGGAAGGCAAAAAAAACCTTACAAGGCATGGTCCAATTAGCCCCTAAAGGGAAAAAAATTCCTTCCCGACTCCAGATGGCAATCAGATAAAATCCTTGGATTAACATCATTAGGAATTACCTAGTAATTGTATCCGGAGAAGTTGTAGGCCATGGGACCTAAAGGTGGTTTCACATCAGTCTTTATAATTTTTTGGGAGCAGCAGGAGAAGTTGTAGGCCATGGGACCGAGAGGTGGTTTCACAACAGTCTGTATAATTTTTTTGGGAGCAGCATAGTTACATAGTTACATAGTTATTTTGGTAGAAAAAAGACATACGTCCATCAAGTTCAACTAGAGAACAAAGTACAACACCAGCCTGCTCCCTCACATATCCCTGTTGATCCAGAGGAAGGCAAAAAAAAACTTACAAGGCATGGTCCAATTAGCCCCTAAAGGGAAAGAAATTCCTTCCCGACTCCAGATGGCAATCAGATAAAATCCTTGGATTAACATCATTAGGCATTACCTAGTAATTGTATCCGGAGAAGTTGTAGGCCATGGGAGCTACTGGTTCCAAGGTAGTCGTAAAAATTGTTTGGAGCAGTAGGAGAAGTTGTAGGCCATGGGACCTAGAGGTGGTTTCACATCAGTCTTTATCATTTTTTGGGAGCAGCGGGAGAAGTTGTAGGCCATGGGACCTAGAGGTGGTTTCACAGCAGTCAGTATAATTTTTTGGGAGCAGCAGGAGAAGTTGTAGGCCATGGGACCTAGAGGTGGTTTCACAGCACTCTCTATAATTTTTTGGGAGCAGCAGGAGAATTTGTAGGCCATGGGACCTAGAGGTGGTTTCACTGCAGTCTGTATAATTTTTTGGGAGCAGCAGGAGAAGTTGTAGGCCATGGGACTGAGAGGTGGTTTCACAACAGTCTGTATAATTTTTTTGGGAGCAGCATAGTTACATAGTTACATAGTTATTTTGGTAGAAAAAAGACATACGTCCATCAAGTTCAACTAGAGAACAAAGTACAACACCAGCCTGCTCCCTCACATATCCCTGTTGATCCAGAGGAAGGCAAAAAAAAACTTACAAGGCATGGTCCAATTAGCCCCTAAAGGGAAAGAAATTCCATCCCGACTCCAGATGGCAATCAGATAAAATCCTTGGATTAACATCATTAGGCATTACCTAGTAATTGTATCCGGAGAAGTTGTAGGCCATGGGACCTAAACGTGGTTTCACATCAGTCTTTATAATTTTTTGGGAGCAGCAGGAGAATTTGTAGGCCATGGGACCTAGAGGTGGTTTCACAGTAGTCATTATAATTTTTTGGGAGCAGCAATATAAGCTGTAGGCCATGGGACCTAGAGGTGGTTTCACAGCAGTCTGTATAATTTTTTTGGGCGCAGCAGGAGAAGTTGTAGGCCATGGGACCTAGAGGTGGTTTCACAGCAGTCTGTATCATTTCTTGGGAGCAGCAGGAGAAGTTGTAGGCCATGGGACCTAGAGGTGGTTTCACAGCAGTCTGTATAATTTTTTGGGAGCAGCAGGAGAAGTTGTAGGCCATGGGACCTAGAGGTGGTTTCACATCAGTCTTTATAATTTTTTGGGAGCAGCAGGAGAATTTGTAGGCCATGGGACCTAGAGGTGGTTTCACAGTAGTCATTATAATTTTTTGGGAGCAGCAGGATAAGTTGTAGGCCATGGGACCTAGAGGTGGTTTCACAGCAGTCTGTATATTTTTTTGGGAGCAGCAGGAGAAGTTGTAGGCCATGGGACCTAGAGGTGGTTTCACAGCAGTCATTATAATTTTTTGGGAGCAGCAGGAGAAGTTGTAGGCCATGGGACCTAGCGGTGGTTTCACAGCAGTCTGTATATTTTTTTGGGAGCAGCAGGAGAAGTTGTAGGCTGTGTGACCTAGAGGTGGTTTCACAGCAGTCTGTATAATTTTTTTTGGAGCAGCATAGTTACATAGTTACATAGTTGTTTTGGTTGAAAAAAGACATATGTCCATTGAGTTCAACCAGAGAACAAAGTACAACACCAGTCTGCTCCCTCACATATCCCTGTTGATCCAGAGGAAGGCAAAAAAACCCTTACAAGGCATGGTCCAATTAGCCCCTAAAGGGAAAAAAATTCCTTCCCGACTCCAGATGGCAATCAGATAAAATCCTTGGATTAACATCATTAGGAATTACCTAGTAATTGTATCCGGAGAAGTTGTAGGCCATGGGACCTAAAGGTGGTTTCACATCAGTCTTTATAATTTTTTGGGAGCAGCAGGAGAAGTTGTAGGCCATGGGACCGAGAGGTGGTTTCACAACAGTCTGTATAATTTTTTTGGGAGCAGCATAGTTACATAGTTACATAGTTATTTTGGTAGAAAAAAGACATACGTCCATCAAGTTCAACTAGAGAACAAAGTACAACACCAGCCTGCTCCCTCACATATCCCTGTTGATCCAGAGGAAGGCAAAAAAAAACTTACAAGGCATGGTCCAATTAGCCCCTAAAGGGAAAGAAATTCCTTCCCGACTCCAGATGGCAATCAGATAAAATCCTTGGATTAACATCATTAGGCATTACCTAGTAATTGTATCCGGAGAAGTTGTAGGCCATGGGACCTAAACGTGGTTTCACATCAGTCTTTATAATTTTTTGGGAGCAGCAGGAGAATTTGTAAGCCATGGGACCTAGAGGTGGTTTCACAGTAGTCATTATAATTTTTTGGGAGCAGCAGGATAAGCTGTAGGCCATGGGACCTAGAGGTGGTTTCACAGCAGTCTGTATAATTTTTTTGGGCGCAGCAGGAGAAGTTGTAGGCCATGGGACCTAGAGGTGGTTTCACAGCAGTCTGTATTATTTCTTGGGAGCAGCAGGAGAAGTTGTAGGCCATGGGACCTAGAGGTGGTTTCACAGCAGTCTGTATAATTTTTTGGGAGCAGCAGGAGAAGTTGTAGGCCATGGGACCTAGAGGTGGTTTCACATCAGTCTTTATAATTTTTTGGGAGCAGCAGGAGAATTTGTAGGCCATGGGACCTAGAGGTGGTTTCACAGTAGTCATTATAATTTTTTGGGAGCAGCAGGATAAGTTGTAGGCCATGGGACCTAGAGGTGGTTTCACAGCAGTCTGTATAATTTTTTGGGAGCAGCAGGAGAAGTTGTAGGCCATGGGACCTAGAGGTGGTTTCACAGCAGTCATTATAATTTTTTGGGAGCAGCAGGAGAAGTTGTAGGCCATGGGACCTAGTGGTGGTTTCACAGCAGTCTGTATAATTTTTTGGGAGCAGCAGGAGAAGTTGTAGGCTGTGTGACCTAGAGGTGGTTTCACAGCAGTCTGTATAATTTTTTTTGGAGCAGCATAGTTACATAGTTACATAGTTATTTTGGTTGAAAAAAGACATATGTCCATTGAGTTCAACCAGAGAACAAAGTACAACACCAGTCTGCTCCCTCACATATCCCTGTTGATCCAGAGGAAGGCAAAAAAACCCTTACAAGGCACGGTCCAATTAGCCCCTAAAGGGAAAAAAATTCCTTCCCGACTCCAGATGGCAATCAGATAAAATCCTTGGATTAACATCATTAGGAATTACCTAGTAATTGTATCCGGAGAAGTTGTAGGCCATGGGACCTAAAGGTGGTTTCACAGTAGTCATTATAATTTTTTGGGAGCAGCAGGAGAAGTTGTAGGCCATGGGACCTAGAGGTGGTTTCACATCAGTCTGTATAATTTTTTGGGAGCAGCAGGAGAATTTGTAGGCCATGGGACCTAGAGGTGGTTTCACAGTAGTCATTATAATTTTTTGGGAGCAGCAGGAGAAGTTGTAGGCCATGGGACCTAGAGGTGGTTTCACAGCAGTCTGTATAATTTTTTGGGAGCAGTAGGAGAAGTTGTAGGCTATGGGACCTAGAGGTGGTTTCACAGCAGTCATTATAATTTTTTGGGAGCAGCAGGAGAAGTAGTAGGCCATGGGACCTAGCGGTGGTTTCACAGCAGTCTGTATAATTTTTGGGAGCAGCAGGAGAATTTGTAGGCCATGGGACCTAGAGGTGGTTTCACAGCAGTCTGTATAATTTTTTTTTGGGAGCAGCAGGAGAAGTTGTAGGCCACGGGACCTAGTGGTGGTTTCACAGCATTCTCTATAGTTATTTGGGAGCAGCAGGAGAACTTGTAGGCCATGGGACCTAGAGGTGGTTTCACAGCAGTCTCTATAGTTTTTTGGGAGCAGCAGGAGAAGTTGTAGGCCATGGGACCTAGAGGTGGTTTCACAGAAGTCTGTATAATTTTTTGGGTGCTGCATAGTCACATAGTTACATAGTTATGTTGGTTGAAAAAAGACATACGTCCATCGAGTTCAACCAGTGAACAGAGTACAACAACAGCCTGCTCCCTCACATATCCCTGTTTATCCAGAGGAAGGCAAAAAAACCCTTACAAGGCATGGTCCAATTAGCCCCTAAAGGGAAAAAAATTCATTCCCGACTCCAGATGGCAATCAGATAAAATCCCTGGATCAACATCATTAGGCATTACCTAGTAATTGTAGCCAGAGAAGTTGTAGGCCAGGGGAGCTACTGGTTCCACGGTAGTCCTAAAAATTGTTTGGAGCAGTAGGAGAAGTTGTAGGTCATGGGACCTAGAGGTGGTTTCACATCAGTCTTTATAATTTTTTTGGGAGCAGCAGGAGAATTTGTAGGCCATGGGACCTAAAGGTGGTTTCACAGCAGTCAGTATAATTTTTTGGGAGCAGCAGGAGAAGTTGTAGGCCATGGAACCTAGAGGTGGTTTCACAGCACTCTCTATAATTTTTTGGGAGCAGCAGGAGAAGTTGTAGGCCATGGGACCTAAAGGTGGTTTAACAGCAGTCTGTATAATTTTTTGGGAGGAGCAGGAGAAGTTGTAGGCCATGGGACCGAGAGGTGGTTTCACAACAGTCTGTATAATTTTTTGGGAGCAGCGTAGTTACATAGTTACATAGTTGTTTTGGTAGAAAAAAGAGATACGGCCATCAACTTCAACTAGAGAACAAAGTACAACACCAGCCTGCTCCCTCACATATCCCTGTTGATCCAGAGGAAGGCAAAAAAAACCTTACAAGGCATGGTCCAATTAGCCCCTAAAGGGAAAGAAATTCCTTCCCGACTCCAGATGGCAATCAGATAAAATCTTTGGATTAACATCATTAGGCATTACCTAGTAATTGTATCCGGAGAAGTTGTAGGCCATGGGACCTAAAAGTGGTTTCACATCAGTCTTTATAATTTTTTGGGAGCAGCAGGAGAATTTGTAGGCCATGGGACCTAGAGGTGGTTTCACAGTAGTCATTATAATTTTTTGGGAGCAGCAGGATAAGCTGTAGGCCATGGGACCTAGAGGTGGTTTCACAGCAGTCTGTATAATTTTTTTGGCAGCAGCAGGAGAAGTTGTAGGCCATGGGACCTAGAGGTGGTTTCACAGCAGTCTGTATAATTTCTTGGGAGCAGCAGGAGAAGTTGTAGGCCATGGGACCTAGAGGTGGTTTCACAGCAGTCTGTATAATTTTTTGGGAGCAGCAGGAGAAGTTGTAGGACATGGGACCTAGAGGTGGTTTCACATCAGTCTTTATAATTTTCTGGGAGCAGCAGGAGAATTTGTAGGCCATGGGACCTAGAGGTGGTTTCACAGTAGTCATTATAATTTTTTGGGAGCAGCAGGATAAGTTGTAGGCCATGGGACCTAGAGGTGGTTTCACGGCAGTCTGTATAATTTTTTGGGAGCAGCAGGAGAAGTTGTAGGCCATGGGACCTAGAGGTGGTTTCACTGCAGTCATTATATTTTTTGGGAGCAGCAGGAGAAGTTGTAGGCCATGGGACCTAGCGGTGGTTTCACAGCAAACTGTATAATTTTTTTGGGAGCAGCAGGAGAATTTGTAGGCCATGGGACCTAGAGGTGGTTTCACAGCAGTCTATATAATTTCTTGGGAGCAGCAGGAGAAGTTGTAGGCCATAGGACCTAGAGGTGGTTTCACAGCAGTCTGTATAATTTTTTGGTAGCAGCAGGAGAAGTTGTAGGCCATGGGACCTAGAGGTGGTTTCACTGCAGTCTGTATATTTTTTTGGGAGCAGCAGGAGAAGTTGTAGGCCATGGGACCGAGAGGTGGTTTCACAGCATTCTCTATAGTTTTTTGGGAGCAGCAGGAGAACTTGTAGGCCATGGGACCTAGAGGTGGTTTCACAGCAGTCTGAATAATTTTTTGGGAGCAGTAGGAGAAGTTGTAGGTCATGGGACCTAGCGGTGGTTTCACAGCAGTCTGTATAATTTTTTTTGGAACAGCATAGTTACATAGTTACATAGTTATTTTGGTTGAAAAAAGACATATGTCCATTGAGTTCAACCAGAGAACAAAGTACAACACCAGCCTGCTCCCTCACATATCCCTGTTGATCCAGAGGAGGGCAAAAAAACCCTTACAAGGCATGGTCCAATTAGCCCCTAAAGGGAAAAAAATTCCTTCCCGACTTCAGATGGCAATCAGATAAAATCCTTGGATTAACATCATTAGGAATTACCTAGTAATTGTATCCGGAGAAGTTGTAGGCCATGGAACCTAAAGGTGGTTTCACATCAGTCTTTATAATTTTTTGGGAGCAGCAGGAGAGTTTGTAGGCCATGGGACCTAGAGGTGGTTTCACAGTAGTCATTATAATTTTTTGGGAGCAGCAGGAGAAGTTGTAGGCCATGGGACCTAGAGGTGGTTTCACAGCAGTCTGTATAATTTTTTGGGAGCAGTAGGAGAAGTTGTAGGCTATGGGACCTAGAGGTGGTTTCACAGCAGTCATTATAATTTTTTGGGAGCAGCAGGAGAAGTTGTAGGCCATGGGACCTAGCGGTGGTTTCACAGCAGTCTGTATAATTTTTGGGGAGCAACAGGAGAATTTGTAGGCCATGGGACCTAGAGGTGGTTTCACAGCAGTCAGTATAATTTTTTGGGAGCAGCAGGAGAAGTTGTAGGCCATGGGACCTAGAGGTGGTTTCACAGCAGTCTGTATAATTTTTTGGGAGCAGCAGGAGAAGTTGTAGGCCATGGGACCTAGAGGTGGTTTCACAGCAGTCTCTATAGTTTTTTGGGAGCAGCAGGAGAACTTGTAGGCCATGGGACCTAGAGGTGGTTTCACAGCAGTCTCTATAGTTTTTTGGGAGCAGCAGGAGAAGTTGTAGGCCATGGGACCTAGAGGTGGTTTCACAGCAGTCTGTATAATTTTTTGGGTGCTGCATAGTCACATAGTTACAAAGTTATGTTGGTTGAAAAAAGACATACGTCCATCGAGTTCAACCAGTGAACAGAGTACAACAACAGCCTGCTCCCTCACATATCCCTGTTTATCCAGAGGAAGGCAAAAAAACCCTTACAAGGCATGGTCCAATTAGCCCCTAAAGGGAAAAAAATTCCTTCCCGACTCCAGATGGCAATCAGATAAAATCCCTGGATCAACATCATTAGGCATTACCTAGTAATTGTAGCCAGAGAAGTTGTAGGCCAGGGGAGCTACTGGTTCCACGGTAGTCCTAAAAATAGTTTGGAGCAGTAGGAGAAGTTGTAGGCCATGGGACCTAGAGGTGGTTTCACATCAGTCTTTATAATTTTTTGGGAGTAGCAGGAGAATTTGTAGGCCATGGGACCTAGAGGTAGTTTCACAGTAGTCATTATAGTTTTTTGGGAGCAGCAGGAGTAGTTGTAGGCCATGGGACCTAGAGGTGGTTTCACAGCAGTCAGTATAATTTTTTGGGAGCAGCAGGAGAAGTTGTAGGCCATGGGACCTAGAGGTGGTTTCACAGCACTCTCTATAATTTTTTGGGAGCAGCAGGAGAACTTGTAGGCCATGGGACCTAGAGGTGGTTTCACAGCAGTCTGAATAATTTTTTGGGAGCAGCAGGAGAAGTTGTAGGTCATGGGACCTAGCGGTGGTTTCACAGTAGTCTGTATAATTTTTTTTGGAACAGTATAGTTACATAGTTACATAGTTATTTTGGTTGAAAAAAGACATATGTCCATTGAGTTCAACCAGAGAACAAAGTACAACACCAGCCTGCTCCCTCACATATCCCTGTTGATCCAGAGGAAGGCAAAAAAAACCCTTACAAGGCATGGTCCAATTAGCCCCTAAAGGGAAAAAAATTCCTTCCCGACTCCAGATGGCAATCAGATAAAATCCTTGGATTAACATCATTAGGAATTACCTAATAATTGTATCCGGAGAAGTTGTAGGCTATGGGACCTAAAGGTGGTTTCACATCAGTCTTTATAATTTTTTGGGAGCAGCAGGAGGGTTTATAGGCCATGGGACCTAGAGGTGGTTTCACAGTAGTCATTATAATTTTTTGGGAGCAGCAGGAGAAGTTGTAGGCCATGGGACCTAGAGGTGGTTTCACAGCAGTCTGTATAATTTCTTGGGAGCAGCAGGAGAAGTTGTAGGCCATGGGACCTAGAGGTGGTTTCACAGCAGTCTGTATAATTTTTTGGGAGCAGCAGGAGAAGTTGTAGGACATGGGACCTAGAGGTGGTTTATCATCAGTCTTTATAATTTTTTGGGAGCAGCAGGAGAATTTGTACGCCATGGGACCTAGAGGTGGTTTCACAGTAGTCTGTATAATTTTTTTGGGAGCAGCAGGATAAGTTGTAGGCCATGGGACCTAGAGGTGGTTTCACGGCAGTCTGTATAATTTTTTGGGAGCAGCAGGAGAAGTTGTAGGCCATGGGACCTAGAGGTGGTTTCACTGCAGTCATTATATTTTTTTGGGAGCAGCAGGAGAAGTTGTAGGCCATGGGACCTAGCGGTGGTTTCACAGCAGTCTGTATAATTTTTTTGGGAGCAGCAGGAGAATTTGTAGGCCATGGGTCCTAGAGGTGGTTTCACAGCAGTCTATATAATTTCTTGGGAGCAGCAGGAGAAGTTGTAGGCCATGGGACCTAGAGGTGGTTTTACAGCAGTCTCTATAGTTTTTTGGGAGCAGCAGGAGAACTTGTAGGCCATGGGACCTAGAGGTGGTTTCACAGCAGTCTCTATAGTTTTTTGGGAGCAGCAGGAGAAGTTGTAGGCCATGGGACCTAGAGGTGGTTTCACAGCAGTCTGTATAATTTTTTGGGTGCTGCATAGTCACATAGTTACATAGTTATGTTGGTTGAAAAAAGACATACGTCCATCGAGTTCAACCAGTGAACAGAGTACAACAACAGCCTGCTCCCTCACATATCCCTGTTTATCCAGAGGAAGGCAAAAAAACCCTTACAAGGCATGGTCCAATTAGCCCCTAAAGGGAAAAAAATTCCTTCCCGACTCCAGATGGCAATCAGATAAAATCCCTGGATCAACATCATTAGGCATTACCTAGTTATTGTAGCCAGAGAAGTTGTAGGCCAGGGGAGCTACTGGTCCCACGGTAGTCCTAAAAATAGTTTGGAGCAGTAGGAGAAGTTGTAGGCCATGGGACCTAGAGGTGGTTTCACATCAGTCTTTATAATTTTTTGGGAGTAGCAGGAGAATTTGTAGGCCATGGGACCTAGAGGTAGTTTCACAGTAGTCATTATAGTTTTTTGGGAGCAGCAGGAGAAGTTGTAGGCCATGGGACCTAGAGGTGGTTTCACAGCAGTCAGTATAATTTTTTGGGAGCAGCAGGAGAAGTTGTAGGCCATGGGACCTAGAGGTGGTTTCACAGCACTCTCTATAATTTTTTGGGAGCAGCAGGAGAACTTGTAGGCCATGGGACCTAGAGGTGGTTTCACAGCAGTCTGAATAATTTTTTGGGAGCAGCAGGAGAAGTTGTAGGTCATGGGACCTAGCGGTGGTTTCACAGCAGTCTGTATAATTTTTTTTGGAACAGCATAGTTACATAGTTACATAGTTATTTTGGTTGAAAAAAGACATATGTCCATTGAGTTCAACCACAGAACAAAGTACAACACCAGCCTGCTCCCTCACATATCCCTGTTGATCCAGAGGAAGGCAAAAAAAACCCTTACAAGGCATGGTCCAATTAGCCCCTAAAGGGAAAAAAATTCCTTCCCGACTGCAGATGGCAATCAGATAAAATCCTTGGATTAACATCATTAGGAATTACCTAGTAATTGTATCCGGAGAAGTTGTAGGCCATGGGACCTAAAGGTGGTTTCACATCAGTCTTTATAATTTTTTGGGAGCAGCAGGAGAGTTTGTAGGCCATGGGACCTAGAGGTGGTTTCACAGTAGTCATTATAATTTTTTGGGAGCAGCAGGAGAAGTTGTAGGCCATGGGACCTAGAGGTGGTTTCACAGCAGTCTGTATAATTTCTTGGGAGCAGCAGGAGAAGTTGTAGGCCATGGGACCTAGAGGTGGTTTCACAGCAGTCTGTATAATTTTTTGGGAGCAGCAGGAGAAGTTGTAGGACATGGGACCTAGAGGTGGTTTCACATCAGTCTTTATAATTTTTTGGGAGCAGCAGGAGAATTTGTACGCCATGGGACCTAGAGGTGGTTTCACAGTAGTCATTATAATTTTTTGGGAGCAGCAGGATAAGTTGTAGGCCATGGGACCTAGAGGTGGTTTCACGGCAGTCTGTATAATTTTTTGGGAGCAGCAGGAGAAGTTGTAGGCCATGGGACCTAGCGGTGGTTTCACAGCAGTCTGTATAATTTTTTTGGGAGCAGCAGGAGAATTTGTAGGCCATGGGACCTAGAGGTGGTTTCACAGCAGTCTATATAATTTCTTGGGAGCAGCAGGAGACGTTGTAGGCCATGGGACCTAGAAGTGGTTTCACAGCAGTCTGTATAATTTTTTGGGAGCAGCAGGAGAAGTTGTAGGCCATGGGACCTAGAGGTGGTTTCACTGCAGTCTGTATATTTTTTTGGGAGCAGCAGGAGAAGTTGTAGGCCATGGGACCGAGAGGTGGTTTCACAGCATTCTCTATAGTTTTTTGGGAGCAGCAGGAGAACTTGTAGGCCATGGGACCTAGAGGTGCTTTCACAGCAGTCATTATAATTTTTTGGGAGCAGCAGGAGAAGTTGTAGGCCATGGGACCTAGCGGTGGTTTCACAGCAGTCTGTATAATTTTTTTGGGAGCAGCAGGAGAAGTTGTAGGCCATGGGACCTAGAGGTGGTTTCACAGTAGTCATTATAATTTTTTTTGAGCAGCAGAAGAAGTTGTAGGCCATGGGACCTAGAGGTGGTTTCACAGCATTCTCTATAGTTTTTTTGGGAGCAGCAGGAGAAGTTGTAGACCATGGGACCTAGAGGTGGTTTCACAGCAGTCTGTATAATTTTTTGGGAGCAGCAGGAGAAGTTGTAGGCTGTGGGACCTAGAGGTGGTTTCACAGCAGTCATTATAATTTTTTGGGAGCAGCAGGAGAAGTTGTAGGCCATGGGACCTAGCGGTGGTTTCACAGCAGTCTGTATAATTTTTTGGGAGCAGCAGGAGAATTTGTAGGCCATGGGACCTAGAGTTGGTTTCACAGCAGTCTGTATAATTTTTTGGGAGCAGCAGGAGAAGTTGTAGGCCATGGAACCTAGAGGTGGTTTCACAGCAGTCTGTATAATTTTTTGGGAGCAGCAGGAGAAGTTGTAGGCCATGGGACCTAGAGGTGGTTTCACAGCAGTCTCTATAGTTTTTTGGGAGCAGCAGGAGAACTTGTAGGCCATGGGACCTAGAGGTGGTTTCACAGCAGTCTCTATAGTTTTTTGGGAGCAGCAGGAGAAGTTGTAGGCCATGGGACCTAGAGGTGGTTTCACAGCAGTCTGTATAATTTTTTGGGTGCTGCATAGTCACATAGTTACATAGTTATGTTGGTTGAAAAAAGACATACGTCCATCGAGTTCAACCAGTGAACAGAGTACAACAACAGCCTGCTCCCTCACATATCCCTGTTTATCCAGAGGAAGGCAAAAAAACCCTTACAAGGCATGGTCCAATTAGCCCCTAAAGGGAAAAAAATTCCTTCCCGACTCCAGATGGCAATCAGATAAAATCCCTGGATCAACATCATTAGGCATTACCTAGTAATTGTAGCCAGAGAAGTTGTAGGCCAGGGGAGCTATTGGTTCCACGGTAGTCCTAAAAATAGTTTGGAGCAGTAGGAGAAGTTGTAGGCCATGGGACCTAGAGGTGGTTTCACATCAGTCTTTATAATTTTTTGGGAGTAGCAGGAGAATTTGTAGGCCATGGGACCTAGAGGTAGTTTCACAGTAGTCATTATAATTTTTTGGTAGCAGCAGGAGAAGTTGTAGGCCATGGGACCTAGAGGTGGTTTCACTGCAGTCTGTATATTTTTTTGGGAGCAGCAGGAGAAGTTGAAGGCCATGGGACCTAGAGGTGGTTTCACAGCAGTCTGTATAATTTTTTGGTAGCAGCAGGAGAAGTTGTAGGCCATGGGACCTAGAGGTGGTTTCACAGCATTCTATATAGTTTTTTGGGAGCAGCAGGAGAACTTGTAGGCCATGGGACCTAGAGGTGGTTTCACAGCAGTCTGAATAATTTTTTGGGAGCAGCAGGAGAAGTTGTAGGTCATGGGACCTAGCGGTGGTTTCACAGCAGTCTGTATAATTTTTTTTGGAACAGCATAGTTACATAGTTACATAGTTATGTTGGTTGAAAAAAGACATACGTCCATCGAGTTCAACCAGTGAACAGAGTACAACAACAGCCTGCTCCCTCACATATCCCTGTTTATCCAGAGGAAGGCAAAAAAACCCTTACAAGGCATGGTCCAATTAGCCCCTAAAGGGAAAAAAATTCCTTCCCGACTCCAGATGGCAATCAGATAAAATCCCTGGATCAACATCATTAGGCATTACCTAGTAATTGTAGCCAGAGAAGTTGTAGGCCAGGGGAGCTACTGGTTCCACGGTAGTCCTAAAAATTGTTTGGAGCAGTAGGAGAAGTTGTAGGCCATGGGACCTAGAGGTGGTTTCACATCAGTCTTTATAATTTTTTGGGAGCAGCAGGAGAATTTGTAGGCCATGGGACCTAGATGTGGTTTCACAGTAGTCATTATAGTTTTTTGGGAGCAGCAGGAGAAGTTGTAGGCCATGGGACCTAGAGGTGGTTTCACAGCAGTCAGTATAATTTTTTGGGAGCAGCAGGAGAAGTTGTAGGCCATGGGACCTAGAGGTGGTTTCACAGCAGTCTGTATAATTTCTTGGGAGCAGCAGGAGAAGTTGTAGGCCATGGGACCGAGAGGTGGTTTCACAACAGTCTGTATAATTTTTTGGGAGCAGCGTAGTTACATAGTTACATAGTTGTTTTGGTAGAAAAAAGAGATACGTCCATCAAGTTCAACTAGAGAACAAAGTACAACACCAGCCTGCTCCCTCACATATCCCTGTTGATCCAGAGGAAGGCAAAAAAAACCCTTACAAGGCATGGTCCAATTAGCCCCTAAACGGAAAAAAATTCCTTCCCGACACCAGATGGCAATCAGATAAAATCCCTGGATCAACATCATTAGGCATTACCTAGTAGTTGTAGCCGGAGAAGTTGTAGGCCATGGGACCTAGCGGTGGTTTCACAGCAGTCAGTATAATTTTTTGGGAGCAGCAGGAGAAGTTGTAGGCCATGGGACCTAGAGGTGGTTTCACAGCAGTCATTATAATTTTTTGGAAGCAGCAGGAGAAGTTGTAGGCCATGGGACCTAGCGGTGGTTTCACAGCAGTCTGTATAATTTTTTTGGGAGCAGCAGGAGAATTTGTAGGCCATGGGACCTAGAGGTGGTTTCACAGCAGTCTATATAATTTCTTGGGAGCAGCAGGAGAAGTTGTAGGCCATGGGACCTAGAGGTGGTTTTTCACAGCAGTCTGTATAATTTTTGGGGAGCAGCAGGAGAACTTTTAGGCCATGGGACCTAGAGGTGGTTTCACAGCAGTCTGTATAATTTTTTGGGAGCAACAGGAGAAGTTGTAGGCCATGGGACGTAGAGGTGGTTTCACAGCAGTCTGTATAATTTTTTGGGAGCAGCAGGAGAAGTTGTAGGCCGTGGGACCTAGAGGTGGTTTCACAGCAGTCTGTATAATTTTTTTTGGAGTAGCATAGTTACATAGTTACATAGTTATTTTGGTTAAAAAAAAAAGACATATGTCCATTGAGTTCAACCAGAGAACAAAGTACAACACCAGCCTGCTCCCTCACATATCTCTGTTGATCCAGAGGAAGGCAAAAAAAAACCTTTCAAGGCATGGTCCAATTAGCCCCTAAAGGGAAAAAAAATCCTTCCCGACTCCAGATGGCAATCAGATAAAATCCCTGGATCAACATCATTAGGCATTACCTAGTAATTGTAGCCGGAGAAGTTGTAGGCCATGGGACCTAGCGGTGGTTTCACATCAGTCTTTACAATTTTTTGGGAGCAGCAGGAGAATTTGTAGGCCATGGGACGTAGAGGTGGTTTCACAGTAGTCATTATAATTTTTTGGGAGCAGCAGGATAAGTTGTAGGCCATGGGACCTAGAGGTGGTTTCACAGTAGTCATTATAATTTTTTTTGAGCAGCAGAAGAAGTTGTAGGCCATGGGACCTAGAGGTGGTTTCACAGCACTCTCTATAATTTTTTGGGAGCAGCAGGAGAAGTTGTAGGCCATGGGACCTAGATGTGGTTTCACAGAAATCTGTATAATTGTGTGGGAGCAGCAAGAAAAGTTGTAGGCCATGGGACCGAGAGGTGGTTTTAACATCAGTCTTTATAATTTTTTGGGAGCAGCAGGAGAAGTTGTAGGCCATGGGACCTAGAGGTGGTTTCACAGGAGTCTGTATAATTTTTTTGGAGAAGCAGGAGAAGTTGTAGGCCATGGGACCTAGAGGTGGTTTCACAGTAGTCATTATAATTTTTTTTGAGCAGCAGAAGAAGTTGTAGGCCATGGGACCTAGAGGTGGTTTCACAGCATTCTCTATAGTTTTTTTGGGAGCAGCAGGAGAAGTTGTAGGCCATGGGACCTAGAGGTGGTTTTACAGCAGTCTGTATAATTTTTTGGGAGCAGCAGGAGAAGTTGTAGGCCGTGGGACCTAGAGGTGGTTTCACAGCAGTCTGTATAATTTTTTTTGGAGCAGCATAGTTACATAGTTACATAGTTATTTTGGTTGAAAAAAGACATATGTCCATCGAGTTCAACCAGAGAACAAAGTACAACACCAGCCTGCTCCCTCACATATCCCTGTTGATCCAGAGGAAGGCAAAAAAAACCCTTCCCTAACGGGAAAAAAATTCCTTCCCGACACCAGATGGCAATCAGATAAAATCCCTGGATCAACATCATTAGGCATTACCTAGTAGTTGTAGCCGGAGAAGTTGTAGGCCATGGGACCTAGCGGTGGTTTCACAGCAGGCAGTATAATTTTTTGGGAGCAGCAAGAGAAGTTGTAGGCCATGGGACCTAGAGGTGGTTTCACAGCAGTCATTATAATTTTTTGGGAGCAGCAGGAGAAGTTGTAGGCCATGGGACCTAGCGGTGGTTTCACAGCATTCTGTATAATTTTTTTGGGAGCAGCAGGAGAATTTGTAGGCCATGGGACCTAGAGGTGGTTTCACAGCAGTCTATATAATTTCTTGGGAGCAGCAGGAGAAGTTGTAGGCCATGGGACCTAGAGGTGGTTTCACAGCAGTCTGTATATTTTTTGGGAGCAGCAGAAGTTGTAGGCCATGGGACCTAGAGGTGGTTTCACAGCAGTCTGTATAATTTTTGGGGGAGCAGCAGGAGAAGTTGTAGGCCATAGGACCTAGAGGTGGTTTCACAGCATTCTCTATAGTTTTTTGGGAGCAGCAGGAGAACTTGTAGGCCATGGGACGTAGAGGTGGTTTCACAGCAGTCTGTATAATTTTTTGGGAGCAGCAGGAGAAGTTGTAGGCCGTGGGACCTAGAGGTGGTTTCACAGCAGTCTGTATAATTTTTTTTGGAGCAGCGTAGTTACATAGTTACATAGTTGTTTTGGTAGAAAAAAGAGATACGTCCATCAAGTTCAACTAGAGAACAAAGTACAACACCAGCCTGCTCCCTCACATATCCCTGTTGATCCAGAGGAAGGCAAAAAAAACCCTTACAAGGCATGGTCCAATTAGCCCCTAACGGGAAAAAAATTCCTTCCCGACACCAGATGGCAATCAGATAAAATCCCTGGATCAACATCATTAGGCATTACCTAGTAGTTGTAGCCGGAGAAGTTGTAGGCCATGGGACCTAGCGGTGGTTTCACAGCAGTCAGTATAATTTTTTGGGAGCAGCAGGAGAAGTTGTAGGCCATGGGACCTAGAGGTGGTTTCACAGCAGTCATTATAATTTTTTGGAAGCAGCAGGAGAAGTTGTAGGCCATGGGACCTAGCGGTGGTTTCACAGCAGTCTGTATAATTTTTTGGGAGCAGCAGGAGAATTTGTAGGCCATGGGACCTAGAGGTGGTTTCACAGCAGTCTATATAATTTCTTGGGAGCAGCAGGAGAAGTTGTAGGCCATGGGACCTAGAGGTGGTTTTTCACAGCAGTCTGTATAATTTTTGGGGAGCAGCAGGAGAACTTTTAGGCCATTGGACCTAGAGGTGGTTTCACAGCAGTCTGTATAATTTTTTGGGAGCAACAGGAGAAGTTGTAGGCCATGGGATGTAGAGGTGGTTTCACAGCAGTCTGTATAATTTTTTGGGAGCAGCAGGAGAAGTTGTAGGCCGTGGGACCTAGAGGTGGTTTCACAGCAGTCTGTATAATTTTTTTTGGAGTAGCATAGTTACATAGTTACATAGTTATTTTGGTTAAAAAAAAAGACATATGTCCATTGAGTTCAACCAGAGAACAAAGTACAACACCAGCCTGCTCCCTCACATATCTCTGTTGATCCAGAGGAAGGCAAAAAAAAACCTTTCAAGGCATGGTCCAATTAGCCCCTAAAGGGAAAAAAATTCCTTCCCGACTCCAGATGGCAATCAGATAAAATCCCTGGATCAACATCATTAGGCATTACCTAGTAATTGTAGCCGGAGAAGTTGTAGGCCATGGGACCTAGCGGTGGTTTCACATCAGTCTTTATAATTTTTTGGGAGCAGCAGGAGAATTTGTAGGCCATGGGACCTAGAGGTGGTTTCACAGTAGTCATTATAATTTTTTGGGAGCAGCAGGATAAGTTGTAGGCCATGGGACCTAGAGGTGGTTTCACAGTAGTCATTATAATTTTTTTTGAGCAGCAGAAGAAGTTGTAGGCCATGGGACCTAGAGGTGGTTTCACAGCACTCTCTATAATTTTTTGGGAGCAGCAGGAGAAGTTGTAGGCCATGGGACCTAGATGTGGTTTCACAGAAATCTGTATAATTGTGTGGGAGCAGCAAGAAAAGTTGTAGGCCATGGGACCGAGAGGTGGTTTTAACATCAGTCTTTATAATTTTTTGGGAGCAGCAGGAGAAGTTGTAGGCCATGGGACCTAGAGGTGGTTTCACAGGAGTCTGTATAATTTTTTTGGAGAAGCAGGAGAAGTTGTAGGCCATGGGACCTAGAGGTGGTTTCACAGTAGTCATTATAATTTTTTTTGAGCAGCAGAAGAAGTTGTAGGCCATGGGACCTAGAGGTGGTTTCACAGCATTCTCTATAGTTTTTTGGGAGCAGCAGGAGAAGTTGTAGGCCATGGGACCTAGAGGTGGTTTCACAGCAGTCTGTATAATTTTTTGGGAGCAGCAGGAGAAGTTGTAGGCTGTGGGACCTAGAGGTGGTTTCACAGCAGTCATTATAATTTTTGGGAGCAGCAGGAGAAGTTGTAGGCCATGGGACCTAGCGGTGGTTTCACAGCAGTCTGTATAATTTTTTGGGAGCTGCAGGAGAATTTGTAGGCCATGGGACCTAGAGTTGGTTTCACAGCAGTCTGTATAATTTTTTGGGAGCAGCAGGAGAAGTTGTAGGCCATGGAACCTAGAGGTGGTTTCACAGCAGTCTGTATAATTTTTTGGGAGCAGCAGGAGAAGTTGTAGGCCATGGGACCTAGAGGTGGTTTCACAGCAGTCTCTATAGTTTTTTGGGAGCAGCAGGAGAACTTGTAGGCCATGGGACCTAGAGGTGGTTTCACAGCAGTCTCTATAGTTTTTTGGGAGCAGCAGGAGAAGTTGTAGGCCATGGGACCTAGAGGTGGTTTCACAGCAGTCTGTATAATTTTTTGGGTGCTGCATAGTCACATAGTTACATAGTTATGTTGGTTGAAAAAAGACATACGTCCATCGAGTTCAACCAGTGAACAGAGTACAACAACAGCCTGCTCCCTCACATATCCCTGTTTATCCAGAGGAAGGCAAAAAAACCCTTACAAGGCATGGTCCAATTAGCCCCTAAAGGGAAAAAAATTCCTTCCCGACTCCAGATGGCAATCAGATAAAATCCCTGGATCAACATCATTAGGCATTACCTAGTAATTGTAGCCAGAGAAGTTGTAGGCCAGGGGAGCTATTGGTTCCACGGTAGTCCTAAAAATAGTGTGGAGCAGTAGGAGAAGTTGTAGGCCATGGGACCTAGAGGTGGTTTCACATCAGTCTTTATAATTTTTTGGGAGTAGCAGGAGAATTTGTAGGCCATGGGACCTAGAGGTAGTTTCACAGTAGTCATTATAATTTTTTGGTAGCAGCAGGAGAAGTTGTAGGCCATGGGACCTAGAGGTGGTTTCACTGCAGTCTGTATATTTTTTTGGGAGCAGCAGGAGAAGTTGTAGGCCATGGGACCTAGAGGTGGTTTCACAGCAGTCTGTATAATTTTTTGGTAGCAGCAGGAGAAGTTGTAGGCCATGGGACCTAGAGGTGGTTTCACAGCATTCTCTATAGTTTTTTGGGAGCAGCAGGAGAACTTGTAGGCCATGGGACCTAGAGGTGGTTTCACAGCAGTCTGAATAATTTTTTGGGAGCAGCAGGAGAAGTTGTAGGTCATGGGACCTAGCGGTGATTTCACAGCAGTCTGTATAATTTTTTTTGGAACAGCATAGTTACATAGTTACATAGTTATGTTGGTTGAAAAAAGACATACGTCCATCGAGTTCAACCAGTGAACAGAGTACAACAACAGCCTGCTCCCTCACATATCCCTGTTTATCCAGAGGAAGGCAAAAAAAACCTTACAAGGCATGGTCCAATTAGCCCCTAAAGGGAAAAAAATTCCTTCCCGACTCCAGATGGCAATCAGATAAAATCCCTGGATCAACATCATTAGGCATTACCTAGTAATTGTAGCCAGAGAAGTTGTAGGCCAGGGGAGCTACTGGTTCCACGGTAGTCCTAAAAATTGTTTGGAGCAGTAGGAGAAGTTGTAGGCCATGGGACCTAGAGGTGGTTTCACATCAGTCTTTATAATTTTTTGGGAGCAGCAGGAGAATTTGTAGGCCATGGGACCTAGATGTGGTTTCACAGTAGTCATTATAGTTTTTTGGGAGCAGCAGGAGAAGTTGTAGGCCATGGGACCTAGAGGTGGTTTCACAGCAGTCAGTATAATTTTTTGAGAGCAGCAGGAGAAGTTGTAGGCCATGGGACCTAGAGGTGGTTTCACAGCAGTCTGTATAATTTCTTGGGAGCAGCAGGAGAAGTTGTAGGCCATGGGACCGAGAGGTGGTTTCACAACAGTCTGTATAATTTTTTGGGAGCAGCGTAGTTACATAGTTACATAGTTGTTTTGGTAGAAAAAAGAGATACGTCCATCAAGTTCAACTAGAGAACAAAGTACAACACCAGCCTGCTCCCTCACATATCCCTGTTGATCCAGAGGAAGGCAAAAAAAAACCCTTACAAGGCATGGTCCAATTAGCCCCTAAACGGAAAAAAATTCCTTCCCGACACCAGATGGCAATCAGATAAAATCCCTGGATCAACATCATTAGGCATTACCTAGTAGTTGTAGCCGGAGAAGTTGTAGGCCATGGGACCTAGCGGTGGTTTCACAGCAGTCAGTATAATTTTTTGGGAGCAGCAGGAGAAGTTGTAGGCCATGGGACCTAGAGGTGGTTTCACAGCAGTCATTATAATTTTTTGGAAGCAGCAGGAGAAGTTGTAGGCCATGGGACCTAGCGGTGGTTTTACAGCAGTCTGTATAATTTTTTTGGGAGCAGCAGGAGAATTTGTAGGCCATGGGACCTAGAGGTGGTTTCACAGCAGTCTATATAATTTCTTGGGAGCAGCAGGAGAAGTTGTAGGCCATGGGACCTAGAGGTGGTTTTTCACAGCAGTCTGTATAATTTTTGGGGAGCAGCAGGAGAACTTTTAGGCCATGGGACCTAGAGGTGGTTTCACAGCAGTCTGTATAATTTTTTGGGAGCAACAGGAGAAGTTGTAGGCCATGGGACGTAGAGGTGGTTTCACAGCAGTCTGTATAATTTTTTGGGAGCAGCAGGAGAAGTTGTAGGCCGTGGGACCTAGAGGTGGTTTCACAGCAGTCTGTATAATTTTTTTGGGAGTAGCATAGTTACATAGTTACATAGTTATTTTGGTTAAAAAAAAAGACATATGTCCATTGAGTTCAACCAGAGAACAAAGTACAACACCAGCCTGCTCCCTCACATATCTCTGTTGATCCAGAGGAAGGCAAAAAAAAACCTTTCAAGGCATGGTCCAATTAGCCCCTAAAGGGAAAAAAATTCCTTCCCGACTCCAGATGGCAATCAGATAAAATCCCTGGATCAACATCATTAGGCATTACCTAGTAATTGTAGCCGGAGAAGTTGTAGGCCATGGGACCTAGCGGTGGTTTCACATCAGTCTTTTAATTTTTTGGGAGCAGCAGGAGAATTTGTAGGCCATGGGACCTAGAGGTGGTTTCACAGTAGTCATTATAATTTTTTTTGAGCAGCAGAAGAAGTTGTAGGCCATGGGACCTAGAGGTGGTTTCACAGCACTCTCTATAATTTTTTGGGAGCAGCAGGAGAAGTTGTAGGCCATGGGACCTAGATGTGGTTTCACAGAAATCTGTATAATTGTGTGGGAGCAGCAAGAAAAGTTGTAGGCCATGGGACCGAGAGGTGGTTTTAACATCAGTCTTTATAATTTTTTGGGAGCAGCAGGAGAAGTTGTAGGCCATGGGACCTAGAGGTGGTTTCACAGGAGTCTGTATAATTTTTTTGGAGAAGCAGGAGAAGTTGTAGGCCATGGGACCTAGAGGTGGTTTCACAGTAGTCATTATAATTTTTTTTGAGCAGCAGAAGAAGTTGTAGGCCATGGGACCTAGAGGTGGTTTCACAGCATTCTCTATAGTTTTTTGGGAGCAGCAGGAGAAGTTGTAGGCCATGGGACCTAGAGGTGGTTTCACAGCAGTCTGTATAATTTTTTGGGAGCAGCAGGAGAAGTTGTAGGCCGTGGGACCTAGAGCTGGTTTCACAGCAGTCTGTATAATTTTTTTTGGAGCAGCATAGTTACATAGTTACATAGTTATTTTGGTTGAAAAAAGACATATGTCCATCGAGTTCAACCAGAGAACAAAGTACAACACCAGCCTGCTCCCTCACATATCCCTGTTGATCCAGAGGAAGGCAAAAAAAACCCTTCCCTAACGGGGAAAAAATTCCTTCCCGACACCAGATGGCAATCAGATAAAATCCCTGGATCAACATCATTAGGCATTACCTAGTAGTTGTAGCCGGAGAAGTTGTAGGCCATGGGACCTAGCGGTGGTTTCACAGCAGGCAGTATAATTTTTTGGGAGCAGCAAGAGAAGTTGTAGGCCATGGGACCTAGAGGTGGTTTCACAGCAGTCATTATAATTTTTTGGGAGCAGCAGGAGAATTTGTAGGCCATGGGACCTAGCGGTGGTTTCACAGCAGTCTGTATAATTTTTTTGGGAGCAGCAGGAGAATTTGTAGGCCATGGGACCTAGAGGTGGTTTCACAGCAGTCTATATAATTTCTTGGGATCAGCAGGAGAAGTTGTAGGCCATGGGACCTAGAGGTGGTTTCACAGCAGTCTGTATAATTTTTTGGGAGCAGCAGGAGAAGTTGTAGGCCATGGGACCTAGAGGTGGTTTCACAGCAGTCTGTATAATTTTTTGGGGAGCAGCAGGAGAAGTTGTAGGCCATAGGACCTAGAGGTGGTTTCACAGCATTCTCTATAGTTTTTTGGGAGCAGCAGGAGAACTTGTAGGCCATGGGACGTAGAGGTGGTTTCACAGCAGTCTGTATAATTTTTTGGGAGCAGCAGGAGAAGTTGTAGGCCGTGGGACCTAGAGGTGGTTTCACAGCAGTCTGTATAATTTTTTTTGGAGCAGCATAGTTACATAGTTACATAGTTGTTTTGGTAGAAAAAAGAGATACGTCCATCAAGTTCAACTAGAGAACAAAGTACAACACCAGCCTGCTCCCTCACATATCCCTGTTGATCCAGAGGAAGGCAAAAAAAACCCTTACAAGGCATGGTCCAATTAGCCCCTAACGGGAAAAAAATTCCTTCCCGACACCAGATGGCAATCAGATAAAATCCCTGGATCAACATCATTAGGCATTACCTAGTAGTTGTAGCCGGAGAAGTTGTAGGCCATGGGACCTAGCGGTGGTTTCACAGCAGTCAGTATAATTTTTTGGGAGCAGCAGGAGAAGTTGTAGGCCATGGGACCTAGAGGTGGTTTCACAGCAGTCATTATAATTTTTTGGAAGCAGCAGGAAAAGTTGTAGGCCATGGGACCTAGCGGTGGTTTCACAGCAGTCTGTATAATTTTTTTGGGAGCAGCAGGAGAATTTGTAGGCCATGGGACCTAGAGGTGGTTTCACAGCAGTCTATATAATTTCTTGGGAGCAGCAGGAGAAGTTGTAGGCCATGGGACCTAGAGGTGGTTTTTCACAGCAGTCTGTATAATTTTTGGGGAGCAGCAGGAGAACTTTTAGGCCATTGGACCTAGAGGTGGTTTCACAGCAGTCTGTATAATTTTTTGGGAGCAACAGGAGAAGTTGTAGGCCATGGGACGTAGATGTGGTTTCACAGCAGTCTGTATAATTTTTTGGGAGCAGCAGGAGAAGTTGTAGGCCGTGGGACCTAGAGGTGGTTTCACAGCAGTCTGTATAATTTTTTTTGGAGTAGCATAGTTACATAGTTACATAGTTATTTTGGTTAAAAAAAAAGACATATGTCCATTGAGTTCAACCAGAGAACAAAGTACAACACCAGCCTGCTCCCTCACATATCTCTGTTGATCCAGAGGAAGGCAAAAAAAAACCTTTCAAGGCATGGTCCAATTAGCCCCTAAAGGGAAAAAAATTCCTTCCCGACTCCAGATGGCAATCAGATAAAATCCCTGGATCAACATCATTAGGCATTACCTAGTAATTGTAGCCGGAGAAGTTGTAGGCCATGGGACCTAGCGGTGGTTTCACATCAGTCTTTATAATTTTTTGGGAGCAGCAGGAGAATTTGTAGGCCATGGGACCTAGAGGTGGTTTCACAGTAGTCATTATAATTTTTTGGGAGCAGCAGGATAAGTTGTAGGCCATGGGACCTAGAGGTGGTTTCACAGTAGTCATTATAATTTTTTTTGAGCAGCAGAAGAAGTTGTAGGCCATGGGACCTAGAGGTGGTTTCACAGCACTCTCTATAATTTTTTGGGAGCAGCAGGAGAAGTTGTAGGCCATGGGACCTAGATGTGGTTTCACAGAAATCTGTATAATTGTGTGGGAGCAGCAAGAAAAGTTGTAGGCCATGGGACCGAGAGGTGGTTTTAACATCAGTCTTTATAATTTTTTGGGAGCAGCAGGAGAAGTTGTAGGCCATGGGACCTAGAGGTGGTTTCACAGGAGTCTGTATAATTTTTTTGGAGAAGCAGGAGAAGTTGTAGGCCATGGGACCTAGAGGTGGTTTCACAGTAGTCATTATAATTTTTTTTGAGCAGCAGAAGAAGTTGAAGGCCATGGGACCTAGAGGTGGTTTCACAGCATTCTCTATAGTTTTTTGGGAGCAGCAGGAGAAGTTGTAGGCCATGGGACCTAGAGGTGGTTTCACAGCAGTCTGTATAATTTTTTGGGAGCAGCAGGAGAAGTTGTAGGCTGTGGGACCTAGAGGTGGTTTCACAGCAGTCATTATAATTTTTTGGGAGCAGCAGGAGAAGTTGTAGGCCATGGGACCTAGCGGTGGTTTCACAGCAGTCTGTATAATTTTTTGGGAGCAGCAGGAGAATTTGTAGGCCATGGGACCTAGAGTTGGTTTCACAGCAGTCTGTATAATTTTTTGGGAGCAGCAGGAGAAGTTGTAGGCCATGGAACCTAGAGGTGGTTTCACAGCAGTCTGTATAATTTTTTGGGAGCAGCAGGAGAAGTTGTAGGCCATGGGACCTAGAGGTGGTTTCACAGCAGTCTCTATAGTTTTTTGGGAGCAGCAGGAGAACTTGTAGGCCATGGGACCTAGAGGTGGTTTCACAGCAGTCTCTATAGTTTTTTGGGAGCAGCAGGAGAAGTTGTAGGCCATGGGACCTAGAGGTGGTTTCACAGCAGTCTGTATAATTTTTTGGGTGCTGCATAGTCACATAGTTACATAGTTATGTTGGTTGAAAAAAGACATAGGTCCATCGAGTTCAACCAGTGAACAGAGTACAACAACAGCCTGCTCCCTCACATATCCCTGTTTATCCAGAGGAAGGCAAAAAAACCCTTACAAGGCATGGTCCAATTAGCCCCTAAAGGGAAAAAAATTCCTTCCCGACTCCAGATGGCAATCAGATAAAATCCCTGGATCAACATCATTAGGCATTACCTAGTAATTGTAGCCAGAGAAGTTGTAGGCCAGGGGAGCTATTGGTTCCACGGTAGTCCTAAAAATAGTTTGGAGCAGTAGGAGAAGTTGTAGGCCATGGGACCTAGAGGTGGTTTCACATCAGTCTTTATAATTTTTTGGGAGTAGCAGGAGAATTTGTAGGCCATGGGACCTAGAGGTAGTTTCACAGTAGTCATTATAGTTTTTTGGGAGCAGCAGGAGTAGTTGTAGGCCATGGGACCTAGAGGTGGTTTCACAGCAGTCAGTATAATTTTTTGGGAGCAGCAGGAGAAGTTGTAGGCCATGGGACCTAGAGGTGGTTTCACAGCACTCTCTATAATTTTTTGGGAGCAGCAGGAGAACTTGTAGGCCATGGGACCTAGAGGTGGTTTCACAGCAGTCTGAATAATTTTTTGGGAGCAGCAGGAGAAGTTGTAGGTCATGGGACCTAGCGGTGGTTTCACAGCAGTCTGTATAATTTTTTTTGGAACAGCATAGTTACATAGTTACATAGTTATTTTGGTTGAAAAAAGACATATGTCCATTGAGTTCAACCAGAGAACAAAGTACAACACCAGCCTGCTCCCTCACATATCCCTGTTGATCCAGAGGAAGGCAAAAAAAACCCTTACAAGGCATGGTCCAATTAGCCCCTAAAGGGAAAAAAATTCCTTCCCGACTCCAGATGGCAATCAGATAAAATCCTTGGATTAACATCATTAGGAATTACCTAGTAATTGTATCCGGAGAAGTTGTAGGCCATGGGACCTAAAGGTGGTTTCACATCAGTCTTTATAATTTTTTGGGAGCAGCAGGAGAGTTTGTAGGCCATGGGACCTAGAGGTGGTTTCACAGTAGTCATTATAATTTTTTGGGAGCAGCAGGAGAAGTTGTAGGCCATGGGACCTAGAGGTGGTTTCACAGCAGTCTGTATAATTTCTTGGGAGCAGCAGGAGAAGTTGTAGGCCATGGGACCTAGAGGTGGTTTCACAGCAGTCTGTATAATTTTTTGGGAGCAGCAGGAGAAGTTGTAGGACATGGGACCTAGAGGTGGTTTCACATCAGTCTTTATAATTTTTTGGGAGCAGCAGGAGAGTTTGTAGGCCATGGGACCTAGAGGTGGTTTCACAGTAGTCATTATAATTTTTTGGGAGCAGCAGGAGAAGTTGTAGGCCATGGGACCTAGAGGTGGTTTCACAGCAGTCTGTATAATTTCTTGGGAGCAGCAGGAGAAGTTGTAGGCCATGGGACCTAGCGGTGGTTTCACATCAGTCTTTATAATTTTTTGGGAGCAGCAGGAGAATTTGTAGGCCATGGGACCTAGAGGTGGTTTCACAGTAGTCATTATAATTTTTTGGGAGCAGCAGGATAAGTTGTAGGCCATGGGACCTAGAGGTGGTTTCACAGTAGTCATTATAATTTTTTTTGAGCAGCAGAAGAAGTTGTAGGCCATGGGACCTAGAGGTGGTTTCACAGCACTCTCTATAATTTTTTGGGAGCAGCAGGAGAAGTTGTAGGCCATGGGACCTAGATGTGGTTTCACAGAAATCTGTATAATTGTGTGGGAGCAGCAAGAAAAGTTGTAGGCCATGGGACCGAGAGGTGGTTTTAACATCAGTCTTTATAATTTTTTGGGAGCAGCAGGAGAAGTTGTAGGCCATGGGACCTAGAGGTGGTTTCACAGGAGTCTGTATAATTTTTTTGGAGAAGCAGGAGAAGTTGTAGGCCATGGGACCTAGAGGTGGTTTCACAGTAGTCATTATAATTTTTTTTGAGCAGCAGAAGAAGTTGAAGGCCATGGGACCTAGAGGTGGTTTCACAGCATTCTCTATAGTTTTTTGGGAGCAGCAGGAGAAGTTGTAGGCCATGGGACCTAGAGGTGGTTTCACAGCAGTCTGTATAATTTTTTGGGAGCAGCAGGAGAAGTTGTAGGCTGTGGGACCTAGAGGTGGTTTCACAGCAGTCATTATAATTTTTTGGGAGCAGCAGGAGAAGTTGTAGGCCATGGGACCTAGCGGTGGTTTCACAGCAGTCTGTATAATTTTTTGGGAGCAGCAGGAGAATTTGTAGGCCATGGGACCTAGAGTTGGTTTCACAGCAGTCTGTATAATTTTTTGGGAGCAGCAGGAGAAGTTGTAGGCCATGGAACCTAGAGGTGGTTTCACAGCAGTCTGTATAATTTTTTGGGAGCAGCAGGAGAAGTTGTAGGCCATGGGACCTAGAGGTGGTTTCACAGCAGTCTCTATAGTTTTTTGGGAGCAGCAGGAGAACTTGTAGGCCATGGGACCTAGAGGTGGTTTCACAGCAGTCTCTATAGTTTTTTGGGAGCAGCAGGAGAAGTTGTAGGCCATGGGACCTAGAGGTGGTTTCACAGCAGTCTGTATAATTTTTTGGGTGCTGCATAGTCACATAGTTACATAGTTATGTTGGTTGAAAAAAGACATAGGTCCATCGAGTTCAACCAGTGAACAGAGTACAACAACAGCCTGCTCCCTCACATATCCCTGTTTATCCAGAGGAAGGCAAAAAAACCCTTACAAGGCATGGTCCAATTAGCCCCTAAAGGGAAAAAAATTCCTTCCCGACTCCAGATGGCAATCAGATAAAATCCCTGGATCAACATCATTAGGCATTACCTAGTAATTGTAGCCAGAGAAGTTGTAGGCCAGGGGAGCTATTGGTTCCACGGTAGTCCTAAAAATAGTTTGGAGCAGTAGGAGAAGTTGTAGGCCATGGGACCTAGAGGTGGTTTCACATCAGTCTTTATAATTTTTTGGGAGTAGCAGGAGAATTTGTAGGCCATGGGACCTAGAGGTAGTTTCACAGTAGTCATTATAGTTTTTTGGGAGCAGCAGGAGTAGTTGTAGGCCATGGGACCTAGAGGTGGTTTCACAGCAGTCAGTATAATTTTTTGGGAGCAGCAGGAGAAGTTGTAGGCCATGGGACCTAGAGGTGGTTTCACAGCACTCTCTATAATTTTTTGGGAGCAGCAGGAGAACTTGTAGGCCATGGGACCTAGAGGTGGTTTCACAGCAGTCTGAATAATTTTTTGGGAGCAGCAGGAGAAGTTGTAGGTCATGGGACCTAGCGGTGGTTTCACAGCAGTCTGTATAATTTTTTTTGGAACAGCATAGTTACATAGTTACATAGTTATTTTGGTTGAAAAAAGACATATGTCCATTGAGTTCAACCAGAGAACAAAGTACAACACCAGCCTGCTCCCTCACATATCCCTGTTGATCCAGAGGAAGGCAAAAAAAACCCTTACAAGGCATGGTCCAATTAGCCCCTAAAGGGAAAAAAATTCCTTCCCGACTCCAGATGGCAATCAGATAAAATCCTTGGATTAACATCATTAGGAATTACCTAGTAATTGTATCCGGAGAAGTTGTAGGCCATGGGACCTAAAGGTGGTTTCACATCAGTCTTTATAATTTTTTGGGAGCAGCAGGAGAGTTTGTAGGCCATGGGACCTAGAGGTGGTTTCACAGTAGTCATTATAATTTTTTGGGAGCAGCAGGAGAAGTTGTAGGCCATGGGACCTAGAGGTGGTTTCACAGCAGTCTGTATAATTTCTTGGGAGCAGCAGGAGAAGTTGTAGGCCATGGGACCTAGAGGTGGTTTCACAGCAGTCTGTATAATTTTTTGGGAGCAGCAGGAGAAGTTGTAGGACATGGGACCTAGAGGTGGTTTCACATCAGTCTTTATAATTTTTTGGGAGCAGCAGGAGAATTTGTACGCCATGGGACCTAGAGGTGGATTCACAGTAGTCTGTATAATTTTTTTGGGAGCAGCAGGATAAGTTGTAGGCCATGGGACCTAGAGGTGGTTTCACTGCAGTCATTATATTTTTTTGGGAGCAGCAGGAGAAGTTGTAGGCCATGGGACCTAGCGGTGGTTTCACAGCAGTCTGTATAATTTTTTTGGGAGCAGCAGGAGAATTTGTAGGCCATGGGACCTAGAGGTGGTTTCACAGCAGTCTATATAATTTCTTGGGAGCAGCAGGAGAAGTTGTAGGCCATGGGACCTAGAGGTGGTTTCACAGCAGTCTGTATAATTTTTGGGTAGCAGCAGGAGAAGTTGTAGGCCATGGGACCTAGAGGTGGTTTCACTGCAGTCTGTATATTTTTTTGGGAGCAGCAGGAGAAGTTGTAGGCCATGGGTCCGAGAGGTGGTTTCACAGCATTCTCTATAGTTTTTTGGGAGCAGCAGGAGAACTTGTAGGCCATGGGACCTAGAGGTGGTTTCACAGCAGTCTGAATAATTTTTTGGGAGCAGCAGGAGAAGTTGTAGGTCATGGGACCTAGCGGTGGTTTCACAGCAGTCTGTATAATTTTTTTTGGAACAGCATAGTTACATAGTTACATAGTTATTTTGGTTGAAAAAAGACATATGTCCATTGAGTTCAACCAGAGAACAAAGTACAACACCAGCCTGCTCCCTCACATATCCCTGTTGATCCAGAGGAAGGCAAAAAAAAACCTTACAAGGCATGGTCCAATTAGCCCCTAAAGGGAAAAAAATTCCTTCCCGACTCCAGATGGCAATCATATAAAATCCTTGGATTAACATCATTAGGAATTACCTAGTAATTGTATCCGGAGAAGTTGTAGGCCATGGGACCTAAAGGTGGTTTCACATCAGTCTTTATAATTTTTTGGGAGCAGCAGGAGAGTTTGTAGGCCATGGGACCTAGAGGTGGTTTCACAGTAGTCATTATAATTTTTTGGGAGCAGCAGGATAAGTTGTAGGCCATGGGACCTAGAGGTGGTTTCACAGTAGTCATTATAATTTTTTTTGAGCAGCAGAAGAAGTTGTAGGCCATGGAACCTAGAGGTGGTTTCACAGCACTCTCTATAATTTTTTGGGAGCAGCAGGAGAAGTTGTAGGCCATGGGACCTAGATGTGGTTTCACAGAAATCTGTATAATTGTGTGGGAGCAGCAAGAAAAGTTGTAGGCCATGGGACCGAGAGGTGGTTTTAACATCAGTCTTTATAATTTTTTGGGAGCAGCAGGAGAAGTTGTAGGCCATGGGACCTAGAGGTGGTTTCACAGGAGTCTGTATAATTTTTTTGGAGAAGCAGGAGAAGTTGTAGGCCATGGGACCTAGAGGTGGTTTCACAGTAGTCATTATAATTTTTTTTGAGCAGCAGAAGAAGTTGTAGGCCATGGGACCTAGAGGTGGTTTCACAGCATTCTCTATAGTTTTTTGGGAGCAGCAGGAGAAGTTGTAGGCCATGGGACCTAGAGGTGGTTTCACAGCAGTCTGTATAATTTTTTGGGAGCAGCAGGAGAAGTTGTAGGCCGTGGGACCTAGAGGTGGTTTCACAGCAGTCTGTATAATTTTTTTTGGAGCAGCATAGTTACATAGTTACATAGTTATTTTGGTTGAAAAAAGACATATGTCCATCGAGTTCAACCAGAGAACAAAGTACAACACCAGCCTGCTCCCTCACATATCCCTGTTGATCCAGAGGAAGGCAAAAACAACCCTTCCCTAACGGGAAAAAAATTCCTTCCCGACACCAGATGGCAATCAGATAAAATCCCTGGATCAACATCATTAGGCATTACCTAGTAGTTGTAGCCGGAGAAGTTGTAGGCCATGGGACCTAGCGGTGGTTTCACAGCAGGCAGTATAATTTTTTGGGAGCAGCAAGAGAAGTTGTAGGCCATGGGACCTAGAGGTGGTTTCACAGCAGTTATTATAATTTTTTGGGAGCAGCAGGAGAAGTTGTAGGCCATGGGACCTAGCGGTGGTTTCACAGCAGTCTGTATAATTTTTTTGGGAGCAGCAGGAGAATTTGTAGGCCATGGGACCTAGAGGTGGTTTCACAGCAGTCTATATAATTTCTTGGGATCAGCAGGAGAAGTTGTAGGCCATGGGACCTAGAGGTGGTTTCACAGCAGTCTGTATAATTTTTTGGGAGCAGCAGGAGAAGTTGTAGGCCATGGGATCTAGAGGTGGTTTCACAGCAGTCTGTATAATTTTTTGGGGAGCAGCAGGAGAAGTTGTAGGCCATAGGACCTAGAGGTGGTTTCACAGCATTCTCTATAGTTTTTTGGGAGCAGCAGGAGAACTTGTAGGCCATGGGACGTAGAGGTGGTTTCACAGCAGTCTGTATAATTTTTTGGGAGCAGCAGGAGAAGTTGTAGGCCGTGGGACCTAGAGGTGGTTTCACAGCAGTCTGTATAATTTTTTTTGGAGCAGCGTAGTTACATAGTTACATAGTTGTTTTGGTAGAAAAAAGAGATACGTCCATCAAGTTCAACTAGAGAACAAAGTACAACACCAGCCTGCTCCCTCACATATCCCTGTTGATCCAGAGGAAGGCAAAAAAAACCCTTACAAGGCATGGTCCAATTAGCCCCTAACGGGAAAAAAATTCCTTCCCGACACCAGATGGCAATCAGATAAAATCCCTGGATCAACATCATTAGGCATTACCTAGTAGTTGTAGCCGGAGAAGTTGTAGGCCATGGGACCTAGCGGTGGTTTCACAGCAGTCAGTAGAATTTTTTGGGAGCAGCAGGAGAAGTTGTAGGCCATGGGACCTAGAGGTGGTTTCACAGCAGTCATTATAATTTTTTGGAAGCAGCAGGAGAAGTTGTAGGCCATGGGACCTAGCGGTGGTTTCACAGCAGTCTGTATAATTTTTTTGGGAGCAGCAGGAGAATTTGTAGGCCATGGGACCTAGAGGTGGTTTCACAGCAGTCTATATAATTTCTTGGGAGCAGCAGGAGAAGTTGTAGGCCATGGGACCTAGAGGTGGTTTTTCACAGCAGTCTGTATAATTTTTGGGGAGCAGCAGGAGAACTTTTAGGCCATTGGACCTAGAGGTGGTTTCACAGCAGTCTGTATAATTTTTTGGGAGCAACAGGAGAAGTTGTAGGCCATGGGACGTAGAGGTGGTTTCACAGCAGTCTGTATAATTTTTTGGGAGCAGCAGGAGAAGTTGTAGGCCGTGGGACCTAGAGGTGGTTTCACAGCAGTCTGTATAATTTTTTTTGGAGTAGCATAGTTACATAGTTACATAGTTATTTTGGTTAAAAAAAAAGTCATATGTCCATTGAGTTCAACCAGAGAACAAAGTACAACACCAGCCTGCTCCCTCACATATCTCTGTTGATCCAGAGGAAGGCAAAAAAAAACCTTTCAAGGCATGGTCCAATTAGCCCCTAAAGGGAAAAAAATTCCTTCCCGACTCCAGATGGCAATCAGATAAAATCCCTGGATCAACATCATTAGGCATTACCTAGTAATTGTAGCCGGAGAAGTTGTAGGCCATGGGACCTAGCGGTGGTTTCACATCAGTCTTTATAATTTTTTGGGAGCAGCAGGAGAATTTGTAGGCCATGGGACCTAGAGGTGGTTTCACAGTAGTCATTATAATTTTTTGGGAGCAGCAGGATAAGTTGTAGGCCATGGGACCTAGAGGTGGTTTCACAGTAGTCATTATAATTTTTTTTGAGCAGCAGAAGAAGTTGTAGGCCATGGGACCTAGAGGTGGTTTCACAGCACTCTCTATAATTTTTTGGAAGCAGCAGGAGAAGTTGTAGGCCATGGGACCTAGATGTGGTTTCACAGAAATCTGTATAATTGTGTGGGAGCAGCAAGAAAAGTTGTAGGCCATGGGACCGAGAG
This sequence comes from Hyperolius riggenbachi, assembly GCF_040937935.1. Lineage (NCBI taxonomy): Eukaryota > Metazoa > Chordata > Amphibia > Anura > Hyperoliidae > Hyperolius > Hyperolius riggenbachi. The sequence continues at coordinate 164,414,011 of NC_090655.1, read as the reverse complement.
GTGGTTTTAACATCAGTCTTTATAATTTTTTGGGAGCAGCAGGAGAAGTTGTAGGCCATGGGACCTAGAGGTGGTTTCACAGGAGTCTGTATAATTTTTTTGGAGAAGCAGGAGAAGTTGTAGGCCATGGGACCTAGAGGTGGTTTCACAGTAGTCATTATAATTTTTTTTGAGCAGCAGAAGAAGTTGAAGGCCATGGGACCTAGAGGTGGTTTCACAGCATTCTCTATAGTTTTTTGGGAGCAGCAGGAGAAGTTGTAGGCCATGGGACCTAGAGGTGGTTTCACAGCAGTCTGTATAATTTTTTGGGAGCAGCAGGAGAAGTTGTAGGCTGTGGGACCTAGAGGTGGTTTCACAGCAGTCATTATAATTTTTTGGGAGCAGCAGGAGAAGTTGTAGGCCATGGGACCTAGCGGTGGTTTCACAGCAGTCTGTATAATTTTTTGGGAGCAGCAGGAGAATTTGTAGGCCATGGGACCTAGAGTTGGTTTCACAGCAGTCTGTATAATTTTTTGGGAGCAGCAGGAGAAGTTGTAGGCCATGGAACCTAGAGGTGGTTTCACAGCAGTCTGTATAATTTTTTGGGAGCAGCAGGAGAAGTTGTAGGCCATGGGACCTAGAGGTGGTTTCACAGCAGTCTCTATAGTTTTTTGGGAGCAGCAGGAGAACTTGTAGGCCATGGGACCTAGAGGTGGTTTCACAGCAGTCTCTATAGTTTTTTGGGAGCAGCAGGAGAAGTTGTAGGCCATGGGACCTAGAGGTGGTTTCACAGCAGTCTGTATAATTTTTTGGGTGCTGCATAGTCACATAGTTACATAGTTATGTTGGTTGAAAAAAGACATACGTCCATCGAGTTCAACCAGTGAACAGAGTACAACAACAGCCTGCTCCCTCACATATCCCTGTTTATCCAGAGGAAGGCAAAAAAACCCTTACAAGGCATGGTCCAATTAGCCCCTAAAGGGAAAAAAATTCCTTCCCGACTCCAGATGGCAATCAGATAAAATCCCTGGATCAACATCATTAGGCATTACCTAGTAATTGTAGCCAGAGAAGTTGTAGGCCAGGGGAGCTATTGGTTCCACGGTAGTCCTAAAAATAGTTTGGAGCAGTAGGAGAAGTTGTAGGCCATGGGACCTAGAGGTGGTTTCACATCAGTCTTTATAATTTTTTGGGAGTAGCAGGAGAATTTGTAGGCCATGGGACCTAGAGGTAGTTTCACAGTAGTCATTATAGTTTTTTGGGAGCAGCAGGAGTAGTTGTAGGCCATGGGACCTAAAGGTGGTTTCACAGCAGTCAGTATAATTTTTTGGGAGCAGCAGGAGAAGTTGTAGGCCATGGGACCTAGAGGTGGTTTCACAGCACTCTCTATAATTTTTTGGGAGCAGCAGGAGAACTTGTAGGCCATGGGACCTAGAGGTGGTTTCACAGCAGTCTGAATAATTTTTTGGGAGCAGCAGGAGAAGTTGTAGGTCATGGGACCTAGCGGTGGGTTCACAGCAGTCTGTATAATTTTTTTTGGAACAGCATAGTTACATAGTTACATAGTTATTTTGGTTGAAAAAAGACATATGTCCATTGAGTTCAACCAGAGAACAAAGTACAACACCAGCCTGCTCCCTCACATATCCCTGTTGATCCAGAGGAAGGCAAAAAAAACCCTTACAAGGCATGGTCCAATTAGCCCCTAAAGGGAAAAAAATTCCTTCCCGACTCCAGATGGCAATCAGATAAAATCCTTGGATTAACATCATTAGGAATTACCTAGTAATTGTATCCGGAGAAGTTGTAGGCCATGGGACCTAAAGGTGGTTTCACATCAGTCTTTATAATTTTTTGGGAGCAGCAGGAGAGTTTGTAGGCCATGGGACCTAGAGGTGGTTTCACAGTAGTCATTATAATTTTTTGGGAGCAGCAGGAGAAGTTGTAGGCCATGGGACCTAGAGGTGGTTTCACAGCAGTCTGTATAATTTCTTGGGAGCAGCAGGAGAAGTTGTAGGCCATGGGACCTAGAGGTGGTTTCACAGCAGTCTGTATAATTTTTTGGGAGCAGCAGGAGAAGTTGTAGGACATGGGACCTAGAGGTGGTTTCACATCAGTCTTTATAATTTTTTGGGAGCAGCAGGAGAATTTGTACGCCATGGGACCTAGAGGTGGATTCACAGTAGTCTGTATAATTTTTTTGGGAGCAGCAGGATAAGTTGTAGGCCATGGGACCTAGAGGTGGTTTCACTGCAGTCATTATATTTTTTTGGGAGCAGCAGGAGAAGTTGTAGGCCATGGGACCTAGCGGTGGTTTCACAGCAGTCTGTATAATTTTTTTGGGAGCAGCAGGAGAATTTGTAGGCCATGGGACCTAGAGGTGGTTTCACAGCAGTCTATATAATTTCTTGGGAGCAGCAGGAGAAGTTGTAGGCCATGGGACCTAGAGGTGGTTTTACAGCAGTCTGTATAATTTTTTGGTAGCAGCAGGAGAAGTTGTAGGCCATGGGACCTAGAGGTGGTTTCACTGCAGTCTGTATATTTTTTTGGGAGCAGCAGGAGAAGTTGTAGGCCATGGGTCCGAGAGGTGGTTTCACAGCATTCTCTATAGTTTTTTGGGAGCAGCAGGAGAACTTGTAGGCCATGGGACCTAGAGGTGGTTTCACAGCAGTCTGAATAATTTTTTGGGAGCAGCAGGAGAAGTTGTAGGTCATGGGACCTAGCGGTGGTTTCACAGCAGTCTGTATAATTTTTTTTGGAACAGCATAGTTACATAGTTACATAGTTATTTTGGTTGAAAAAAGACATATGTCCATTGAGTTCAACCAGAGAACAAAGTACAACACCAGCCTGCTCCCTCACATATCCCTGTTGATCCAGAGGAAGGCAAAAAAAACCTTACAAGGCATGGTCCAATTAGCCCCTAAAGGGAAAAAAATTCCTTCCCGACTCCAGATGGCAATCATATAAAATCCTTGGATTAACATCATTAGGAATTACCTAGTAATTGTATCCGGAGAAGTTGTAGGCCATGGGACCTAAAGGTGGTTTCACATCAGTCTTTATAATTTTTTGGGAGCAGCAGGAGAGTTTGTAGGCCATGGGACCTAGAGGTGGTTTCACAGTAGTCATTATAATTTTTTGGGAGCAGCAGTAGAAGTTGTAGGCCATGGGACCTAGAGGTGGTTTCACAGCAGTCTGTATAATTTTTTGGGAGCAGTAGGAGAAGTTGTAGGCTATGGGACCTAGAGGTGGTTTCACAGCAGTCATTATAATTTTTTGGGAGCAGCAGGAGAAGTTGTAGGCCATGGGACCTAGCGGTGGTTTCACAGCAGTCTGTATAATTTTTTGGGAGCAGCAGGAGAATTTGTAGGCCATGGGACCTAGAGGTGGTTTCACAGCAGTCTGTATAATTTTTTGGGAGCAGCAGGAGAAGTTGTAGGCCATGGGACCTAGAGGTGGTTTCACAGCAGTCTCTATAGTTTTTGGGAGCAGCAGGAGAACTTGTAGGCCATGGGACCTAGAGGTGGTTTCACAGCAGTCTCTATAGTTTTTTGGGAGCAGCAGGAGAAGTTGTAGGCCATGGGACCTAGAGGTGGTTTCACAGCAGTCTGTATAATTTTTTGGGTGCTGCATAGTCACATAGTTACATAGTTATGTTGGTTGAAAAAAGACATACGTCCATCGAGTTCAACCAGTGAACAGAGTACAACAACAGCCTGCTCCCTCACATATCCCTGTTTATCCAGAGGAAGGCAAAAAAACCCTTACAAGGCATGGTCCAATTAGCCCCTAAAGGGAAAAAAATTCCTTCCCGACTCCAGATGGCAATCAGATAAAATCCCTGGATCAACATCATTAGGCATTACCTAGTTATTGTAGCCAGAGAAGTTGTAGGCCAGGGGAGCTACTGGTTCCACGGTAGTCCTAAAAACAGTTTGGAGCAGTAGGAGAAGTTGTAGGCCATGGGACCTAGAGGTGGTTTCACATCAGTCTTTATAATTTTTTGGGAGTAGCAGGAGAATTTGTAGGCCATGGGACCTAGAGGTAGTTTCACAGTAGTCAATATAGTTTTTTGGGAGCAGCAGGAGAAGTTGTAGGCCATGGGACCTAGAGGTGGTTTCACAGCAGTCAGTATAATTTTTTGGGAGCAGCAGGAGAAGTTGTAGGCCATGGGACCTAGAGGTGGTTTCACAGCACTCTCTATAATTTTTTGGGAGCAGCAGGAGAACTTGTAGGCCATGGGACCTAGAGGTGGTTTCACAGCAGTCTGAATAATTTTTTGGGAGCAGCAGGAGAAGTTGTAGGTCATGGGACCTAGCGGTGGTTTCACAGCAGTCTGTATAATTTTTTTTGGAACAGCATAGTTACATAGTTACATAGTTATTTTGGTTGAAAAAAGACATATGTCCATTGAGTTCAACCAGAGAACAAAGTACAACACCAGCCTGCTCCCTCACATATCCCTGTTGATCCAGAGGAAGGCAAAAAAAACCCTTACAAGGCATGGTCCAATTAGCCCCTAAAGGGAAAAAAATTCCTTCCCGACTCCAGATGGCAATCAGATAAAATCCTTGGATTAACATCATTAGGAATTACCTAGTAATTGTATCCGGAGAAGTTGTAGGCCATGGGACCTATAGGTGGTTTCACATCAGTCTTTATAATTTTTTGGGAGCAGCAGGAGAGTTTGTAGGCCATGGGACCTAGAGGTGGTTTCACAGTAGTCATTATAATTTTTTGGGAGCAGCAGGAGAAGTTGTAGGCCATGGGACCTAGAGGTGGTTTCACAGCAGTCTGTATAATTTCTTGGGAGCAGCAGGAGAAGTTGTAGGCCATGGGACCTAGAGGTGGTTTCACAGCAGTCTGTATAATTTTTTGGGAGCAGCAGGAGAAGTTGTAGGACATGGGACCTAGAGGTGGTTTCACATCAGTCTTTATAATTTTTTGGGAGCAGCAGGAGAATTTGTACGCCATGGGATCGAGAGGTGGTTTCACAGTAGTCATTATAATTTTTTGGGAGCAGCAGGATAAGTTGTAGGCCATGGGACCTAGAGGTGGTTTCACGGCAGTCTGTATAATTTTTTGGGAGCAGCAGGAGAAGTTGTAGGCCATGGGACCTAGAGGTGGTTTCACTGCAGTCATTATATTTTTTTGGGAGCAGCAGGAGAGGTTGTAGGCCATGGGACCTAGCGGTGGTTTCACAGCAGTCTGTATAATTTTTTTGGGAGCAGCAGGAGAATTTGTAGGCCATGGGACCTAGAGGTGGTTTCACAGCAGTCTATATAATTTCTTGGGAGCAGCAGGAGACGTTGTAGGCCATGGGACCTAGAGGTGGTTTCACTGCAGTCTGTAAATTTTTTTGGGAGCAGCAGGAGAAGTTGTAGGCCATGGGACCGAGAGGTGGTTTCACAGCATTCTCTATAGTTTTTTGGGAGCAGCAGGAGAACTTGTAGGCCATGGGACCTAGAGGTGGTTTCACAGCAGTCTGAATAATTTTTTGGGAGCAGCAGGAGAAGTTGTAGGCCATGGGACCTAGCGGTGGTTTCACAGCAGACTGTATAATTTTTTTGGGAGCAGCAGGAGAAGTTGTAGGCTGTGTGACCTAGAGGTGGTTTCACAGCAGTCTGTATAATTTTTTTTGGAACAGCATAGTTACATAGTTACATAGTTATTTTGGTTGAAAAAAGACATATGTCCATTGAGTTCAACCAGAGAACAAAGTACAACACCAGCCTGCTCCCTCACATATCCCTGTTGATCCAGAGGAAGGCAAAAAAACCCTTACAAGGCATGGTCCAATTAGCCCCTAAAGGGAAAAAATTCCTTCCCGACTCCAGATGGCAATCAGATAAAATCCTTGGATTAACATCATTAGGAATTACCTAGTAATTGTATCCGGAGAAGTTGTAGGCCATGGGACCTAAAGGTGGTTTCACATCAGTCTTTATAATTTTTTGGGAGCAGCAGGAGAGTTTGTAGGCCATGGGACCTAGAGGTGGTTTCACAGTAGTCATTATAATTTTTTGGGAGCAGCAGGAGAAGTTGTAGGCCATGGGACCTAGAGGTGGTTTCACAGCAGTCTGTATAATTTCTTGGGAGCAGCAGGAGAAGTTGTAGGCCATGGGACCTAGAGGTGGTTTCACAGCAGTCTGTATAATTTTTTGGGAGCAGCAGGAGAAGTTGTAGGACATGGGACCTAGAGGTGGTTTCACATCAGTCTTTATAATTTTTTGGGAGCAGCAGGAGAATTTGTACGCCATGGGACCTAGAGGTGGATTCACAGTAGTCTGTATAATTTTTTTGGGAGCAGCAGGAGAATTTGTAGGCCATGGGACCTAGAGGTGGTTTCACAGCAGTCTATATAATTTCTTGGGAGCAGCAGGAGAAGTTGTAGGCCATGGGACCTAGAGGTGGTTTCACAGCAGTCTGTATAATTTTTTGGTAGCAGCAGGAGAAGTTGTAGGCCATGGGACCTAGAGGTGGTTTCACTGCAGTCTGTATATTTTTTTGGGAGCAGCAGGAGAAGTTGTAGGCCATGGGTCCGAGAGGTGGTTTCACAGCATTCTCTATAGTTTTTTGGGAGCAGCAGGAGAACTTGTAGGCCATGGGACCTAGAGGTGGTTTCACAGCAGTCTGAATAATTTTTTGGGAGCAGCAGGAGAAGTTGTAGGTCATGGGACCTAGCGGTGGTTTCACAGCAGTCTGTATAATTTTTTTTGGAACAGCATAGTTACATAGTTACATAGTTATTTTGGTTGAAAAAAGACATATGTCCATTGAGTTCAACCAGAGAACAAAGTACAACACCAGCCTGCTCCCTCACATATCCCTGTTGATCCAGAGGAAGGCAAAAAAAACCTTACAAGGCATGGTCCAATTAGCCCCTAAAGGGAAAAAAATTCCTTCCCGACTCCAGATGGCAATCATATAAAATCCTTGGATTAACATCATTAGGAATTACCTAGTAATTGTATCCGGAGAAGTTGTAGGCCATGGGACCTAAAGGTGGTTTCACATCAGTCTTTATAATTTTTTGGGAGCAGCAGGAGAGTTTGTAGGCCATGGGACCTAGAGGTGGTTTCACAGTAGTCATTATAATTTTTTGGGAGCAGCAGGAGAAGTTGTAGGCCATGGGACCTAGAGGTGGTTTCACAGCAGTCTGTATAATTTTTTGGGAGCAGTAGGAGAAGTTGTAGGCTATGGGACCTAGAGGTGGTTTCACAGCAGTCATTATAATTTTTTGGGAGCAGCAGGAGAAGTTGTAGGCCATGGGACCTAGCGGTGGTTTCACAGCAGTCTGTATAATTTTTTGGGAGCAGCAGGAGAATTTGTAGGCCATGGGACCTAGAGGTGGTTTCACAGCAGTCTGTATAATTTTTTGGGAGCAGCAGGAGAAGTTGTAGGCCATGGGACCTAGAGGTGGTTTCACAGCAGTCTCTATAGTTTTTGGGAGCAGCAGGAGAACTTGTAGGCCATGGGACCTAGAGGTGGTTTCACAGCAGTCTCTATAGTTTTTTGGGAGCAGCAGGAGAAGTTGTAGGCCATGGGACCTAGAGGTGGCTTCACAGCAGTCTGTATAATTTTTTGGGTGCTGCATAGTCACATAGTTACATAGTTATGTTGGTTGAAAAAAGACATACGTCCATCGAGTTCAACCAGTGAACAGAGTACAACAACAGCCTGCTCCCTCACATATCCCTGTTTATCCAGAGGAAGGCAAAAAAACCCTTACAAGGCATGGTCCAATTAGCCCCTAAAGGGAAAAAAATTCCTTCCCGACTCCAGATGGCAATCAGATAAAATCCCTGGATCAACATCATTAGGCATTACCTAGTTATTGTAGCCAGAGAAGTTGTAGGCCAGGGGAGCTACTGGTTCCACGGTAGTCCTAAAAATAGTTTGGAGCAGTAGGAGAAGTTGTAGGCCATGGGACCTAGAGGTAGTTTCACAGTAGTCATTATAGTTTTTTGGGAGCAGCAGGAGAAGTTGTAGGCCATGGGACCTAGAGGTGGTTTCACAGCAGTCAGTATAATTTTTTGGGAGCAGCAGGAGAAGTTGTAGGCCATGGGACCTAGAGGTGGTTTCACAGCACTCTCTATAATTTTTTGGGAGCAGCAGGAGAACTTGTAGGCCATGGGACCTAGAGGTGGTTTCACAGCAGTCTGAATAATTTTTTGGGAGCAGCAGGAGAAGTTGTAGGTCATGGGACCTAGCGGTGGTTTCACAGCAGTCTGTATAATTTTTTTTGGAACAGCATAGTTACATAGTTACATAGTTATTTTGGTTGAAAAAAGACATATGTCCATTGAGTTCAACCAGAGAACAAAGTACAACACCAGCCTGCTCCCTCACATATCCCTGTTGATCCAGAGGAAGGCAAAAAAAACCCTTACAAGGCATGGTCCAATTAGCCCCTAAAGGGAAAAAAATTCCTTCCCGACTCCAGATGGCAATCAGATAAAATCCTTGGATTAACATCATTAGGAATTACCTAGTAATTGTATCCGGAGAAGTTGTAGGCCATGGGACCTAAAGTTGGTTTCACATCAGTCTTTATAATTTTTTGGGAGCAGCAGGAGAGTTTGTAGGCCATGGGACCTAGAGGTGGTTTCACAGTAGTCATTATAATTTTTTGGGAGCAGCAGGAGAAGTTGTAGGCCATGGGACCTAGAGGTGGTTTCACAGCAGTCTGTATAATTTTTTGGGAGCAGCAGGAGAAGTTGTAGGACATGGGACCTAGAGGTGGTTTCACATCAGTCTTTATAATTTTTTGGGAGCAGCAGGAGAATTTGTACGCCATGGGATCTAGAGGTGGTTTCACAGTAGTCATTATAATTTTTTGGGAGCAGCAGGATAAGTTGTAGGCCATGGGACCTAGAGGTGGTTTCACGGCAGTCTGTATAATTTTTTGGGAGCAGCAGGAGAAGTTGTAGGCCATGGGACCTAGAGGTGGTTTCACTGCAGTCATTATATTTTTTTGGGAGCAGCAGGAGAGGTTGTAGGCCATGGGACCTAGCGGTGGTTTCACAGCAGTCTGTATAATTTTTTTGGGAGCAGCAGGAGAATTTGTAGGCCATGGGACCTAGAGGTGGTTTCACAGCAGTCTATATAATTTCTTGGGAGCAGCAGGAGACGTTGTATGCCATGGGACCTAGAAGTGGTTTCACAGCAGTCTGTATAATTTTTTGGGAGCAGCAGGAGAAGTTGTAGGCCATGGGACCTAGAGGTGGTTTCACTGCAGTCTGTATATTTTTTTGGGAGCAGCAGGAGAAGTTGTAGGCCATGGGACCGAGAGGTGGTTTCACAGCATTCTCTATAGTTTTTTGGGAGCAGCAGGAGAACTTGTAGGCCATGGGACCTAGAGGTGGTTTCACAGCAGTCTGAATAATTTTTTGGGAGCAGCAGGAGAAGTTGTAGGCCATGGGACCTAGCGGTGGTTTCACAGCAAACTGTATAATTTTTTTGGGAGCAGCAGGAGAAGTTGTAGGCTGTGTGACCTAGAGGTGGTTTCACAGCAGTCTGTATAATTTTTTTTGGAACAGCATAGTTACATAGTTACATAGTTATTTTGGTTGAAAAAAGACATATGTCCATTGAGTTCAACCAGAGAACAAAGTACAACACCAGCCTGCTCCCTCACATATCCCTGTTGATCCAGAGGAAGGCAAAAAAACCCTTACAAGGCATGGTCCAATTAGCCCCTAAAGGGAAAAAATTCCTTCCCGACGCCAGATGGCAATCAGATAAAATCCTTGGATGAACATCATTAAAAATTACCTAGTAATTGTATCCGGAGAAGTTGTAGGCCATGGGACCTAAAGGTGGTTTCACATCAGTCTTTATATTTTTTTGGGAGCAGCAGGAGAGTTTGTAGGCCATGGGACCTAGAGGTGGTTTCACAGTAGTCATTATAATTTTTTGGGAGCAGCAGGAGAAGTTGTAGTCCATGGGACCTAGAGGTGGTTTCACAGCAGTCTGTATAATTTTTTGTGAGCAGTAGGAGAAGTTGTAGGCTATGGGACCTAGAGATGGTTTCACAGCAGTCATTATAAATTTTTGGGAGCAGCAGGATAAGCTGTAGGCCATGGGACCTAGAGGTGGTTTCACAGCAGTCTGTATAATTTTTTTGGGAGCAGCAGAAGAAGTTGTAGGCCATGGGACCTAGAGGTGGTTTCACAGCAGTCTGTATAATTTCTTGGGAGCAGCAGGAGAAGTTGTAGGCCATGGGACCTAGAGGTGGTTTCACAGCAGTCTGTATAATTTTTTGGGAGCAGCAGGAGAAGTTGTAGGCCATGGGACCTAGAGGTGGTTTCACATCAGTCTTTATAATTTTTTGGGAGCAGCAGGAGAATTTGTAGGCCATGGGACCTAGAGGTGGTTTCATAGTAGTCATTATAATTTTTTGGGAGCAGCAGGATAAGTTGTAGGCCATGGGACCTAGAGGTGGTTTCACAGCAGTCTGTATAATTTTTTGGGAGCAGCAGGAGAAGTTGTAGGCCATGGGACCTAGAGGTGCTTTCACAGCAGTCATTATAATTTTTTGGGAGCAGCAGGAGAAGTTGTAGGCCATGGGACCTAGCGGTGGTTTCACAGCAGTCTGTATAATTTTTTTGGGAGCAGCAGGAGAATTTGTAGGCCATGGGACCTAGAGGTGGTTTTACAGCAGTCTATATAATTTCTTGGGAGCAGCAGGAGAAGTTGTAGGCCATGGGACCTAGAGGTGGTTTCACAGCAGTCTGTATAATTTTTTGGGAGCAGCAGAAGTTGTAGGCCATGGGACCTAGAGGTGGTTTCACATCAGTCTTTATATTTTTTTGGGAGCAGCAGGAGAAGTTGTAGGCCATGGGACCGAGAGGTGGTTTCACAGCATTTTCTATAGTTTTTTGGGAGCAGCAGGAGAACTTGTAGGCCATGGGACCTAGAGGTGGTTTCACAGCAGTCTGAATAATTTTTTGGGAGCAGCAGGAGAAGTTGTAGGCCATGGGACCTAGCGGTGGTTTCACAGCAGACTGTATAATTTTTTTGGGAGCAGCAGGAGAAGTTGTAGGCTGTGTGACCTAGAGGTGGTTTCACAGCAGTCTGTATAATTTTTTTGGGAGCAGCAGAAGAAGTTGTAGGCCATGGGACCTAGAGGTGGTTTCACAGCAGTCTGTATAATTTCTTGGGAGCAGCAGGAGAAGTTGTAGGCCATGGGACCTAGAGGTGGTTTCACAGCAGTCTGTATAATTTTTTGGGAGCAGCAGGAGAAGTTGTAGGCCATGGGACCTAGAGGTGGTTTCACATCAGTCTTTATAATTTTTTGGGAGCAGCAGGAGAATTTGTAGGCCATGGGACCTAGAGGTGGTTTCATAGTAGTCATTATAATTTTTTGGGAGCAGCAGGATAAGTTGTAGGCCATGGGACCTAGAGGTGGTTTCACAGCAGTCTGTATAATTTTTTGGGAGCAGCAGGAGAAGTTGTAGGCCATGGGACCTAGAGGTGCTTTCACAGCAGTCATTATAATTTTTTGGGAGCAGCAGGAGAAGTTGTAGGCCATGGGACCTAGCGGTGGTTTCACAGCAGTCTGTATAATTTTTTTGGGAGCAGCAGGAGAATTTGTAGGCCATGGGACCTAGAGGTGGTTTTACAGCAGTCTATATAATTTCTTGGGAGCAGCAGGAGAAGTTGTAGGCCATGGGACCTAGAGGTGGTTTCACAGCAGTCTGTATAATTTTTTGGGAGCAGCAGAAGTTGTAGGCCATGGGACCTAGAGGTGGTTTCACATCAGTCTTTATATTTTTTTGGGAGCAGCAGGAGAGTTTGTAGGCCATGGGACCTAGAGGTGGTTTCACAGTAGTCATTATAATTTTTTGGGAGCAGCAGGAGAAGTTGTAGGCCATGGGACCTAGAGGTGGTTTCACAGCAGTCTGTATAATTTTTTGGGAGCAGTAGGAGAAGTTGTAGGCTATGGGACCTAGAGATGGTTTCACAGCAGTCATTATAATTTTTTGGGAGCAGCAGGATAAGCTGTAGGCCATGGGACCTAGAGGTGGTTTCACAGCAGTCTGTATAATTTTTTTGGGAGCAGCAGAAGAAGTTGTAGGCCATGGGACCTAGAGGTGCTTTCACAGCAGTCATTATAATTTTTTGGGAGCAGCAGGAGAAGTTGTAGGCCATGGGACCTAGCGGTGGTTTCACAGCAGTCTGTATAATTTTTTTGGGAGCAGCAGGTGAATGTGTAGGCCATGGGACCTAGAGGTGGTTTTACAGCAGTCTATATAATTTCTTGGGAGCAGCAGGAGAAGTTGTAGGCCATGGGACCTAGAGGTGGTTTCACAGCAGTCTGTATAATTTTTTGGGAGCAGCAGAAGTTGTAGGCCATGGGACCTAGAGGTGGTTTCACTGCAGTCTGTATATTTTTTTGGGAGCAGCAGGAGAAGTTGTAGGCCATGGGACCGAGAGGTGGTTTCACAGCATTGTCTATAGTTTTTTGGGAGCAGCAGGAGAACTTGTAGGCCATGGGACCTAGAGGTGGTTTCACAGCAGTCTGAATAATTTTTTGGGAGCAGCAGGAGAAGTTGTAGGCCATGGGACCTAGCGGTGGTTTCACAGCAGTCTGTATAATTTTTTGGGAGCAGCAGAAGAAGTTGTAGGCTGTGTGACCTAGAGGTGGTTTCACAGCAGTCTGTATAATTTTTTTGGGAACAGCATAGTTACATAGTTATTTTGGTTGAAAAAAGACATATGTCCATTGAGTTCAACCAGAGAACAAAGTACAACACCAGCCTGCTCCCTCACATATCCCTGTTGATCCAGAGGAAGGCAAAAAAAACCTTACAAGGCATGGTCCAATTAGCCCCTAAAGGGAAAAAAATTCCTTCCCGACTCCAGATGGCAATCAGATAAAATCCTTGGATTAACATCATTAGGAATTACCTAGTAATTGTATCCGGAGAAGTTGTAGGCCATGGGACGTAAAGGTGGTTTCACATCAGTCTTTATAATTTTTTGGTAGCAGCAGGAGAATTTGTAGGCCATGGGACCTAGAGGTGGTTTCACAGCAGTCTGTATAATTTTTGGGAGCAGTAGGAGAAGTTGTAGGCTATGGGACCTAGAGGTGGTTTCACAGCAGTCATTATAATTTTTTGGGAGCAGCAGGAGAAGTTGTAGGCCATGGGACCTAGCGGTGGTTTCACAGCAGTCTGTATAATTTTTTGGGAGCAGCAGGAGAATTTGTAGGCCATGGGACCTAGAGGTGGTTTCACAGCAGTCTGTATAATTTTTTGGGAGCAGCAGGAGAAGTTGTAGGCCATGGGACCTAAAGGTGGTTTCACAGCAGTCTGTATAATTTTTTGGGAGCAGCAGGAGAAGTTGTAGGCCATGGGACCTAGAGGTGGTTTCACAGCAGTCTGTATAATTTTTTTTGGGAGCAGCAGGAGAAGATTTAGTCCATGGGACCTAGTGGTGGTTTCACAGCATTCTCTATAGTTTTTTGGGAGCAGCAGGATAACTTGTAGGCCATGGGACCTAGAGGTGGTTTCACAGCAGTCTCTATAGTTTTTTGGGAGCAGCAGGAGAAGTTGTAGGCCATGGGACCTAGAGGTGGTTTCACAGAAGTCTGTATAATTTTTTGGGTGCTGCATAGTCACATAGTTACATAGTTATGTTGGTTGAAAAAAGACATACGTCCATCGAGTTCAACCAGTGAACAGAGTACAACAACAGCCTGCTCCCTCACATATCCCTGTTTATCCAGAGGAAGGCAAAAAAACCCTTACAAGGCATGGTCCTGTTAGCCCCTAAAGGGAAAAAAATTCGTTCCCGACTCCAGATGGCAATCAGATAAAATCCCTGGATCAACATCATTAGGCATTACCTAGTAATTGTAGCCAGAGAAGTTGTAGGCCAGGGGAGCTACTGGTTCCACGGTAGTCCTAAAAATTGTTTGGAGCAGTAGGAGAAGTTGTAGGCCATGGGACCTAGAGGTGGTTTCACATCAGTCTTTATAATTTTTTTTGGGAGCAGCAGGATAATTTGTAGGCCATGGGACCTAGAGGTGGTTTCACAGTAGTCATTATAGTTTTTTGGGAGCAGCAGGAGAAGTTGTAGGCCATGGGACCTAGAGGTGGTTTCACAGCAGTCAGTATAATTTTTTGGGAGCAGCAGGAGAAGTTGTAGGCCATGGGACCTAGAGGTGGTTTCACAGCACTCTCTATAATTTTTTGGGAGCAGCAGGAGAAGTTGTAGGCCATGGGACCTAAAGGTGGTTTAACAGCAGTCTGTATAATTTTTTTTTTTTCAAATAAAATTTTTATTTTTCAACATCACCGAGTACAGGGGTCATTTTTAAGGCAATGATCCTCTATATTACATAACAGAATACGTATTGCAGTTCGCATTTTTCATAGTAAACAAGTAGATGATCAAAGCCGAGAACAATGTCAAATACATTAATCCCCAAACTACCCCCCCAGAACCCCCCCCCCCCCCCTCAACCCTCCTCCCCTCTGTCATCTCTGGGTATCACCGTCATATACTTCTTAATCAAGATATGTCAAGCCGCCCCAACGATCCCTGCATCTTTTCTAGGAGATACCACTTGGTATAGGTGAAGTGGTTCATCAGTTCCCTTATCTCCATGTCCGAGTGGGATGACAAGATATAGAGCTTCCATTTTTTGAAGAAACTGCTGGTTTTTTTGTCCTTGTGTATTATAGCTTCTAGCTTGTCCTGGTGGAATAGATGATTTAGTTCCTCTTTTACATCCCAGACTCCGGGTGCACTGGGGTATATCCATTTATTAAAGATTACCTTGCGTGCTGCAATAATTATGAGGTGAGCTAGTTTGCTTAAGCCGGGTATGCATTGATTGCCTGTGTCCATGGTTTGGGGGCTGGATTCAAAGTAATTGAACAAGAGTAAAAGCGGTGACACCTCCAGATTAATTTTACACATTAACTTAATGAAAGCAAGCACTTCTTTCCAAAATTTAGTTATTGCCGGACATAACCAGAGACAATGAAAAAGATCAGCATCCTGTAGGGAGCACTTGGGGCACCTCGGGACGTAATGCGAAGGAGGAGAGCGGTATTTGATATTAAAGGCATATTTTGTCCTATGGATTAGCTTGAGCTGGGATTCTCTCCATGTTTCCCCTGGGATGAGTTTATGGACTAGTCTATAGCCTTCCAAGATCTTATCCTCTAGGTCCTCTATCATAATATTCTTACCCCATTTTATCAAGTTTCTCCGAGCTTTTATTTGTAAATTAATCTCTTGCAATCTAGCGTGTATTTCTGATAGTGATAATTGTGATATATGAGGGGCCAGAAACCTGTCAAAAGAGTCCAGTGTGGCTATATTAGATATGTTCTTTATTTTGCTACCTACGTATGATCTTAATTGGCCATAGTACAGGAAGTGGTTCTTTGGCAAGTTATATTTGTTTCTTATTTCTTGAAATGTCATGAGTCTCCCCCCTCGCACATCACAGAGATGCCCCAAACACTCCACTCCCCTTTCCTGCCAAGAGAGAAAACCTCCATGCGATATGCTAGCTGGGAACCCCGGATGGCCCCATAGTGGCATATATTTGGAGATCTGTTGAGGGGCAGAGTACATCTTCCTTAAAGCTCTCCATGCCATTATTGTGTCTTTGATCACTCTGCTATTCTTTAATTTAGGTGGCATATGTCTCTGGGGTGTGTGAAGTAGGCCCGTCAGTGACCAGGGTTCAGAGAATGATGCCTCTAATGCGTAGTTGGAATAAATACTGGATTTGTGCAACCAGTCTCTCACATGTCGGGTAAGACAAGCCAGGTTATAGCGTCGAATGTCAGGTATCGCTAATCCCCCCCAATCCCTGGGCAGACAAAGTTTTGAGAGAGCTATCCTTGGTTTTCTATTCTTCCATAGGAACCTATTAAACGCTCTGTTTAAATCTTGGATATCTAAGTGCTTCAGTAGCAAGGGAATTGTTTGGAGTGGGTACAGTAGTCTCCCAAAGGTTATCGATTTAATTAAGGCTGCTCTACCCATTAGATTAATTGGTAGGTTCTCCCAATTTAGCAATTGGCGTTTCAGGTCCGCGATTAATGGGGTATAATTTAGTGAATATAGGAGATTAGGATCTTTATGGATCTTTATACCCAGATAAGTAAAAGAAGAGCAAATTTTCACCGGTAGGTGCTCTAATCCTGTTTTTGGTGCTAGAGGTGACAAGAATAGCAGCTCACATTTAGATATATTCACTTTAAATCCACTAGAGGCCCCTATTTCACTAATTAGATTTAGAGTCTTTTCTAACTGGGATTCTGGGTCCCTTAGAAAAATTAAAACGTCAGCAAACATGGCCTGAGAAACCACCATATCTCCAATTTCCATACCATGGATAGTTTGATCTAGAATCTTAGTTAGGGGCTCCAAAGCAAGATTGAATAGAAGTGGCGACAAGGGGCACCCCTGCCTTGTCCCCTTTTCTAATAATAAGGTTTCTGATAGAAAGCCTGGGGTGTAAATACGGGCTGATGGGTTGGTATGCATAGCCCTGATCAAGTTTCTGATATCCCCTCGGATATTCATCTTGTCGAGCACCCCCTCCAACCACCCCCAATCGACGTTATCAAAGGCCTTTTCAGCATCTATCATTAATAGTGCATAATTTCTGCATGTCTTGGGATAGGCTCTTACATAATCTTGGGTTAGGAGGACTTTACGTATATTTGCTATTGCTGAACGACCCCGTACAAATCCTACTTGGTTAGGACTAACAAGCTTAGGAAGTAAATCTGCCAGTCGATCTGCCATGATTTTAGAAAGTATTTTTAGATCTTGATTAATCAAGGATATGGGGCGGTATGATCCTGGGTGTTGAGGATCTTTCCCAGGTTTGGGTAGTAATTTGATATAGGCCATGTTTGCTGACATCGGATAGCGTCCCTCTTTTAAGATTTTATTGAAAAAGGTTGCTAAGTAGGGTGCAAGCTCTTGTTTTAGCATTTTATAGAATTCTGGGGTAAGCCCGTCTGGGCCTGGGGCTTTTCTATTGGACAGTCTTTTAATCGTACCGCTAACCTCTTCTGGGGTGATTGGTGCATTTAATTCCATCAAATCGGTGTCCGACAAAGTAGGTAGTGAGACCCGGTCTAGCCATGAAGTGTTTGGCTGAGACACCTTGTGACCTTGTGATTTTGTATATAATTTTTTATAGTAAGCCTGGAATATTGAGTTAATACTTTTAGGGTCGTTTTGAAGCTGACCTGATTCAGAACGAAGACTAGTTATTACTGTTGCCATGTGTGATGGTTTAGTCATTCTTGATAATAATGAGCCCATCTTATTCCCATATTTATAGTAATAGAGATCTCTGTAGGATCGTAGGTATCTCTCTCTCAGTTTAAAGTTGGAATCAGCTAACTTTTTTGCTGCTAACCACTTCAATCGTGCTTCTGGATTGGGATTATTAAGAAAGCTTTTATGTGCATTACGTAATCCTTCCATTGCAGTCATATAGGCATCATGTGTTTTTTTCTTTTTGCTCGCTATATAGCCGATAATTCTCCCCCGCAAAGTCGGTTTGGCTGCTTCCCAAAACAAGAAAATGTCTTGTATATGAGCCTTATTGTCATCCTTGTATTCCCACCACCACTGAGTGAGGAGTTGTACAAAACCTTCATCTTCGTATAGGTAGGATGGGAAGCGCCAGATTATATCTTGACCTCTAGGTATTTGCGGAGAGAACGTCAGCTGCATAGGAGCGTGGTCAGAAATAACCAGGTCCAGAATTTCTGCCGAGTGTATCTGTGACATAAGCATTGGTGTTATCATAAAGTAGTCGAGACGCGACCAGATATTGTGGGGGGATGAATAGAACGTATACTCCTCTCCATCTGGATGCAGTGTTCTCCAGCTATCGCATAGAGATGTAGAGGCAGTATATTCATTGAAGATTTGTGATTTAGTAAATGTCAAACTGCTAACTGGTGTTTTACTGGACCTATCTTCACGTATATTACCAATGGCATTAAAGTCTCCTCCCTGAATTATCTTGGCGTTACCCATCATTAAAATTTCAGACATCAGCGCTGTGAAGAAAGATTTATCAGCTTCATTTGGTGCATAAACATTGAAAATTATCACTTCCTCCCCGGCTAGGCGTAACTTGATCCATTGCCAGCGTCCTTCCTTATCAGATTTGTTTTCAATAACCTCGCCCTGTAGAGATTTATGTAGTAAAATCAACACTCCAGACTTGCGCCCCTGAGATTCTGACCCATAAACCTTGCCCACCCAAGATTTGCGCATGAATTTGAACTGGTCCTCCATCAGGTGGCTCTCCTGTAGAAGAGCTATATCTGTTTTAATCTTTTTAAGGTGACGCAACACTATTGATCGTTTTCCTGGTGACCGTAGACCTTTGACATTCCACGAAGTGACTCGTAGAGTCATGTCAGTGCCCGGCTATGGATCAAGTTATATTGTGATATACTTAACACATGCATTGTGAAGATAACAAATACCCAAAGATGACAGAGCCCTCCCAACTCCCTCCCCCTTAACTCTAGCCCCAGTGTTACAAAGGAACAAGAAGTGGGAGCTAAACTGCCCCCCGTTCGTCCTGTTTGATGCCAATTATGTGTAACAGCATTGGGGGAAAAAAAACGAGTTAATAAAAAATAAACAAAAACACAGCTACTTGACTTCTCCTCTTCCCTGGATGATTTCTTCATCCGTGTGACTCCATAACCAAGTCGCCATCCAGATGTGATCGTTAACTATACCCGTATGGAAATTTCTGTATATAGGCAGATATAACTTCAAAAAGAAAAAGCAAAATTGTAAACTGAACTCCCCTCGCCAAATGGCGGGAGAGCATCGTAACCTGTTACTCTGCCCTTATAGGTTCCATAACTTGTAATGGCAGCGCCCCCTGCCAAAATTATGCCTTTAGGTAAAGTGCACTCATCTATTCAGGCTGGTTCAGTATTGTCAGTGCGAAGAAATGACAGGGCCTCTTTGACTGTATGGAAAGTATGAGTGGTGTCGTTGTCATCAGTGACCCTTAGTATTGCTGGGTATTGCAGTGCGAACTTCCACTTTTTTTGAATGCAGAGTGCGCAGGCTGGATTAAAAGCTTGGCGCTTCTTTGACACTTCCACCGAATAATCATTGAAGATGCGGATCTGCATGCCTTGGTGTTCTAGGGGGTGATCAAGTTCCCTATAGGCTCGTAGCAGTTCATTTTTCTCAGCGAAATCCAGATATCTGGCCAGGACTAGGCGAGGGGGGCGTTTATCTGCTGCATCTCTCGGGGGGCCTACCTTATGTGCTCGCTCCACTTTGCATCCTCGCTTGAAGCCCAGCATTTTGGGGAGAGTGGAAGCGCAAAAGTCACGCAGGGTCTGTGCAGTCATTGATTCAGGGAGTCCCACCACTCGGAGATTATTGCGCCTTGATCGGTTTTCTAAATCCTGCAGCTTCTCTCGCATCTGCTTATGTTCTTCTCTGAGCTGTTTATTCCCCTTCTCTTCCCCTGCTCTTTCATCCTCTATTTTTTGTATGCGGGACTCGGCGTGAACCAGGCGTTGGCAATGGTCTGCAATGTGCCGTGTACAGCTTTAAGGGAGTGGTCTATGGCGGCCTGTATGGAGGCATTGAGTTCTGGAGCCAGTTTTTCTACTACCGCTGCCGCTAACTTCTGGTAATTTATGCCCCCGCTTTCCACCTCACCTTGAGTCCCCGGCTGCAGCTCGTCCTCTGAATCCCATGCGGGTGGCTGTTGTGTGTCCCGAGCAGGGGATAGCTGTGTGGGCAGCGTGGGTGATGGTTCGGCGGCCATCTTGGGAGTGGCTTCCTCCTCCGTATTCGGCTGCTGTTTGCGGGTTGATCGCGTTAAATAGCGATCCATGGAGCGGATCTCCGTCTGCTGGTGGATCCTGTCTGTCTTCCGAGGTAGCGGCAAGTAGTGCGGGGGCGCTTTAGTTGCTGCGAAGGGCACTGGAAGGCAGATCGGTCAGCGGAGCTCCGCTCTCAGCCTCTTACCATCCAGGCGCCGGAACCGGAAGTGTCTGTATAATTTTTTTAGAGGAGCAGGAGAAGTTGTAGGCCATGGGACCGAGAGGTGGTTTCACAACAGTCTGTATAATTTTTTGGGAGCAGCGTAGTTACATAGTTACATAGTTGTTTTGGTAGAAAAAAGAGATACGTCCATCAAGTTCAACTAGAGAACAAAGTACAACACCAGCCTGCTCCCTCACATATCCCTGTTGGTCCAGAGGAAGGCAAAAAAAACCTTACAAGGCATGGTCCAATTAGCCCCTAAAGGGAAAGAAATTCCTTCCCGACTCCAGATGGCAATCAGATAAAATCTTTGGATTACCATCATTAGGCATTACCTAGTAATTGTATCCGGAGAAGTTGTAGGCCATGGGACCTAAACGTGGTTTCACATCAGTCTTTATAATTTTTTGGGAGCAGCAGGAGAATTTGTAGGCCATGGGACCTAGAGGTGGTTTCACAGTAGTCATTATAATTTTTTGGGAGCAGCAGGATAAGCTGTAGGCCATGGGACCTAGAGGTGGTTTCACAGCAGTCTGTATATTTTTTTTGGCAGCAGCAGGAGAAGTTGTACGCCATGGGACCTAGAGGTGGTTTCACAGCAGTCTGTATAATTTCTTGGGAGCAGCAGGAGAAGTTGTAGGCCATGGGACCTAGAGGTGGTTTCACAGCAGTCTGTATAATTTTTTGGGAGCAGCAGGAGAAGTTGTAGGCCATGGGACCTAGAGGTGGTTTTACATCAGTCTTTATAACTTTTTGGGAGCAGCAGGAGAATTTGTAGGCCATGGGACCTAGAGGTGGTTTCACAGTAGTCATTATAATTTTTTGGGAGCAGCAGGATAAGTTGTAGGCCATGGGACCTAGAGGTGGTTTCACGGCAGTCTGTATAATTTTTTGGGAGCAGCAGGAGAAGTTGTAGGCCAAGGGACCTAGAGGTGGTTTCACTGCAGTCATTATATTTTTTTGGGAGCAGCAGGAGAAGTTGTAGGCCATGGGACCTAGCGGTGGTTTCACAGCAGTCTGTATAATTTTTTTGGGAGCAGCAGGACAATTTGTAGGCCATGGGACCTAGAGGTGGTTTCACAGCAGTCTATATAATTTCTTGGGAGCAGCAGGAGAAGTTGTAGGCCATGGGACCTAGAGGTGGTTTCACAGCAGTCTGTATAATTTTTTGGTAGCAGCAGGAGAAGTTGTAGGCCATGGGACCTAGAGGTGGTTTCACTGCAGTCTGTATATTTTTTTGGGAGCAGCAGGAGAAGTTGTAGGCCATGGGACCGAGAGGTAGTTTCACAGCATTCTCTATAGTTTTTTGGGAGCAGCAGGAGAACTTGTAGGCCATGGGACCTAGAGGTGGTTTCACAGCAGTCTGAATAATTTTTTGGGAGCAGCAGGAGAAGTTGTAGGTCATGGGACCTAGCGGTGGTTTCACAGCAGTCTGTATAATTTTTTTTGGAACAGCATAGTTACATAGTTACATAGTTATGTTGGTTGAAAAAAGACATACGTGCATCGAGTTCAACCAGTGAACAGAGTACAACAACAGCCTGCTCCCTCACATATCCCTGTTTATCCAGAGGAAGGCAAAAAAACCCTTACAAGGCATGGTCCAATTAGCCCCTAAAGGGAAAAAAATTCCTTCCCGACTCCAGATGGCAATCAGATAAAATCCCTGGATCAACATCATTAGGCATTACCTAGTAATTGTAGCCAGAGAAGTTGTAGGCCAGGGGAGCTACTGGTTCCACGGTAGTCCTAAAAATTGTTTGGAGCAGTAGGAGAAGTTGTAGGCCATGGGACCTAGACGTGGTTTCACATCAGTCTTTATAATTTTTTGGGAGCAGCAGGAGAATTTGTAGGCCATGGGACCTAGATGTGGTTTCACAGTAGTCATTATAGTTTTTTGGGAGCAGCAGGAGAAGTTGTAGGCCATGGGACCTAGAGGTGGTTTCACAGCAGTCAGTATAATTTTTTGGGAGCAGCAGGAGAAGTTGTAGGCCATGGGACCTAGAGGTGGTTTCACAGCAGTCTGTATAATTTTTTGGGAGCAGCAGGAGAAGTTGTAGGCCATGGGACCGAGAGGTGGTTTCACAACAGTCTGTATAATTTTTTGGGAGCAGCGTAGTTACATAGTTACATAGTTGTTTTGGTAGAAAAAAGAGATACGTCCATCAAGTTCAACTAGAGAACAAAGTACAACACCAGCCTGCTCCCTCACATATCCCTGTTGATCCAGAGGAAGGCAAAAAAGACCCTTACAAGGCATGGTCCAATTAGCCCCTAACGGGAAAAAAATTCCTTCCCGACACCAGATGGCAATCAGATAAAATCCCTGGATCAACATCATTAGGCATTACCTAGTAGTTGTAGCCGGAGAAGTTGTAGGCCATGGGACCTAGCGGTGGTTTCACAGCAGTCAGTATAATTTTTTGGGAGCAGCAGGAGAAGTTGTAGGCCATGGGACCTAGAGGTGGTTTCACAGCAGTCATTATAATTTTTTGGAAGCAGCAGGAGAAGTTGTAGGCCATGGGACCTAGCGGTGGTTTCACAGCAGTCTGTATAATTTTTTGGGAGCAGCAGGAGAATTTGTAGGCCATGGGACCTAGAGGTGGTTTCACAGCAGTCTATATAATTTCTTGGGAGCAGCAGGAGAAGTTGTAGGCCATGGGACCTAGAGGTGGTTTTTCACAGCAGTCTGTATAATTTTTGGGGAGCAGCAGGAGAACTTTTAGGCCATGGGACCTAGAGGTGGTTTCACAGCAGTCTGTATAATTTTTTGGGAGCAACAGGAGAAGTTGTAGGCCATGGGACGTAGAGGTGGTTTCACAGCAGTCTGTATAATTTTTTGGGAGCAGCAGGAGAAGTTGTAGGCCGTGGGACCTAGAGGTGGTTTCACAGCAGTCTGTATAATTTTTTTTGGAGTAGCATAGTTACATAGTTACATAGTTATTTTGGTTAAAAAAAAAGACATATGTCCATTGAGTTCAACCAGAGAACAAAGTACAACACCAGCCTGCTCCCTCACATATCTCTGTTGATCCAGAGGAAGGCAAAAAAAAACCTTTCAAGGCATGGTCCAATTAGCCCCTAAAGGGAATAAAATTCCTTCCCGACTCCAGATGGCAATCAGATAAAATCCCTGGATCAACATCATTAGGCATTACCTAGTAATTGTAGCCGGAGAAGTTGTAGGCCATGGGACCTAGCGGTGGTTTCACATCAGTCTTTATAATTTTTTGGGAGCAGCAGGAGAATTTGTAGGCCATGGGACCTAGAGGTGGTTTCACAGTAGTCATTATAATTTTTTGGGAGCAGCAGGATAAGTTGTAGGCCATGGGACCTAGAGGTGGTTTCACAGTAGTCATTATAATTTTTTTTGAGCAGCAGAAGAAGTTGTAGGCCATGGGACCTAGAGGTGGTTTCACAGCACTCTCTATAATTTTTTGGGAGCAGCAGGAGAAGTTGTAGGCCATGGGACCTAGATGTGGTTTCACAGAAATCTGTATAATTGTGTGGGAGCAGCAAGAAAAGTTGTAGGCCATGGGACCGAGAGGTGGTTTTAACATCAGTCTTTATAATTTTTTGGGAGCAGCAGGAGAAGTTGTAGGCCATGGGACCTAGAGGTGGTTTCACAGGAGTCTGTATAATTTTTTTGGAGAAGCAGGAGAAGTTGTAGGCCATGGGACCTAGAGGTGGTTTCACAGTAGTCATTATAATTTTTTTTGAGCAGCAGAAGAAGTTGTAGGCCATGGGACCTAGAGGTGGTTTCACAGCATTCTCTATAGTTTTTTGGGAGCAACAGGAGAAGTTGTAGGCCATGGGACCTAGAGGTGGTTTCACAGCAGTCTGTATAATTTTTTGGGAGCAGCAGGAGAAGTTGTAGGCCGTGGGACCTAGAGGTGGTTTCACAGCAGTCTGTATAATTTTTTTTGGAGCAGCATAGTTACATAGTTACATAGTTATTTTGGTTGAAAAAAGACATATGTCCATCGAGTTCAACCAGAGAACAAAGTACAACACCAGCCTGCTCCCTCACATATCCCTGTTGATCCAGAGGAAGGCAAAAAAAACCCCTTCCCTAACGGGAAAAAAATTCCTTCCCGACACCAGATGGCAATCAGATAAAATCCCTGGATCAATATCATTAGGCATTACCTAGTAGTTGTAGCCGGAGAAGTTGTAGGCCATGGGACCTAGCGGTGGTTTCACAGCAGGCAGTATAATTTTTTGGGAGCAGCAAGAGAAGTTGTAGGCCATGGGACCTAGAGGTGGTTTCACAGCAGTCATTATAATTTTTTGGGAGCAGCAGGAGAAGTTGTAGGCCATGGGACCTAGCGGTGGTTTCACAGCAGTCTGTATAATTTTTTGGGGAGCAGCAGGAGAATTTGTAGGCCATGGGACCTAGAGGTGGTTTCACAGCAGTCTATATAATTTCTTGGGAGCAGCAGGAGAAGTTGTAGGCCATGGGACCTAGAGGTGGTTTCACAGCAGTCTGTATAATTTTTTGGGAGCAGCAGGAGAAGTTGTAGGCCATGGGACCTAGAGGTGGTTTCACAGCAGTCTGTATAATTTTTTGGGGAGCAGCAGGAGAAGTTGTAGGCCATAGGACCTAGAGGTGGTTTCACAGCATTCTCTATAGTTTTTTGGGAGCAGCAGGAGAACTTGTAGGCCATGGGACGTAGAGGTGGTTTCACAGCAGTCTGTATAATTTTTTGGGAGCAGCAGAAGAAGTTGTAGGCCGTGGGACCTAGAGGTGGTTTCACAGCAGTCTGTATAATTTTTTTTGGAGCAGCGTAGTTACATAGTTACATAGTTGTTTTGGTAGAAAAAAGAGATACGTCCATCAAGTTCAACTAGAGAACAAAGTACAACACCAGCCTGCTCCCTCAAATATCCCTGTTGATCCAGAGGAAGGCAAAAAAAACCCTTACAAGGCATGGTCCAATTAGCCCCTAACGGGAAAAAAATTCCTTCCCGACACCAGATGGCAATCAGATAAAATCCCTGGATCAACATCATTAGGCATTACCTAGTAGTTGTAGCCGGAGAAGTTGTAGGCCATGGGACCTAGCGGTGGTTTCACAGCAGTCAGTATAATTTTTTGGGAGCAGCAGGAGAAGTTGTAGGCCATGGGACCTAGAGGTGGTTTCACAGCAGTCATTATAATTTTTTGGAAGCAGCAGGAGAAGTTGTAGGCCATGGGACCTAGCGGTGGTTTCACAGCAGTCTGTATAATTTTTTTGGGAGCAGCAGGAGAATTTGTAGGCCATGGGACCTAGAGGTGGTTTCACAGAAGTCTATATAATTTCTTGGGAGCAGCAGGAGAAGTTGTAGGCCATGGGACCTAGAGGTGGTTTTTCACAGCAGTCTGTATAATTTTTGGGGAGCAGCAGGAGAACTTTTAGGCCATGGGACCTAGAGGTGGTTTCACAGCAGTCTGTATAATTTTTTGGGAGCAACAGGAGAAGTTGTAGGCCATGGGACGTAGAGGTGGTTTCACAGCAGTCTGTATAATTTTTTGGGAGCAGCAGGAGAAGTTGTAGGCCGTGGGACCTAGAGGTGGTTTCACAGCAGTCTGTATAATTTTTTTTGGAGTAGCATAGTTACATAGTTACATAGTTTTTTTGGTTAAAAAAAAAGACATATGTCCATTGAGTTCAACCAGAGAACAAAGTACAACACCAGCCTGCTCCCTCACATATCTCTGTTGATCCAGAGGAAGGCAAAAAAAAACCTTTCAAGGCATGGTCCAATTAGCCCCTAAAGGGAAAAAAAATCCTTCCCGACTCCAGATGGCAATCAGATAAAATCCCTGGATCAACATCATTAGGCATTACCTAGTAATTGTAGCCGGAGAAGTTGTAGGCCATGGGACCTAGCGGTGGTTTCACATCAGTCTTTATAATTTTTTGGGAGCAGCAGGAGAATTTGTAGGCCATGGGACCTAGAGGTGGTTTCACAGTAGTCATTATAATTTTTTGGGAGCAGCAGGATAAGTTGTAGGCCATGGGACCTAGAGGTGGTTTCACAGTAGTCATTATAATTTTTTTTGAGCAGCAGAAGAAGTTGTAGGCCATGGGACCTAGAGGTGGTTTCACAGCACTCTCTATAATTTTTTGGGAGCAGCAGGAGAAGTTGTAGGCCATGGGACCTAGATGTGGTTTCACAGAAATCTGTATAATTGTGTGGGAGCAGCAAGAAAAGTTGTAGGCCATGGGACCGAGAGGTGGTTTTAACATCAGTCTTTATAATTTTTTGGGAGCAGCAGGAGAATTTGTAGGCCATGGGACCTAGAGGTGGTTTCACAGGAGTCTGTATAATTTTTTGGGAGAAGCAGGAGAAGTTGTAGGCCATGGGACCTAGAGGTGGTTTCACAGTAGTCATTATAATTTTTTTTGAGCAGCAGAAGAAGTTGTAGGCCATGGGACCTAGAGGTGGTTTCAAAGCATTCTCTATAGTTTTTTGGGAGCAGCAGGAGAAGTTGTAGGCCATGGGACCTAGAGGTGGTTTCACAGCAGTCTGTATAATTTTTTGGGAGCAGCAGGAGAAGTTGTAGGCCGTGGGACCTAGAGGTGGTTTCACAGCAGTCTGTATAATTTTTTTTGGAGCAGCATAGTTACATAGTTACATAGTTATTTTGGTTGAAAAAAGACATATGTCCATCGAGTTCAACCAGAGAACAAAGTACAACACCAGCCTGCTCCCTCACATATCCCTGTTGATCCAGAGGAAGGCAAAAAAAAACCTTCCCTAACGGGAAAAAAATTCCTTCCCGACACCAGATGGCAATCAGATAAAATCCCTGGATCAACATCATTAGGCATTACCTAGTAGTTGTAGCCGGAGAAGTTGTAGGCCATGGGACCTAGCGGTGGTTTGACAGCAGGCAGTATAATTTTTTGGGAGCAGCAAGAGAAGTTGTAGGCCATGGGACCTAGAGGTGGTTTCACAGCAGTCATTATAATTTTTTGGGAGCAGCAGGAGAAGTTGTAGGCCATGGGACCTAGCGGTGGTTTCACAGCAGTCTGTATAATTTTTTTGGGAGCAGCAGGATAATTTGTAGGCCATGGGACCTAGAGGTGGTTTCACAGCAGTCTATATAATTTCTTGGGAGCAGCAGGAGAAGTTGTAGGCCATGGGACCTAGAGGTGGTTTCACAGCAGTCTATATAATTTTTTGGGAGCAGCAGGAGAAGTTGTAGGCCATGGGACCTAGCGGTGGTTTGACAGCAGGCAGTATAATTTTTTGGGTGCAGCAAGAGAAGTTGTAGGCCATGGGACCTAGAGGTGGTTTCACAGCAGTCATTATAATTTTTTGGGAGCAGCAGGAGAAGTTGTAGGCCATGGGACCTAGCGGTGGTTTCACAGCAGTCTGTATAATTTTTTTGGGAGCAGCAGGATAATTTGTAGGCCATGGGACCTAGAGGTGGTTTCACAGCAGTCTATATAATTTCTTGGGAGCAGCAGGAGAAGTTGTAGGCCATGGGACCTAGAGGTGGTTTCACAGCAGTCTATATAATTTTTTGGGAGCAGCAGGAGAAGTTGTAGGCCATGGGACCTAGAGGTGGTTTCACAGCAGTCTGTATAATTTTTTGGGGAGCAGCAGGAGAAGTTGTAGGCCATAGGACCTAGAGGTGGTTTCACAGCATTCTCTATAGTTTTTTGGGAGCAGCAGGAGAACTTGTAGGCCATGGGACGTAGAGGTGGTTTCACAGCAGTCTGTATAATTTTTTGGGAGCAGCAGGAGAAGTTGTAGGCCGTGGGACCTAGAGGTGGTTTCACAGCAGTCTGTATAATTTTTTTTGGAGCAGCATAGTTACATAGTTACATAGTTATTTTGGTTGAAAAAAGACATATGTCCATTGAGTTCAACCAGAGAACAAAGTACAACACCAGCCTGCTCCTTCACATATCCCTGTCGATCCAGAGGAAGGCAAAAAAACCTTACAACGCATGGTCCAATTAGCCTCTAAAGGGAAAAAAATTCCTTCCCGACTCCAGATGGCAATCAGATAAAATCCCTGGATCAACATCATTAGGCATTACCTAGTAATTTTAGCCGGAGAAGTTGTAGGCCATGGGACCTAGCGGTGGTTTCACATCAGTCTTTATAATTTTTTGGGAGCAGCAGGAGAATTTGTAGGCCATGGGACCTAGAGGTGGTTTCACAGTAGTCATTATAATTTTTTGGGAGTAGCAGGAGAAGTTGTAGGCCATGGGACCTAGAGGTGGTTTCACAGCAGTCTGTATAATTTTTTGGGAGCAGCAGGAGAACTTGTAGGCCATGGGACCTAGAGGTGGTTTCACAGCAGTCTCTATAGTTTTTTGGGAGCAGCAGGAGAAGTTGTAGGCCATGGGACCTAGAAGTGGTTTCACAGCAGTCTGTATAATTTTTTGGGTGCTGCATAGTCACATAGGTACATAGTTATGTTGGTTGAAAAAAGACATACGTCCATCGAGTTCAACCAGTGAACAGAGTACAACAACAGCCTGCTCCCTCACATATCCCTGTTGATCCAGAGGAAGGCAAAAAAAACCTTACAAGGCATGGTCCAATTAGCCCCTAAAGGGAAAAAAATTCCTTCCCGACTCCAGATGGCAATCAGATAAAATCCTTGGATTAACATCATTAGGAATTACCTAGTAATTGTATCCGGAGAAGTTGTAGGCCATGGGACCTAGAGGTGGTTTCACAGCAGTCATTATAATTTTTTGGGAGCAGCAGGAGAAGTTGTAGGCCATGGGACCTAGCGGTGGTTTCACAGCAGTCTGTATAATTTTTTGGGGAGCAGCAGGAGAATTTGTAGGCCATGGGACCTAGAGGTGGTTTCACAGCAGTCTATATAATTTCTTGGGAGCAGCAGGAGAAGTTGTAGGCCATGGGACCTAGAGGTGGTTTCACAGCAGTCTGTATAATTTTTTGGGAGCAGCAGGAGAAGTTGTAGGCCATGGGACCTAGAGGTGGTTTCACAGCAGTCTGTATAATTTTTTGGGGAGCAGCAGGAGAAGTTGTAGGCCATAGGACCTAGAGGTGGTTTCACAGCATTCTCTATAGTTTTTTGGGAGCAGCAGGAGAACTTGTAGGCCATGGGACGTAGAGGTGGTTTCACAGCAGTCTGTATAATTTTTTGGGAGCAGCAGGAGAAGTTGTAGGCCGTGGGACCTAGAGGTGGTTTCACAGCAGTCTGTATAATTTTTTTTGGAGCAGCGTAGTTACATAGTTACATAGTTGTTTTGGTAGAAAAAAGAGATACGTCCATCAAGTTCAACTAGAGAACAAAGTACAACACCAGCCTGCTCCCTCAAATATCCCTGTTGATCCAGAGGAAGGCAAAAAAAACCCTTACAAGGCATGGTCCAATTAGCCCCTAACGGGAAAAAAATTCCTTCCCGACACCAGATGGCAATCAGATAAAATCCCTGGATCAACATCATTAGGCATTACCTAGTAGTTGTAGCCGGAGAAGTTGTAGGCCATGGGACCTAGCGGTGGTTTCACAGCAGTCAGTATAATTTTTTGGGAGCAGCAGGAGAAGTTGTAGGCCATGGGACCTAGAGGTGGTTTCACAGCAGTCATTATAATTTTTTGGAAGCAGCAGGAGAAGTTGTAGGCCATGGGACCTAGCGGTGGTTTCACAGCAGTCTGTATAATTTTTTTGGGAGCAGCAGGAGAATTTGTAGGCCATGGGACCTAGAGGTGGTTTCACAGAAGTCTATATAATTTCTTGGGAGCAGCAGGAGAAGTTGTAGGCCATGGGACCTAGAGGTGGTTTTTCACAGCAGTCTGTATAATTTTTGGGGAGCAGCAGGAGAACTTTTAGGCCATGGGACCTAGAGGTGGTTTCACAGCAGTCTGTATAATTTTTTGGGAGCAACAGGAGAAGTTGTAGGCCATGGGACGTAGAGGTGGTTTCACAGCAGTCTGTATAATTTTTTGCCAGCAGCAGGAGAAGTTGTAGGCCGTGGGACCTAGAGGTGGTTTCACAGCAGTCTGTATAATTTTTTTTGGAGTAGCATAGTTACATAGTTACATAGTTTTTTTGGTTAAAAAAAAAGACATATGTCCATTGAGTTCAACCAGAGAACAAAGTACAACACCAGCCTGCTCCCTCACATATCTCTGTTGATCCAGAGGAAGGCAAAAAAAAACCTTTCAAGGCATGGTCCAATTAGCCCCTAAAGGGAAAAAAATTCCTTCCCGACTCCAGATGGCAATCAGATAAAATCCCTGGATCAACATCATTAGGCATTACCTAGTAATTGTAGCCGGAGAAGTTGTAGGCCATGGGACCTAGCGGTGGTTTCACATCAGTCTTTATAATTTTTTGGGAGCAGCAGGAGAAGTTGTAGGCCATGGGACCTAGATGTGGTTTCACAGAAATCTGTATAATTGTGTGGGAGCAGCAAGAAAAGTTATAGGCCATGGGACCGAGAGGTGGTTTTAACATCAGTCTTTATAATTTTTTGGGAGCAGCAGGAGAATTTGTAGGCCATGGGACCTAGAGGTGGTTTCACAGGAGTCTGTATAATTTTTTGGGAGAAGCAGGAGAAGTTGTAGGCCATGGGACCTAGAGGTGGTTTCACAGTAGTCATTATAATTTTTTTTGAGCAGCAGAAGAAGTTGTAGGCCATGGGACCTAGAGGTGGTTTCAAAGCATTCTCTATAGTTTTTTGGGAGCAGCAGGAGAAGTTGTAGGCCATGGGACCTAGAGGTGGTTTCACAGCAGTCTGTATAATTTTTTGGGAGCAGCAGGAGAAGTTGTAGGCCGTGGGACCTAGAGGTGGTTTCACAGCAGTCTGTATAATTTTTTTTGGAGCAGCATAGTTACATAGTTACATAGTTATTTTGGTTGAAAAAAGACATATGTCCATCGAGTTCAACCAGAGAACAAAGTACAACACCAGCCTGCTCCCTCACATATCCCTGTTGATCCAGAGGAAGGCAAAAAAAAACCTTCCCTAACGGGAAAAAAATTCCTTCCCGACACCAGATGGCAATCAGATAAAATCCCTGGATCAACATCATTAGGCATTACCTAGTAGTTGTAGCCGGAGAAGTTGTAGGCCATGGGACCTAGCGGTGGTTTGACAGCAGGCAGTATAATTTTTTGGGAGCAGCAAGAGAAGTTGTAGGCCATGGGACCTAGAGGTGGTTTCACAGCAGTCATTATAATTTTTTGGGAGCAGCAGGAGAAGTTGTAGGCCATGGGACCTAGCGGTGGTTTCACAGCAGTCTGTATAATTTTTTTGGGAGCAGCAGGATAATTTGTAGGCCATGGGACCTAGAGGTGGTTTCACAGCAGTCTATATAATTTCTTGGGAGCAGCAGGAGAAGTTGTAGGCCATGGGACCTAGAGGTGGTTTCACAGCAGTCTATATAATTTTTTGGGAGCAGCAGGAGAAGTTGTAGGCCATGGGACCTAGAGGTGGTTTCACAGCAGTCTGTATAATTTTTTGGGGAGCAGCAGGAGAAGTTGTAGGCCATAGGACCTAGAGGTGGTTTCACAGCATTCTCTATAGTTTTTTGGGAGCAGCAGGAGAACTTGTAGGCCATGGGACGTAGAGGTGGTTTCACAGCAGTCTGTATAATTTTTTGGGAGCAGCAGGAGAAGTTGTAGGCCGTGGGACCTAGAGGTGGTTTCACAGCAGTCTGTATAATTTTTTTTGGAGCAGCATAGTTACATAGTTACATAGTTATTTTGGTTGAAAAAAGACATATGTCCATTGAGTTCAACCAGAGAACAAAGTACAACACCAGCCTGCTCCCTCACATATCCCTGTCGATCCAGAGGAAGGCAAAAAAACCTTACAACGCATGGTCCAATTAGCCTCTAAAGGGAAAAAAATTCCTTCCCGACTCCAGATGGCAATCAGATAAAATCCCTGGATCAACATCATTAGGCATTACCTAGTAATTTTAGCCGGAGAAGTTGTAGGCCATGGGACCTAGCGGTGGTTTCACATCAGTCTTTATAATTTTTTGGGAGCAGCAGGAGAATTTGTAGGCCATGGGACCTAGAGGTGGTTTCACAGTAGTCATTATAATTTTTTGGGAGTAGCAGGAGAAGTTGTAGGCCATGGGACCTAGAGGTGGTTTCACAGCAGTCTGTATAATTTTTTGGGAGCAGCAGGAGAACTTGTAGGCCATGGGACCTAGAGGTGGTTTCACAGCAGTCTCTATAGTTTTTTGGGAGCAGCAGGAGAAGTTGTAGGCCATGGGACCTAGAAGTGGTTTCACAGCAGTCTGTATAATTTTTTGGGTGCTGCATAGTCACATAGGTACATAGTTATGTTGGTTGAAAAAAGACATACGTCCATCGAGTTCAACCAGTGAACAGAGTACAACAACAGCCTGCTCCCTCACATATCCCTGTTGATCCAGAGGAAGGCAAAAAAAACCTTACAAGGCATGGTCCAATTAGCCCCTAAAGGGAAAAAAATTCCTTCCCGACTCCAGATGGCAATCAGATAAAATCCTTGGATTAACATCATTAGGAATTACCTAGTAATTGTATCCGGAGAAGTTGTAGGCCATGGGACCTAGAGGTGGTTTCACAGCAGTCATTATAATTTTTTGGGAGCAGCAGGAGAAGTTGTAGGCCATGGGACCTAGCGGTGGTTTCACAGCAGTCTGTATAATTTTTTGGGGAGCAGCAGGAGAATTTGTAGGCCATGGGACCTAGAGGTGGTTTCACAGCAGTCTATATAATTTCTTGGGAGCAGCAGGAGAAGTTGTAGGCCATGGGACCTAGAGGTGGCTTCACAGCAGTCTGTATAATTTTTTGGGAGCAGCAGGAGAAGTTGTAGGCCATGGGACCTAGAGGTGGTTTCACAGCAGTCTGTATAATTTTTTGGGGAGCAGCAGGAGAAGTCGTAGGCCATAGGACCTAGAGGTGGTTTCACAGCATTCTCTATAGTTTTTTGGGAGCAGCAGGAGAACTTGTAGGCCATGGGACGTAGAGGTGGTTTCACAACAGTCTGTATAATTTTTTGGGAGCAGCAGGAGAAGTTGTAGGCCGTGGGACCTAGAGGTGGTTTCACAGCAGTCTGTATAATTTTTTTTGGAGCAGCGTAGTTACATAGTTACATAGTTGTTTTGGTAGAAAAAAGAGATACGTCCATCAAGTTCAACTAGAGAACAAAGTACAACACCAGCCTGCTCCCTCAAATATCCCTGTTGATCCAGAGGTAGGCAAAAAAAACCCTTACAAGGCATGGTCCAATTAGCCCCTAACGGGAAAAAAATTCCTTCCCGACACCAGATGGCAATCAGATAAAATCCCTGGATCAACATCATTAGGCATTACCTAGTAGTTGTAGCCGGAGAAGTTGTAGGCCATGGGACCTAGCGGTGGTTTCACAGCAGTCAGTATAATTTTTTGGGAGCAGCAGGAGAAGTTGTAGGCCATGGGACCTAGAGGTGGTTTCACAGCAGTCATTATAATTTTTTGGAAGCAGCAGGAGAAGTTGTAGGCCATGGGACCTAGCGGTGGTTTCACAGCAGTCTGTATAATTTTTTTGGGAGCAGCAGGAGAATTTGTAGGCCATGGGACCTAGAGGTGGTTTCACAGAAGTCTATATAATTTCTTGGGAGCAGCAGGAGAAGTTGTAGGCCATGGGACCTAGAGGTGGTTTTTCACAGCAGTCTGTATAATTTTTGGGGAGCAGCAGGAGAACTTTTAGGCCATGGGACCTAGAGGTGGTTTCACAGCAGTCTGTATAATTTTTTGGGAGCAACAGGAGAAGTTGTAGGCCATGGGACGTAGAGGTGGTTTCACAGCAGTCTGTATAATTTTTTGGGAGCAGCAGGAGAAGTTGTAGGCCGTGGGACCTAGAGGTGGTTTCACAGCAGTCTGTATAATTTTTTTTGGAGTAGCATAGTTACATAGTTACATAGTTTTTTTGGTTAAAAAAAAAGACATATGTCCATTGAGTTCAACCAGAGAACAAAGTACAACACCAGCCTGCTCCCTCACATATCTCTGTTGATCCAGAGGAAGGCAAAAAAAAACCTTTCAAGGCATGGTCCAATTAGCCCCTAAAGGGAAAAAAATTCCTTCCCGACTCCAGATGGCAATCAGATAAAATCCCTGGATCAACATCATTAGGCATTACCTAGTAATTGTAGCCGGAGAAGTTGTAGGCCATGGGACCTAGCGGTGGTTTCACATCAGTCTTTATAATTTTTTGGGAGCAGCAGGAGAATTTGTAGGCCATGGGACCTAGAGGTGGTTTCACAGTAGTCATTATAATTTTTTGGGAGCAGCAGGATAAGTTGTAGGCCATGGGACCTAGAGGTGGTTTCACAGTAGTCATTATAATTTTTTTTGAGCAGCAGAAGAAGTTGTAGGCCATGGGACCTAGAGGTGGTTTCACAGCACTCTCTATAATTTTTTGGGAGCAGCAGGAGAAGTTGTAGGCCATGGGACCTAGATGTGGTTTCACAGAAATCTGTATAATTGTGTGGGAGCAGCAAGAAAAGTTGTAGGCCATGGGACCGAGAGGTGGTTTTAACATCAGTCTTTATAATTTTTTGGGAGCAGCAGGAGAATTTGTAGGCCATGGGACCTAGAGGTGGTTTCACAGGAGTCTGTATAATTTTTTGGGAGAAGCAGGAGAAGTTGTAGGCCATGGGACCTAGAGGTGGTTTCACAGTAGTCATTATAATTTTTTTTGAGCAGCAGAAGAAGTTGTAGGCCATGGGACCTAGAGGTGGTTTCAAAGCATTCTCTATAGTTTTTTGGGAGCAGCAGGAGAAGTTGTAGGCCATGGGACCTAGAGGTGGTTTCACAGCAGTCTGTATAATTTTTTGGGAGCAGCAGGAGAAGTTGTAGGCCGTGGGACCTAGAGGTGGTTTCACAGCAGTCTGTATAATTTTTTTTGGAGCAGCATAGTTACATAGTTACATAGTTATTTTGGTTGAAAAAAGACATATGTCCATCGAGTTCAACCAGAGAACAAAGTACAACACCAGCCTGCTCCCTCACATATCCCTGTTGATCCAGAGGAAGGCAAAAAAAAACCTTCCCTAACGGGAAAAAAATTCCTTCCCGACACCAGATGGCAATCAGATAAAATCCCTGGATCAACATCATTAGGCATTACCTAGTAGTTGTAGCCGGAGAAGTTGTAGGCCATGGGACCTAGCGGTGGTTTGACAGCAGGCAGTATAATTTTTTGGGAGCAGCAAGAGAAGTTGTAGGCCATGGGACCTAGAGGTGGTTTCACAGCAGTCATTATAATTTTTTGGGAGCAGCAGGAGAAGTTGTAGGCCATGGGACCTAGCGGTGGTTTCACAGCAGTCTGTATAATTTTTTTGGGAGCAGCAGGATAATTTGTAGGCCATGGGACCTAGAGGTGGTTTCACAGCAGTCTATATAATTTCTTGGGAGCAGCAGGAGAAGTTGTAGGCCATGGGACCTAGAGGTGGTTTCACAGCAGTCTATATAATTTTTTGGGAGCAGCAGGAGAAGTTGTAGGCCATGGGACCTAGAGGTGGTTTCACAGCAGTCTATATAATTTTTTGGGAGCAGCAGGAGAAGTTGTAGGCCATGGGACCTAGAGGTGGTTTCACAGCAGTCTGTATAATTTTTTGGGGAGCAGCAGGAGAAGTTGTAGGCCATAGGACCTAGAGGTGGTTTCACAGCATTCTCTATAGTTTTTTGGGAGCAGCAGGAGAACTTGTAGGCCATGGGACGTAGAGGTGGTTTCACAGCAGTCTGTATAATTTTTTGGGAGCAGCAGGAGAAGTTGTAGGCCGTGGGACCTAGAGGTGGTTTCACAGCAGTCTGTATAATTTTTTTGGAGCAGCATAGTTACATAGTTACATAGTTATTTTGGTTGAAAAAAGACATATGTCCATTGAGTTCAACCAGAGAACAAAGTACAACACCAGCCTGCTCCCTCACATATCCCTGTCGATCCAGAGGAAGGCAAAAAAACCTTACAACGCATGGTCCAATTAGCCTCTAAAGGGAAAAAAATTCCTTCCCGACTCCAGATGGCAATCAGATAAAATCCCTGGATCAACATCATTAGGCATTACCTAGTAATTTTAGCCGGAGAAGTTGTAGGCCATGGGACCTAGCGGTGGTTTCACATCAGTCTTTATAATTTTTTGGGAGCAGCAGGAGAATTTGTAGGCCATGGGACCTAGAGGTGGTTTCACAGTAGTCATTATAATTTTTTGGGAGTAGCAGGAGAAGTTGTAGGCCATGGGACCTAGAGGTGGTTTCACAGCAGTCTGTATAATTTTTTGGGAGCAGCAGGAGAACTTGTAGGCCATGGGACCTAGAGGTGGTTTCACAGCAGTCTCTATAGTTTTTTGGGAGCAGCAGGAGAAGTTGTAGGCCATGGGACCTAGAAGTGGTTTCACAGCAGTCTGTATAATTTTTTGGGTGCTGCATAGTCACATAGGTACATAGTTATGTTGGTTGAAAAAAGACATACGTCCATCGAGTTCAACCAGTGAACAGAGTACAACAACAGCCTGCTCCCTCACATATCCCTGTTGATCCAGAGGAAGGCAAAAAAAACCTTACAAGGCATGGTCCAATTAGCCCCTAAAGGGAAAAAAATTCCTTCCCGACTCCAGATGGCAATCAGATAAAATCCTTGGATTAACATCATTAGGAATTACCTAGTAATTGTATCCGGAGAAGTTGTAGGCCATGGGACCTAAAGGTGGTTTCACATCAGTCTTTATAATTTTTTGGGAGCAGCAGGAGAATTTGTAGGCCATGGGACCTAGAGGTGGTTACACAGCAGTCTGTATAATTTTTTGGGAGCAGCAGGAGAAGTTGTAGGCTATGGGACCTAGAGGTGGTTTCACTGCAGTCTGTATAATTTTTTGGGGCGCAGCAGGAGAAGTTGTAGGCCATGGTACCTAGAGGTGGTTTCACAGCATTCTCTATAGTTTTTTGGGAGCAGCAGGAGAACTTTTAGGCCATGGGACCTAGAGGTGGTTTCACAGCAGTCTGTATAATTTTTTGGGAGCAGCAGGAGAAGTTGTAGGCCGTGGGACCTAGAGGTGGTTTCACAGCAGTCTGTATAATTTTTTTTGAAGCAGCATAGTTACATAGTTATTTTGGTTGAAAAAAGACATATGTCCATTGAGTTCAACCAGAGAACAAAGTACAACACCAGCCTGCTCCCTCACATATCCCTGTTGATCCAGAGGAAGGCAAAAAAAACCTTACAAGGCATGGTCCAATTAGCCCCTAAACGGAAAAAAATTCCTTCCCGACTCCAGATGGCAATCAGATAAAATCCCTGGATCAACATCATTAGGCATTACCTAGTAATTGTAGCCGGAGAAGTTGTAGGCCATGGGACCTAGCGGTGGTTTCACATCAGTCTTTATAATTTTTTGGGAGCAGCAGGAGAATTTGTAGGCCATGGGACCTAGAGGTGGTTTCACAGTAGTCATTATAATTTTTTGGGAGCAGCAGGATAAGTTGTAGGCCATGGGACCTAGAGGTGGTTTCACAGCACTCTCTATAATTTTTTGGGAGCAGCAGGAGAAGTTGTAGGCCATGGGACCTAGATGTGGTTTCACAGAAATCTGTATAATTTTGTGGGAGCAGCAAGAAAAGTTGTAGGCCATGGGACCGAGAGGTGGTTTTAACATCAGTCTTTATAATTTTTTTGGGAGCAGCAGGAGAAGTTGTAGGCCATGGGACCTAGAGGTGGTTTCACAGGAGTCTGTATAATTTTTTTGGAGAAGCAGGAGAAGTTGTAGGCCATGGGACCTAGAGGTGGTTTCACAGCATTCTCTATAGTTTTTTGGAAGCAGCAGGAGAACTTGTAGGCCATGGGACCTAGAGGTGGTTTCACAGCAGTCTGTATAATTTTTTGGGAGCAGCAGGAGAAGTTGTAGGCCATTGGACGTAGAGGTGGTTTCACAGCAGTCTGTATAATTTTTTGGGAGCAGCAGGAGAAGTTGTAGGCCGTGGGACCTAGAGGTGGTTTCACAGCAGTCTGTATAATTTTTTTGGAGCAGCATAGTTACATAGTTACATAGTTATTTTGGTTGAAAAAAGACATATGACCATCGAGTTCAACCAGAGAACAAAGTACAACACCAGCCTGCTCCCTCACATATCCCTGTTGATCCCGAGGAAGGCAAAAAAAACCCTTACAAGGCATGGTCCAATTAGCCCCTAACGGGAAAAAAATTCCTTCCCGACACCAGATGGCAATCAGATAAAATCCCTGGATCAACATCATTAGGCATTACCTAGTAGTTGTAGCCGGAGAAGTTGTAGGCCATGGGACCTAGCGGTGGTTTCACAGCAGGCAGTATAATTTTTTGGGAGCAGCAGGAGAAGTTGTAGGCCATGGGACTTAGAGATGGTTTCACTTCAGTCATTATAATTTTTTGGGAGCAGCAGGAGAAGTTGGAGGCCATGGGACCTAGCGGTGGTTTCACAGCAGTCTGTATAATTTTTTTGGGAGCAGCAGGAGAATTTGTAGGCCATGGGACCTAGAGGTGGTTTCACAGCAGTCTATATAATTTCTTGGGAGCAGCAGGAGAAGTTGTAGGCCATGGGACCTAGAGGTGGTTTCACAGCAGTCTGTATATTTTTTTGGGAGCAGCAGGAGAAGTTGTAGGCCATGGGACCTAGAGGTGGTTTCACAGCAGTCTGTATAATTTTTTGGGAGCAGCAGGAGAAGTTGTAGGCCATGGGACGTAGAGGTGGTTTCACAGCAGTCTGTATAATTTTTTGGGAGCAGCAGGAGAAGTTGTAGGCCATGGGACGTAGAGGTGGTTTCACAGCAGTCTGTATAATTTTTTGGGAGCAGCAGGAGAAGTTGTAGGCCGTGGGATCTAGAGGTGGTTTCACATCAGTCTGTATAATTTTTTTTGGAGCAGCATAGTTACATAGTTACACAGCTATTTTGGTTGAAAAAAGACATATGTCCATTGAGTTCAACCAGAGAACAAAGTACAACACCAGCCTGCTCCCTCACATATCCCTGTTGATCCAGAGGAAGGCAAAAAAAACCTTACAAGGCATGGTCCAATTAGCTCCAAAAGGGAAAAAAATTCCTTCCCGACTCCAGATGGCAATCAGATAAAATCCCTGGATCAACATCATTAGGCATTACCTAGTAATTGTAGCCGGAGAAGTTGTAGGCCATGGGACCTAGCGGTGGTTTTACATCAGTCTTTATAATTTTTTGGGAGCAGCAGGAGAATTTGTAGGCCATGGGACCTAGAGGTGGTTTCACAGTAGTCATTATAATTTTTTGGGAGCAGCAGGATAAGTTGTAGGCCATGGGACCTAGAGGTGGTTTCACAGTAGTCATTATAATTTTTTTGAGCAGGGGCGTGGCTTGCGCGCCGAGGAGGAAAGACGCAGCCTCGCTAAGCTCCCGCTGAACGAGCAGCCTATCGGCCCAAAGCAGGCGCTATTGCCCAGCAAATATAAACAAAATGGAAGAGGAGATGCCTCAGGAGTCCGACACCACACGGAGAAGAAAGCGAACCCCGCCGCAACCACGGAAAGTCACGGACTTCTTCCAGGCCCGCACCTCCGGCAACAGCAAGCAGGCCCAAGATGGCGTCGCCGCCGCTGCCCATCCCAGCCTCGCACAGGAAAATACTAGCAGCGAGCGCAGCACAGGAGACCCAGAGGGCGCCGAGACACAGACCAACCAAGTCTCCCCATCAGATAGTCCGGCTAAATCAAGGCCACGAAGAGACTCCACAGAGGGGGTACGACAGGAGGATCAGACAAGCCAACGCCCGGAAGGTACCTTACTTTCTTTTGAATCCTTCCCTGCCTCTGACTCCACGGCCACCCAATCCTTTATAAAAGAGATTTTGTGCTCATTTCGATCCACACTCATGACAGACCTTGCTTCCATAAATGCAGACATGAAAGCTGAGATTGCATCACTGGGGGACAGAGTTAGCCACGCAGAAGACAAAATCAGTGAGCTGGCCAGGGAACATAATGTTATGGTAGACACATCGGCTGCGCAGTCAGATGATATAACTTGGCTGAAATCAAAGGCCGCTGATTTAGAAGACAGAAGTCGCCGCAATAACCTCAAATTCAGGGGCATATCTGAACAGATACCCACAGCGGAATTGAAGAAATACCTACAAGCATTAGCCAAATCGGTTTTACCTGACTCTGCAGATCTGGAACTTACAATTGATAGGGCCCACCGCATACCTAAGCCCGCTCACCTCCCAGACTCTATACCCAGGGATGTACTAGCAAGATTCCTTTTTTACCATATCAAAGATGACCTGATGGGCTCCATACGGAAAGCCGGCTCGCTACCAGACCCATACTCTCATATCCAGCTCTACTCTGACCTGTCCGTATCTACATTAAATCAAAGGCGCAGCTTACAACCATACACTAAAGCCCTCCGAGCAATACAGATCCCCTACAAGTGGGGTTTCCCCACGAAATTGATCTTCTCTATCCAGAATAAACAGTACGTGATTTCCAACGCTGAAAATGGTTTGAAGCTCCTCAAGCAACTAAAGATTCCAATACCAGACAGCTCACAGCTCAATACACCAGCTGGTCCTGCCTCCAAGCTAACTCCTGAATGGTACCGACAAAAACACCGCTGAAACAATATGCGCTGATAGTACACTGTACTCCTCTGCTCTAAAGAAGCCTTTCT
The DNA here is from genome assembly GCF_040937935.1 of Hyperolius riggenbachi. NCBI lineage: Eukaryota > Metazoa > Chordata > Amphibia > Anura > Hyperoliidae > Hyperolius > Hyperolius riggenbachi. The sequence continues at coordinate 164,373,344 of NC_090655.1, read as the reverse complement.
TTCTGTGCTGAAAACAGGCTTCCTTTGCCCCACTGCTGAGTGGTCACCTTGAACTATGGACCACCTCTCAGGTTTAACTTCAGATGTTATGTTTTTTGGTTTGATGACATGCTATGCACTCCTTGATACTACTAATCCCCTGAAGACATTCAATATCACCCTTATCGCCATAAACTCCCTAACACACACTCTAAGGTTTAGCTATGGCCTAGTCCCTACTGCCGTCACACTTACTAACACCCGTAGGCGACCTAAGCATTCATTAATGTATGCTCATGCCGGTTAAAATTTCATCCCTAAATGTTAGGGGATTAAACTCCCCATATAAAAGACACCTTCTATGGAAGGAAATTAAATCGTATAACTCCCAGATAATTCTAGCTCAAGAAACGCATTTGTTGGAAAGGGACACTCACCTATGCTCAAATCCCATGTTCCCACTAATATATCACAGTACATTTACAAAAAAGAAAAGAGGCGTCTTAATGGCCTTCCATAAAGATCTTACCGTAATACCATCTCAGGTGGATATTGACCCCAACGGAAGATTTATAATTTTTACGGGTACTATTAATGGAGAACTACTATCATTAGTAGCTGTATATGGTCCAAATTCCGGACAACGAGCCTTCATCCAAAAACTTTGTGCAACAGTGAGAAAAAAAATCGGTCAAGGCCAACTCCTGATAGGGGGGGATTTTAATTCTTGCCCCTCAATACTAGATTCTTCCTCCAAAGCTATTCATAGAACCATTCTGATAGACAAGCAAATGTCCTGGTTCAACTTGTATGATCCATGGAGGATTCACCATACCTCAGAACGTGACTACACGTTTTTCTCTGGGGTACATAAAACATATTCTAGAATAGATTTCTTCCTAACAGATAATTCTCTCTTGCAGAAAGTAATGGATACTTCTATTGGCTCCAAACTTTGGTCAGATCATGCCCCGGTCCACATAATATTGGAAGACAAGTTTTCGTCCTCCAAGCCCCCCCTATGGAGACTCAATGGATCTTTATTATCTGATGCCCCTTTCAAGGCAAAACTCGCCAGGGAAATCAAAGAATTCATTCAGCTAAACTATTCTTCTGAGGTTGGCGTTGAAACTATATGGTCAGCTCTGAAAGCGTTTACTAGAGGCGTGTTGATACGCCAAGGCTCTTTTATTAAGAGAGAGCGACAAAAACAATACTCCCTGCTCCTAGCCCAACTGCAAGCTAAGGAAAAGTTGCACAAACAATCCCCCACGACGTTACTAGAGAGAGAACTTTTTTTATATTAGACAAGACCTTACTAACCATCTACAAGCTCACTACGATTTCATACTCCAGAAATCTAAACTAAACTTTTATTCTCAATCCAATAAAGCCGGCAAATACCTAGCTAACTTATTAAAACATAGACAAAGCAAATCAAAAATACACTTTCTAACCCATCCGTTGACAAAAGAAAAGATTTCCAACCCCAAAGATATAGCAGATTTATTCTGCGACTATTATGCTGATTTATACAACCTACAGAAAGACCCTCAAACTCCCCAACCCAACTCGGAGAAAATAGATGCTTTTTTAAGCTCTATCTCTCTCCCAAAACTCTCTGCATCTCAACTAGACAAGCTTAACTCCCCATTCACAACATCAGAGCTTTTAACCACTACTAAAACTCTTAAAAGGAATAAAGCCCCGGGGCCTGACGGATTCAGTAATGAATTCCTATTAGCCTTACCAGATACATTGTCCCCACTATTAACAGAAGTTTTTAATAAATTCGCAAGCACAGGAAACATCCCACCTGAGTATTTAGAAGCTTTAATTACTGTAATCCCCAAACCAGGGAAAGACCATGGTTCCACCGCCAACTACAGACCAATATCTCTATTGAATTCCGATACTAAACTCTATGCTAAATTATTAGCCAACAGGTTAATGCTTGTAACCCCCCACTTATTATCTCTAGACCAAGTAGGTTTCACAAAAAACAGGCAGGCATCTGATGCCACAAGGCGCATGATCAATGTGCTAAGACATGTGGAGCTCTGTCGAGTGCCTTCTCTGCTCCTCACTTTGGATGCGGAGAAGGCATTCGACAGAGTCCATTGGCAATTTCTCAGATCAACCTTACTCAAGTTTGGTTTTATAGGACCAATTATATCGGCCATTATGGCCTTATATACTGCACCCTCCGCCCGGGTCAATGCTGCAGGTTTCATTTCTAAACCATTTACCATAACAAATGGAACCAGACAGGGATGCCCCTTATCTCCTATCATTTTTGTCTTAATTATGGAGACTATCGCTCAAAAAATCCGCACAAATAACTCAATCTCGGGAATAACTATTAACAACACACCACACATTATCAGCTTATTCGCTGACGATGTAGCTCTAATGATCTCCAACCCTCTAGTTTCCCTACCTCAAGTTATAGAAGAACTCAAAGAATTCTCTGAAGCCTCCCTATATAAATTAAATCAAAACAAATCTGGGTCTTGGAACTAAACTTGCCCTCAAAGATCAGCACAGAGCTAAAATCGACATATAATTTTTCCTGGGCGCAGGATGCAGTATTATATTTAGGTGTAAAAATCACTAAATTCTCTTCAGAACTATTCAGATATAACTATGTCCCTCTTCTCACAGACTTGAAAAGGGAGTGTCTAAACATGTCAAAGTTCTGGATCTCTTGGTCAGGCCGCATAGCGACCTTTAAAATGTTTCTACTTCCTAAAATACTGTACCTATTTCGCACCCTACACATCCCTATTAGCAAATCGTGGTTTAAAGATATTAGGAAATGTATAAATCACTACATATGGAACGGAAAGAAAATTCGCACCCCATACCATGTAATGACCCTGCACAGATCCTCCGGAGGAATGGGCCTCCCTAATTGCGAATTATACTACAAAGCCTCAAACTTAGATATGATCAAACAATGGTGGGACCCAAACTCCCTAAAACCTTGGGTCAAAATGGAACAGGACATAATAGGCTGTAATCTCAAAATATTATTAATTAGCATAATTATGGGTGCACAAACCCCCTCCTCTCCCTTTCCCACCATTAACTCTGCTTTGAAAGCATGGGAATACTTTGTTAAACATCCCCCTCCCATAGAGATAACAAAAAAAACAAATAAAATCGCACTTCCAGCTAGCCTACTAACACTCAAGCACTTCATACCCGATTTAAACATTCTTCCGTGGATTAAGACAGGAATACACTATATCTCAGATATTTTTGAAGACCAAAACATCAAAACTTTCCAAACCCTATCTCAACAATTCAAACTATCCTCGTCACAAATGTTCACATACCACAGGATTTTCCACTTAATATCCTCTAAAAAATTATCACCCCCCTCTATTCAACCAGACATACTAACGATGCTAAACTATAAAGGTCAATATAAAGGAGGTATCTCTGTATGGTATGAGACACTCCAACAGCAGACAAGCTCCTCACTCCTACGTTACGCGAATATATGGGCTAATGATTTACAATGTGACATTAACCCAAGACAACTAACGACAGCCAGTAAAACAATCACCAAATTCTCCAAATGCAATACTCATTGGGAAACTTCACGTAAAATCCTATTTAGGTGGTACCTCACACCTAGGCGTATTGCATTATATTCCACAGACACACCTCCTATCTGCTGGAAATGTGGAAAAGATATAGGCACCTTTGTCCATATGGTCTGGAGCTGCCCTATAGTTTTTCACCTCTGGAAAAATATAGAAATATGGATTAAAAGTACCATGATCAACAATTTCCATATCTCCCCTCAATTGGCTCTACTTTTCATCGGTATAGACCTTTTACCTCCTGAATTTAAGCCTGCAATATGTCACACTCTCCTTGCGGCCCACCATCTAATATCCTCTAATTGGAAATCCCAAGACCAAATCCACATGTCCCAAGTCATATCGATTGCTCATAGCAACATATCTATGGAAAATAGAATCAGAAACAGGCTAGGCTCAAATCAAAACAACTTTGTATTCCCTAACCCACAAGCTCATGGGTGAAAAAATATCTCTTAACACTAGGCAATGGTCTTAAGAAAGCAGCAATTTACCATATATCAGGATGTACAATAGCATGTTGTAGTATAGTCATGTTTATATGTTATGATCTCCTAGGACGTTAATCTAGGAACAAGACTGAATCGCACTGAACAAATGGAATACTACATCCATTAATAGCAAGTAATGTGCATATATTATTAAACCTCACGGATCAGAATTTCATTTCATTTCGCTAGAACTGTTTACCTACCCTTAGATCTGGCTGGGGCGCAAATTTGCCCACTGCAATCGCCAGAGTACCAACATATCCATAGCTCTCTCTGACAAACCGATGGGTCATGCAAATGCCAGAGAGTCTGCTATAATACAGACAACAAGCAAGATTGGTTCACAGCTCCCACTAGACTATAGAAAATCGCTGCCTCCTACTCAATCAGTCTGATCTTTGTAAGCGGTTATATATAAGATAAGATATGTTATGCATATTATGTTTTTTGTACAACAAAGTTATCTTTAATAAAAAGATTTATGATGAAAAAAAATAATTTTTTTGAGCAGCAGAAGAAGTTGTAGGCCATGGGATCTAGAGGTGGTTTCACAGCAGTCAGTATAATTTTTTGGGAGCAGCAGGAGAAGTTATAGGCCATGGGACCTAGAGGTGGTTTCACAGCACTCTCTATAATTTTTTGGGAGCAGCAGGAGAAGTTGTAGGCCGTGGGACCTAGAGGTGGTTTCACAGCAGTCTGTATAATTTTTTGGGAGCAGCAGGAGAAGTTGTAGGCCATGGGACCAAGAGGTGGTTTCATATCAGTCTTTATAATTTTTTGGGAGCAGCAGGAGAAGTTGTAGGCCATGGGACCTAGAGGTGGTTTCACAGCAGTCTGTATAATTTTTTTGGAGCAGCAGGATAAGTTGTAGGCCATGGGACCTAGAGGTGGTTTCACAGCAGTCTGTATAATTTTTTGGGAGCAGCAGGAGAAGTTGTAGGCCATGGGACCTAGAGGTGGTTTCACAGCAGTCTGTATAATTTTTTGGGAGCAGCAGGAGAAGTTGTAGGCTGTGGGACCTAGAGGTGGTTTCACAGCAGTCTGTATAATTTTTTTTGGAGCAGCATAGTTACATTGTTACATAGTTATTTTGGTTGAAAAAAGACATACGTTAATCGAGTTCAACCAGAGAACAAAGTACAACACCAGCCTGCTCCCTCACATATCCCTGTTGATCCAGAGGAAGGCAAAAAAAACCTTACAAGACATGGTCCAATTAGCCCCTAAAGGGAAAAAAATTCCTTCCCGACTCCAGATGGCAATCAGATAAAATCCCGGGATCAACATCATTAGGCATTACCTAGTAATTGTAGCCAGAGAAGTTGTAGGCCATGGGAGTTACTGCTTCCACGGTAGTCCTAAAAATTCTTTGGAGCAGTACGAGAAGTTGTAGGCCATGGGGCCTAGAGGTGGTTTCACAGCAGTCATTATAATTTTTTGGGAGCAGCAGGAGAAGTTGTAGGCCATGGGACCTAGAGGTGGTTTCACAGCAGTCTGTATAATTTCTTGGGAGCAGCAGGAGAAGTTGTAGGCCATGGGACCTAGAGGTGGTTTCACAGCAGTCTGTATAATTTTTTGGGAGCAGCAGGAGAAGTTGTAGGCCATGGGACCTAAAGGTGGTTTCACAGCAGTCTGTATAATTTTTTTGGGGAGCAGCAGGAGAAGTTGTAGGCCATGGGACCTAGAGGTGGTTTCACAGCAGTCTCTATCGTTTTTGGGGAGCAGCAGGAGAAGTTGTAGGCCATGGGACCTAGAGGTGGTTTCACAACAGTCTGTATAATTTTTTGGGAGCAGCATAGTTACATAGTTACATAGTTATTTTGGTTGAAAAAAGACATACGTCCATCAAGTTCAACCAGAGAACAAAGTACAACACCAGCCTGTTCCCTCACATATCCCTGTTGATCCAGAGAAAGGCAAAATAACCCTTACAAGGCATGGTCCAATTAGCCCCTAAAGGGAAAAAAATCTTTCCCGACTCCAGATGGCAATCAGATAAAATCCTTGGATCAACATCATTAGGCATTACCTAGTAATTGTATCCGGAGAAGTTGTAGGCCATAGGACCTAAAGGTGGTTTCACATCAGTCTTTATAATTTTTTGGGAGCAGCAGGAGAATTTGTAGGCCATGGGACCTAGAGGTGGTTTCACCGCAGTCTTTATAATTTTTTGGGAGCAGCAGGAAAAGTTGTAGGCCATGGGACCTAGAGGTGGTTTTACAGCAGTCATTATAATTTTTTGGGAGCAGAAGGAGAAGTTGTAGGCCATGGGACCAGAGGTGGTTTCACAGCAGTCTGTATAATTTTTTGGGAGCAGCGGAATAAGTTGTAGGCCATGGGACTGAGAGGTGGTTTCACAGCAGTCTGTATAATTTTTTGGGAGCAGCAGGAGAAGTTGTAGGCCATGGGACCTAGAGGTGGTTTCACAGCAGTCTGTATAGTTCTTTGGGAGCAGCAGGAGAAGTTGTAGGCCGTGGGACCTAGAGGTGGTTTCACAGCAGTCTGTATAATTTTTTTTGGAGCAGCATAGTTACATAGTTACATAGTTATTTTGGTTGAAAAAAGCCATACGTCCATCGAGTTCAACCAGAGAACAAAGTACAACACCAGCCTGTTCCCTCACATATCCCTGTTGATCCAGAGGAAGGCAAAAAAACCCTTACAAGGCATGGTCCAATTAGCCCCTAAAGGGAAAAAAATTCCTTCCCGACTCCAGATGGCAATCAGATAAAATCCTTGGATTAACATCATTAGGCATTACCTAGTAATTGTATCCGGAGAAGTTGTAGGCCATGGGACCTAAACGTGGTTTCACATCAGTCTTTATAATTTTTTGGGAGCAGCAGGAGAATTTGTAGGCCATGGGACCGAGAGGTGGTTTCACAGTAGTCATTATAATTTTGTGGGAGCAGCAGGATAAGCTGTAGGCCATAGGACCTAGAGGTGGTTTCACAGCAGTCTGTATAATGTTTTTGGGAGCAGCAGGAGAAGTTGTAGGCCATGGGACCTAGAGGTGGTTTCACAGCAGTCTGTATAATTTCTTGGGAGCAGCAGGAGAAGTTGTAGGCCATGGGACCTAGAGGTGGTTTCACAGCAGTCTGTATAATTTCTTGGGAGCAGCAGGAGAAGTTGTAGGCCATGGGACCTAGAGGTGGTTTCACAGCATTCTCTATAGTTTTTTGGGAGCAGCAGGAGAACTTGTAGGCCATGGGACCTAGAGGTGGTTTCACATCAGTCTCTATAGTTTTTTGGGAGCAGCAGGAGAAGTTGTAGGCCATGGGACCTAGAGGTGGTTTTACAGCAGTCTGTATAATTTTTTGGGTGCTGCATAGTTACATAGTTACATAGTTATGTTGGTTGAAAAAAGACATACGTCCATCGACTTCAACCAGTGAACAGAGTACAACACCAGCCTGCTCCCTCACATATCCCTGTTTATCCAGAGGAAGGCAAAAAAACCCTTACAAGGCATGGTCCAATTAGCCCCTAAAGGGAAAAAAATTCCTTCCCGACTCCAGATGGCAATCAGATAAAATCTCTGGATCAACATCATTAGGCATTACCTAGTAATTGTAGCCAGAGAAGTTGTAGGCCAGGGGAGCTACTGGTTCCACGGTAATCCTAAAAATTGTTTGGAGCAGTAGGAGAAGTTGTAGGCCATGGGACCTAGAGGTGGTTTCACAGCAGTCTGTATAGTTCTTTGGGAGCAGCAGGAGAAGTTGTAGGCCGTGGGACCTAGAGGTGGTTTCACAGCAGTCTGTATAATTTTTTTTGGAGCAGCATAGTTACATAGTTACATAGTTATTTTGGTTGAAAAAAGCCATACGTCCATCGAGTTCAACCAGAGAACAAAGTACAACACCAGCCTGCACCCTCACATATCCCTGTTGATCCAGAGGAAGGCAAAAAAAACCTTACAAGGCATGGTCCAATTAGCCCCTAAAGGGAAAAAAATTCCTTCCCGACTCCAGATGGCAATCAGATAAAATCCCTGGATCAACATCATTAGGCATTACCTAGTAATTGTAGCCGGAGAAGTTGTAGGCCATGGGACCTAGCGGTGGTTTCACATCAGTCTTTATAATTTTTTGGGAGCAGCAGGAGAATTTGTAGGCCATGGGACCTAGAGGTGGTTTCACAGTAGTCATTATAATTTTTTGGGAGCAGCAGGATAAGTTGTAGGCCATGGGACCTAGAGGTGGTTTCACAGCACTCTCTATAATTTTTTGGGAGCAGCAGGAGAAGTTGTAGGCCATGGGACCTAGATGTGGTTTCACAGAAATCTGTATAATTGTGTGGGAGCAGCAAGAAAAGTTGTAGGCCATGGGACCGAGAGGTGGTTTTAACATCAGTCTTTATAATTTTTTGGGAGCAGCAGGAGAATTTGTAGGCCATGGGACCTAGAGGTGGTTTCACAGGAGTCTGTATAATTTTTTGGGAGAAGCAGGAGAAGTTGTAGGCCATGGGACCTAGAGGTGGTTTCACAGTAGTCATTATAATTTTTTTTGAGCAGCAGAAGAAGTTGTAGGCCATGGGACCTAGAGGTGGTTTCAAAGCATTCTCTATAGTTTTTTGGGAGCAGCAGGAGAAGTTGTAGGCCATGGGACCTAGAGGTGGTTTCACAGCAGTCTGTATAGTTTTTTGGGAGCAGCAGGAGAAGTTGTAGGCCGTGGGACCTAGAGGTGGTTTCACAGCAGTCTGTATAATTTTTTTTGGAGCAGCATAGTTACATAGTTACATAGTTATTTTGGTTGAAAAAAGACATATGTCCATCGAGTTCAACCAGAGAACAAAGTACAACACCAGCCTGCTCCCTCACATATCCCTGTTGATCCAGAGGAAGGCAAAAAAAAACCTTCCCTAACGGGAAAAAAATTCCTTCCCGACACCAGATGGCAATCAGATAAAATCCCTGGATCAACATCATTAGGCATTACCTAGTAGTTGTAGCCGGAGAAGTTGTAGGCCATGGGACCTAGCGGTGGTTTGACAGCAGGCAGTATAATTTTTTGGGAGCAGCAAGAGAAGTTGTAGGCCATGGGACCTAGAGGTGGTTTCACAGCAGTCATTATAATTTTTTGGGAGCAGCAGGAGAAGTTGTAGGCCATGGGACCTAGCGGTGGTTTCACAGCAGTCTGTATAATTTTTTTGGGAGCAGCAGGATAATTTGTAGGCCATGGGACCTAGAGGTGGTTTCACAGCAGTCTATATAATTTCTTGGGAGCAGCAGGAGAAGTTGTAGGCCATGGGACCTAGAGGTGGTTTCACAGCAGTCTATATAATTTTTTGGGAGCAGCAGGAGAAGTTGTAGGCCATGGGACCTAGAGGTGGTTTCACAGCAGTCTGTATAATTTTTTGGGGAGCAGCAGGAGAAGTTGTAGGCCATAGGACCTAGAGGTGGTTTCACAGCATTCTCTATAGTTTTTTGGGAGCAGCAGGAGAACTTGTAGGCCATGGGACGTAGAGGTGGTTTCACAGCAGTCTGTATAATTTTTTGGGAGCAGCAGGAGAAGTTGTAGGCCGTGGGACCTAGAGGTGGTTTCACAGCAGTCTGTATAATTTTTTTTGGAGCAGCATAGTTACATAGTTACATAGTTATTTTGGTTGAAAAAAGACATATGTCCATTGAGTTCAACCAGAGAACAAAGTACAACACCAGCCTGCTCCCTCACATATCCCTGTCGATCCAGAGGAAGGCAAAAAAACCTTACAACGCATGGTCCAATTAGCCTCTAAAGGGAAAAAAATTCCTTCCCGACTCCAGATGGCAATCAGATAAAATCCCTGGATCAACATCATTAGGCATTACCTAGTAATTTTAGCCGGAGAAGTTGTAGGCCATGGGACCTAGCGGTGGTTTCACATCAGTCTTTATAATTTTTTGGGAGCAGCAGGAGAATTTGTAGGCCATGGGACCTAGAGGTGGTTTCACAGTAGTCATTATAATTTTTTGGGAGTAGCAGGAGAAGTTGTAGGCCATGGGACCTAGAGGTGGTTTCACAGCAGTCTGTATAATTTTTTGGGAGCAGCAGGAGAACTTGTAGGCCATGGGACCTAGAGGTGGTTTCACAGCAGTCTCTATAGTTTTTTGGGAGCAGCAGGAGAAGTTGTAGGCCATGGGACCTAGAAGTGGTTTCACAGCAGTCTGTATAATTTTTTGGGTGCTGCATAGTCACATAGGTACATAGTTATGTTGGTTGAAAAAAGACATACGTCCATCGAGTTCAACCAGTGAACAGAGTACAACAACAGCCTGCTCCCTCACATATCCCTGTTGATCCAGAGGAAGGCAAAAAAAACCTTACAAGGCATGGTCCAATTAGCCCCTAAAGGGAAAAAAATTCCTTCCCGACTCCAGATGGCAATCAGATAAAATCCTTGGATTAACATCATTAGGAATTACCTAGTAATTGTATCCGGAGAAGTTGTAGGCCATGGGACCTAGAGGTGGTTTCACAGCAGTCATTATAATTTTTTGGGAGCAGCAGGAGAAGTTGTAGGCCATGGGACCTAGCGGTGGTTTCACAGCAGTCTGTATAATTTTTTGGGGAGCAGCAGGAGAATTTGTAGGCCATGGGACCTAGAGGTGGTTTCACAGCAGTCTATATAATTTCTTGGGAGCAGCAGGAGAAGTTGTAGGCCATGGGACCTAGAGGTGGTTTCACAGCAGTCTGTATAATTTTTTGGGAGCAGCAGGAGAAGTTGTAGGCCATGGGACCTAGAGGTGGTTTCACAGCAGTCTGTATAATTTTTTGGGGAGCAGCAGGAGAAGTTGTAGGCCATAGGACCTAGAGGTGGTTTCACAGCATTCTCTATAGTTTTTTGGGAGCAGCAGGAGAACTTGTAGGCCATGGGACGTAGAGGTGGTTTCACAGCAGTCTGTATAATTTTTTGGGAGCAGCAGGAGAAGTTGTAGGCCGTGGGACCTAGAGGTGGTTTCACAGCAGTCTGTATAATTTTTTTTGGAGCAGCGTAGTTACATAGTTACATAGTTGTTTTGGTAGAAAAAAGAGATACGTCCATCAAGTTCAACTAGAGAACAAAGTACAACACCAGCCTGCTCCCTCAAATATCCCTGTTGATCCAGAGGAAGGCAAAAAAAACCCTTACAAGGCATGGTCCAATTAGCCCCTAACGGGAAAAAAATTCCTTCCCGACACCAGATGGCAATCAGATAAAATCCCTGGATCAACATCATTAGGCATTACCTAGTAGTTGTAGCCTGAGAAGTTGTAGGCCATGGGACCTAGCGGTGGTTTCACAGCAGTCAGTATAATTTTTTGGGAGCAGCAGGAGAAGTTGTAGGCCATGGGACCTAGAGGTGGTTTCACAGCAGTCATTATAATTTTTTGGAAGCAGCAGGAGAAGTTGTAGGCCATGGGACCTAGCGGTGGTTTCACAGCAGTCTGTATAATTTTTTTGGGAGCAGCAGGAGAATTTGTAGGCCATGGGACCTAGAGGTGGTTTCACAGAAGTCTATATAATTTCTTGGGAGCAGCAGGAGAAGTTGTAGGCCATGGGACCTAGAGGTGGTTTTTCACAGCAGTCTGTATAATTTTTGGGGAGCAGCAGGAGAACTTTTAGGCCATGGGACCTAGAGGTGGTTTCACAGCAGTCTGTATAATTTTTTGGGAGCAACAGGAGAAGTTGTAGGCCATGGGACGTAGAGGTGGTTTCACAGCAGTCTGTATAATTTTTTGGGAGCAGCAGGAGAAGTTGTAGGCCGTGGGACCTAGAGGTGGTTTCACAGCAGTCTGTATAATTTTTTTTGGAGTAGCATAGTTACATAGTTACATAGTTTTTTTGGTTAAAAAAAAAGACATATGTCCATTGAGTTCAACCAGAGAACAAAGTACAACACCAGCCTGCTCCCTCACATATCTCTGTTGATCCAGAGGAAGGCAAAAAAAAACCTTTCAAGGCATGGTCCAATTAGCCCCTAAAGGGAAAAAAATTCCTTCCCGACTCCAGATGGCAATCAGATAAAATCCCTGGATCAACATCATTAGGCATTACCTAGTAATTGTAGCCGGAGAAGTTGTAGGCCATGGGACCTAGCGGTGGTTTCACATCAGTCTTTATAATTTTTTGGGAGCAGCAGGAGAATTTGTAGGCCATGGGACCTAGAGGTGGTTTCACAGTAGTCATTATAATTTTTTGGGAGCAGCAGGATAAGTTGTAGGCCATGGGACCTAGAGGTGGTTTCACAGTAGTCATTATAATTTTTTTTGAGCAGCAGAAGAAGTTGTAGGCCATGGGACCTAGAGGTGGTTTCACAGCACTCTCTATAATTTTTTGGGAGCAGCAGGAGAAGTTGTAGGCCATGGGACCTAGATGTGGTTTCACAGAAATCTGTATAATTGTGTGGGAGCAGCAAGAAAAGTTGTAGGCCATGGGACCGAGAGGTGGTTTTAACATCAGTCTTTATAATTTTTTGGGAGCAGCAGGAGAATTTGTAGGCCATGGGACCTAGAGGTGGTTTCACAGGAGTCTGTATAATTTTTTGGGAGAAGCAGGAGAAGTTGTAGGCCATGGGACCTAGAGGTGGTTTCACAGTAGTCATTATAATTTTTTTTGAGCAGCAGAAGAAGTTGTAGGCCATGGGACCTAGAGGTGGTTTCAAAGCATTCTCTATAGTTTTTGGGGAGCAGCAGGAGAAGTTGTAGGCCATGGGACCTAGAGGTGGTTTCACAGCAGTCTGTATAATTTTTTGGGAGCAGCAGGAGAAGTTGTAGGCCGTGGGACCTAGAGGTGGTTTCACAGCAGTCTGTATAATTTTTTTTGGAGCAGCATAGTTACATAGTTACATAGTTATTTTGGTTGAAAAAAGACATATGTCCATCGAGTTCAACCAGAGAACAAAGTACAACACCAGCCTGCTCCCTCACATATCCCTGTTGATCCAGAGGAAGGCAAAAAAAAACCTTCCCTAACGGGAAAAAAATTCCTTCCCGACACCAGATGGCAATCAGATAAAATCCCTGGATCAACATCATTAGGCATTACCTAGTAGTTGTAGCCGGAGAAGTTGTAGGCCATGGGACCTAGCGGTGGTTTGACAGCAGGCAGTATAATTTTTTGGGAGCAGCAAGAGAAGTTGTAGGCCATGGGACCTAGCGGTGGTTTCACAGCAGTCTGTATAATTTTTTTGGGAGCAGCAGGATAATTTGTAGGCCATGGGACCTAGAGGTGGTTTCACAGCAGTCATTATAATTTTTTGGGAGCAGCAGGAGAAGTTGTAGGCCATGGGACCTAGCGGTGGTTTCACAGCAGTCTGTATAATTTTTTTGGGAGCAGCAGGATAATTTGTAGGCCATGGGACCTAGAGGTGGTTTCACAGCAGTCTATATAATTTCTTGGGAGCAGCAGGAGAAGTTGTAGGCCATGGGACCTAGAGGTGGTTTCACAGCAGTCTATATAATTTTTTGGGAGCAGCAGGAGAAGTTGTAGGCCATGGGACCTAGAGGTGGTTTCACAGCAGTCTGTATAATTTTTTGGGGAGCAGCAGGAGAAGTTGTAGGCCATAGGACCTAGAGGTGGTTTCACAGCATTCTCTATAGTTTTTTGGGAGCAGCAGGAGAACTTGTAGGCCATGGGACGTAGAGGTGGTTTCACAGCAGTCTGTATAATTTTTTGGGAGCAGCAGGAGAAGTTGTAGGCCGTGGGACCTAGAGGTGGTTTCACAGCAGTCTGTATAATTTTTTTGGAGCAGCATAGTTACATAGTTACATAGTTATTTTGGTTGAAAAAAGACATATGTCCATTGAGTTCAACCAGAGAACAAAGTACAACACCAGCCTGCTCCCTCACATATCCCTGTCGATCCAGAGGAAGGCAAAAAAACCTTACAACGCATGGTCCAATTAGCCTCTAAAGGGAAAAAAATTCCTTCCCGACTCCAGATGGCAATCAGATAAAATCCCTGGATCAACATCATTAGGCATTACCTAGTAATTTTAGCCGGAGAAGTTGTAGGCCATGGGACCTAGCGGTGGTTTCACATCAGTCTTTATAATTTTTTGGGAGCAGCAGGAGAATTTGTAGGCCATGGGACCTAGAGGTGGTTTCACAGTAGTCATTATAATTTTTTGGGAGTAGCAGGAGAAGTTGTAGGCCATGGGACCTAGAGGTGGTTTCACAGCAGTCTGTATAATTTTTTGGGAGCAGCAGGAGAACTTGTAGGCCATGGGACCTAGAGGTGGTTTCACAGCAGTCTCTATAGTTTTTTGGGAGCAGCAGGAGAAGTTGTAGGCCATGGGACCTAGAAGTGGTTTCACAGCAGTCTGTATAATTTTTTGGGTGCTGCATAGTCACATAGGTACATAGTTATGTTGGTTGAAAAAAGACATACGTCCATCGAGTTCAACCAGTGAACAGAGTACAACAACAGCCTGCTCCCTCACATATCCCTGTTGATCCAGAGGAAGGCAAAAAAAACCTTACAAGGCATGGTCCAATTAGCCCCTAAAGGGAAAAAAATTCCTTCCCGACTCCAGATGGCAATCAGATAAAATCCTTGGATTAACATCATTAGGAATTACCTAGTAATTGTATCCGGAGAAGTTGTAGGCCATGGGACCTAAAGGTGGTTTCACATCAGTCTTTATAATTTTTTGGGAGCAGCAGGAGAATTTGTAGGCCATGGGACCTAGAGGTGGTTACACAGCAGTCTGTATAATTTTTTGGGAGCAGCAGGAGAAGTTGTAGGCTATGGGACCTAGAGGTGGTTTCACTGCAGTCTGTATAATTTTTTGGGGCGCAGCAGGAGAAGTTGTAGGCCATGGTACCTAGAGGTGGTTTCACAGCATTCTCTATAGTTTTTTGGGAGCAGCAGGAGAACTTTTAGGCCATGGGACCTAGAGGTGGTTTCACAGCAGTCTGTATAATTTTTTGGGAGCAGCAGGAGAAGTTGTAGGCCGTGGGACCTAGAGGTGGTTTCACAGCAGTCTGTATAATTTTTTTTGAAGCAGCATAGTTACATAGTTATTTTGGTTGAAAAAAGACATATGTCCATTGAGTTCAACCAGAGAACAAAGTACAACACCAGCCTGCTCCCTCACATATCCCTGTTGATCCAGAGGAAGGCAAAAAAAACCTTACAAGGCATGGTCCAATTAGCCCCTAAACGGAAAAAAATTCCTTCCCGACTCCAGATGGCAATCAGATAAAATCCCTGAATCAACATCATTAGGCATTACCTAGTAATTGTAGCCGGAGAAGTTGTAGGCCATGGGACCTAGCGGTGGTTTCACATCAGTCTTTATAATTTTTTGGGAGCAGCAGGAGAATTTGTAGGCCATGGGACCTAGAGGTGGTTTCACAGTAGTCATTATAATTTTTTGGGAGCAGCAGGATAAGTTGTAGGCCATGGGACCTAGAGGTGGTTTCACAGCACTCTCTATAATTTTTTGGGAGCAGCAGGAGAAGTTGTAGGCCATGGGACCTAGATGTGGTTTCACAGAAATCTGTATAATTTTGTGGGAGCAGCAAGAAAAGTTGTAGGCCATGGGACCGAGAGGTGGTTTTAACATCAGTCTTTATAATTTTTTTGGGAGCAGCAGGAGAAGTTGTAGGCCATGGGACCTAGAGGTGGTTTCACAGGAGTCTGTATAATTTTTTTGGAGAAGCAGGAGAAGTTGTAGGCCATGGGACCTAGAGGTGGTTTCACAGCATTCTCTATAGTTTTTTGGAAGCAGCAGGAGAACTTGTAGGCCATGGGACCTAGAGGTGGTTTCACAGCAGTCTGTATAATTTTTTGGGAGCAGCAGGAGAAGTTGTAGGCCATTGGACGTAGAGGTGGTTTCACAGCAGTCTGTATAATTTTTTGGGAGCAGCAGGAGAAGTTGTAGGCCGTGGGACCTAGAGGTGGTTTCACAGCAGTCTGTATAATTTTTTTGGAGCAGCATAGTTACATAGTTACATAGTTATTTTGGTTGAAAAAAGACATATGACCATCGAGTTCAACCAGAGAACAAAGTACAACACCAGCCTGCTCCCTCACATATCCCTGTTGATCCCGAGGAAGGCAAAAAAAACCCTTACAAGGCATGGTCCAATTAGCCCCTAACGGGAAAAAAATTCCTTCCCGACACCAGATGGCAATCAGATAAAATCCCTGGATCAACATCATTAGGCATTACCTAGTAGTTGTAGCCGGAGAAGTTGTAGGCCATGGGACCTAGCGGTGGTTTCACAGCAGGCAGTATAATTTTTTGGGAGCAGCAGGAGAAGTTGTAGGCCATGGGACTTAGAGATGGTTTCACTTCAGTCATTATAATTTTTTGGGAGCAGCAGGAGAAGTTGGAGGCCATGGGACCTAGCGGTGGTTTCACAGCAGTCTGTATAATTTTTTTGGGAGCAGCAGGAGAATTTGTAGGCCATGGGACCTAGAGGTGGTTTCACAGCAGTCTATATAATTTCTTGGGAGCAGCAGGAGAAGTTGTAGGCCATGGGACCTAGAGGTGGTTTCACAGCAGTCTGTATATTTTTTTGGGAGCAGCAGGAGAAGTTGTAGGCCATGGGACCTAGAGGTGGTTTCACAGCAGTCTGTATAATTTTTTGGAAGCAGCAGGAGAAGTTGTAGGCCATGGGACCTAGAGGTGGTTTCACAGCATTCTCTATAGTTTTTTGGGAGCAGCAGGAGAACTTGTAGGCCATGGGACCTAGAGGTGGTTTCACAGCATTCTCTATAGTTTTTTGGGAGCAGCAGGAGAACTTGTAGGCCATGGGACCTAGAGGTGGTTTCACAGCAGTCTGTATAATTTTTTGGGAGCAGCAGGAGAAGTTGTAGGCCATGGGACGTAGAGGTGGTTTCACAGCAGTCTGTATAATTTTTTGGGAGCAGCAGGAGAAGTTGTAGGCCATGGGACCTAGAGGTGGTTTCACAGCAGTCTGTATAATTTTTTGGGAGCAGCAGGAGAAGTTGTAGGCCGTGGGACCTAGAGGTGGTTTCACAGCAGTCTGTATAATTTTTTTGGAGCAGCATAGTTACATAGTTACATAGTTATTTTGGTTGAAAAAAGACATATGACCATCGAGTTCAACCAGAGAACAAAGTACAACACCAGCCTGCTCCCTCACATATCCCTGTTGATCCCGAGGAAGACAAAAAAAACCCTTACAAGGCATGGTCCAATTAGCCCCTAACGGGAAAAAAAATCCTTTCCAACACCTGATGGCAATCAGATAAAATCCCTGGATCAACATCATTAGGCATTACCTAGTAGTTGTAGCCGGAGAAGTTGTAGGCCATGGGACCTAGCGGTGGTTTCACAGCAGGCAGTATAATTTTTTGGGAGCAGCAGGAGAAGTTGTAGGCCATGGGACCTAGAGGTGGTTTCACAGCAGTCATTATAATTTTTTGGGAGCAGCAGGAGAAGTTGTAGGCCATTGGACCTAGCGGTGGTTTCGCAGCAGTCTGTATAATTTTTTGGGAGCAGCAGGAGAAGTTGTAGGCCATGGGACGTAGAGGTGGTTTCACAGCAGTCTGTATAATTTTTTGGGAGCAGCAGGAGAAGTTGTAGGCCGTGGGATCTAGAGGTGGTTTCACATCAGTCTGTATAATTTTTTTTGGAGCAGCATAGTTACATAGTTACACAGCTATTTTGGTTGAAAAAAGACATATGTCCATTGAGTTCAACCAGAGAACAAAGTACAACACCAGCCTGCTCCCTCACATATCCCTGTTGATCCAGAGGAAGGCAAAAAAAACCTTACAAGGCATGGTCCAATTAGCTCCAAAAGGGAAAAAAATTCCTTCCCGACTCCAGATGGCAATCAGATAAAATCCCTGGATCAACATCATTAGGCATTACCTAGTAATTGTAGCCGGAGAAGTTGTAGGCCATGGGACCTAGCGGTGGTTTTACATCAGTCTTTATAATTTTTTGGGAGCAGCAGGAGAATTTGTAGGCCATGGGACCTAGAGGTGGTTTCACAGTAGTCATTATAATTTTTTGGGAGCAGCAGGATAAGTTGTAGGCCATGGGACCTAGAGGTGGTTTCACAGTAGTCATTATAATTTTTTTGAGCAGGGGCGTGGCTTGCGCGCCGAGGAGGAAAGACGCAGCCTCGCTAAGCTCCCGCTGAACGAGCAGCCTATCGGCCCAAAGCAGGCGCTATTGCCCAGCAAATATAAACAAAATGGAAGAGGAGATGCCTCAGGAGTCCGACACCACACGGAGAAGAAAGCGAACCCCGCCGCAACCACGGAAAGTCACGGACTTCTTCCAGGCCCGCACCTCCGGCAACAGCAAGCAGGCCCAAGATGGCGTCGCCGCCGCTGCCCATCCCAGCCTCGCACAGGAAAATACTAGCAGCGAGCGCAGCACAGGAGACCCAGAGGGCGCCGAGACACAGACCAACCAAGTCTCCCCATCAGATAGTCCGGCTAAATCAAGGCCACGAAGAGACTCCACAGAGGGGGTACGACAGGAGGATCAGACAAGCCAACGCCCGGAAGGTACCTTACTTTCTTTTGAATCCTTCCCTGCCTCTGACTCCACGGCCACCCAATCCTTTATAAAAGAGATTTTGTGCTCATTTCGATCCACACTCATGACAGACCTTGCTTCCATAAATGCAGACATGAAAGCTGAGATTGCATCACTGGGGGACAGAGTTAGCCACGCAGAAGACAAAATCAGTGAGCTGGCCAGGGAACATAATGTTATGGTAGACACATCGGCTGCGCAGTCAGATGATATAACTTGGCTGAAATCAAAGGCCGCTGATTTAGAAGACAGAAGTCGCCGCAATAACCTCAAATTCAGGGGCATATCTGAACAGATACCCACAGCGGAATTGAAGAAATACCTACAAGCATTAGCCAAATCGGTTTTACCTGACTCTGCAGATCTGGAACTTACAATTGATAGGGCCCACCGCATACCTAAGCCCGCTCACCTCCCAGACTCTATACCCAGGGATGTACTAGCAAGATTCCTTTTTTACCATATCAAAGATGACCTGATGGGCTCCATACGGAAAGCCGGCTCGCTACCAGACCCATACTCTCATATCCAGCTCTACTCTGACCTGTCCGTATCTACATTAAATCAAAGGCGCAGCTTACAACCATACACTAAAGCCCTCCGAGCAAAACAGATCCCCTACAAGTGGGGTTTCCCCACGAAATTGATCTTCTCTATCCAGAATAAACAGTACGTGATTTCCAACGCTGAAAATGGTTTGAAGCTCCTCAAGCAACTAAAGATTCCAATACCAGACAGCTCACAGCTCAATACACCAGCTGGTCCTGCCTCCAAGCTAACTCCTGAATGGTACCGACAAAAACACCGCTGAAACAATATGCGCTGATAGTACACTGTACTCCTCTGCTCTAAAGAAGCCTTTCTTTCTGTGCTGAAAACAGGCTTCCTTTGCCCCACTGCTGAGTGGTCACCTTGAACTATGGACCACCTCTCAGGTTTAACTTCAGATGTTATGTTTTTTGGTTTGATGACATGCTATGCACTCCTTGATACTACTAATCCCCTGAAGACATTCAATATCACCCTTATCGCCATAAACTCCCTAACACACACTCTAAGGTTTAGCTATGGCCTAGTCCCTACTGCCGTCACACTTACTAACACCCGTAGGCGACCTAAGCATTCATTAATGTATGCTCATGCCGGTTAAAATTTCATCCCTAAATGTTAGGGGATTAAACTCCCCATATAAAAGACACCTTCTATGGAAGGAAATTAAATCGTATAACTCCCAGATAATTCTAGCTCAAGAAACGCATTTGTTGGAAAGGGACACTCACCTATGCTCAAATCCCATGTTCCCACTAATATATCACAGTACATTTACAAAAAAGAAAAGAGGCGTCTTAATGGCCTTCCATAAAGATCTTACCGTAATACCATCTCAGGTGGATATTGACCCCAACGGAAGATTTATAATTTTTACGGGTACTATTAATGGAGAACTACTATCATTAGTAGCTGTATATGGTCCAAATTCCGGACAACGAGCCTTCATCCAAAAACTTTGTGCAACAGTGAGAAAAAAAATCGGTCAAGGCCAACTCCTGATAGGGGGGGATTTTAATTCTTGCCCCTCAATACTAGATTCTTCCTCCAAAGCTATTCATAGAACCATTCTGATAGACAAGCAAATGTCCTGGTTCAACTTGTATGATCCATGGAGGATTCACCATACCTCAGAACGTGACTACACGTTTTTCTCTGGGGTACATAAAACATATTCTAGAATAGATTTCTTCCTAACAGATAATTCTCTCTTGCAGAAAGTAATGGATACTTCTATTGGCTCCAAACTTTGGTCAGATCATGCCCCGGTCCACATAATATTGGAAGACAAGTTTTCGTCCTCCAAGCCCCCCCTATGGAGACTCAATGGATCTTTATTATCTGATGCCCCTTTCAAGGCAAAACTCGCCAGGGAAATCAAAGAATTCATTCAGCTAAACTATTCTTCTGAGGTTGGCGTTGAAACTATATGGTCAGCTCTGAAAGCGTTTACTAGAGGCGTGTTGATACGCCAAGGCTCTTTTATTAAGAGAGAGCGACAAAAACAATACTCCCTGCTCCTAGCCCAACTGCAAGCTAAGGAAAAGTTGCACAAACAATCCCCCACGACGTTACTAGAGAGAGAACTTTTTTTATATTAGACAAGACCTTACTAACCATCTACAAGCTCACTACGATTTCATACTCCAGAAATCTAAACTAAACTTTTATTCTCAATCCAATAAAGCCGGCAAATACCTAGCTAACTTATTAAAACATAGACAAAGCAAATCAAAAATACACTTTCTAACCCATCCGTTGACAAAAGAAAAGATTTCCAACCCCAAAGATATAGCAGATTTATTCTGCGACTATTATGCTGATTTATACAACCTACAGAAAGACCCTCAAACTCCCCAACCCAACTCGGAGAAAATAGATGCTTTTTTAAGCTCTATCTCTCTCCCAAAACTCTCTGCATCTCAACTAGACAAGCTTAACTCCCCATTCACAACATCAGAGCTTTTAACCACTACTAAAACTCTTAAAAGGAATAAAGCCCCGGGGCCTGACGGATTCAGTAATGAATTCCTATTAGCCTTACCAGATACATTGTCCCCACTATTAACAGAAGTTTTTAATAAATTCGCAAGCACAGGAAACATCCCACCTGAGTATTTAGAAGCTTTAATTACTGTAATCCCCAAACCAGGGAAAGACCATGGTTCCACCGCCAACTACAGACCAATATCTCTATTGAATTCCGATACTAAACTCTATGCTAAATTATTAGCCAACAGGTTAATGCTTGTAACCCCCCACTTATTATCTCTAGACCAAGTAGGTTTCACAAAAAACAGGCAGGCATCTGATGCCACAAGGCGCATGATCAATGTGCTAAGACATGTGGAGCTCTGTCGAGTGCCTTCTCTGCTCCTCACTTTGGATGCGGAGAAGGCATTCGACAGAGTCCATTGGCAATTTCTCAGATCAACCTTACTCAAGTTTGGTTTTATAGGACCAATTATATCGGCCATTATGGCCTTATATACTGCACCCTCCGCCCGGGTCAATGCTGCAGGTTTCATTTCTAAACCATTTACCATAACAAATGGAACCAGACAGGGATGCCCCTTATCTCCTATCATTTTTGTCTTAATTATGGAGACTATCGCTCAAAAAATCCGCACAAATAACTCAATCTCGGGAATAACTATTAACAACACACCACACATTATCAGCTTATTCGCTGACGATGTAGCTCTAATGATCTCCAACCCTCTAGTTTCCCTACCTCAAGTTATAGAAGAACTCAAAGAATTCTCTGAAGCCTCCCTATATAAATTAAATCAAAACAAATCTGGGTCTTGGAACTAAACTTGCCCTCAAAGATCAGCACAGAGCTAAAATCGACATATAATTTTTCCTGGGCGCAGGATGCAGTATTATATTTAGGTGTAAAAATCACTAAATTCTCTTCAGAACTATTCAGATATAACTATGTCCCTCTTCTCACAGACTTGAAAAGGGAGTGTCTAAACATGTCAAAGTTCTGGATCTCTTGGTCAGGCCGCATAGCGACCTTTAAAATGTTTCTACTTCCTAAAATACTGTACCTATTTCGCACCCTACACATCCCTATTAGCAAATCGTGGTTTAAAGATATTAGGAAATGTATAAATCACTACATATGGAACGGAAAGAAAATTCGCACCCCATACCATGTAATGACCCTGCACAGATCCTCCGGAGGAATGGGCCTCCCTAATTGCGAATTATACTACAAAGCCTCAAACTTAGATATGATCAAACAATGGTGGGACCCAAACTCCCTAAAACCTTGGGTCAAAATGGAACAGGACATAATAGGCTGTAATCTCAAAATATTATTAATTAGCATAATTATGGGTGCACAAACCCCCTCCTCTCCCTTTCCCACCATTAACTCTGCTTTGAAAGCATGGGAATACTTTGTTAAACATCCCCCTCCCATAGAGATAACAAAAAAAACAAATAAAATCGCACTTCCAGCTAGCCTACTAACACTCAAGCACTTCATACCCGATTTAAACATTCTTCCGTGGATTAAGACAGGAATACACTATATCTCAGATATTTTTGAAGACCAAAACATCAAAACTTTCCAAACCCTATCTCAACAATTCAAACTATCCTCGTCACAAATGTTCACATACCACAGGATTTTCCACTTAATATCCTCTAAAAAATTATCACCCCCCTCTATTCAACCAGACATACTAACGATGCTAAACTATAAAGGTCAATATAAAGGAGGTATCTCTGTATGGTATGAGACACTCCAACAGCAGACAAGCTCCTCACTCCTACGTTATATATGGGCTATATATGGGCTATATGCGAATATATGGGCTAATGATTTACAATGTGACATTAACCCAAGACAACTAACGACAGCCAGTAAAACAATCACCAAATTCTCCAAATGCAATACTCATTGGGAAACTTCACGTAAAATCCTATTTAGGTGGTACCTCACACCTAGGCGTATTGCATTATATTCCACAGACACACCTCCTATCTGCTGGAAATGTGGAAAAGATATAGGCACCTTTGTCCATATGGTCTGGAGCTGCCCTATAGTTTTTCACCTCTGGAAAAATATAGAAATATGGATTAAAAGTACCATGATCAACAATTTCCATATCTCCCCTCAATTGGCTCTACTTTTCATCGGTATAGACCTTTTACCTCCTGAATTTAAGCCTGCAATATGTCACACTCTCCTTGCGGCCCACCATCTAATATCCTCTAATTGGAAATCCCAAGACCAAATCCACATGTCCCAAGTCATATCGATTGCTCATAGCAACATATCTATGGAAAATAGAATCAGAAACAGGCTAGGCTCAAATCAAAACAACTTTGTATTCCCTAACCCACAAGCTCATGGGTGAAAAAATATCTCTTAACACTAGGCAATGGTCTTAAGAAAGCAGCAATTTACCATATATCAGGATGTACAATAGCATGTTGTAGTATAGTCATGTTTATATGTTATGATCTCCTAGGACGTTAATCTAGGAACAAGACTGAATCGCACTGAACAAATGGAATACTACATCCATTAATAGCAAGTAATGTGCATATATTATTAAACCTCACGGATCAGAATTTCATTTCATTTCGCTAGAACTGTTTACCTACCCTTAGATCTGGCTGGGGCGCAAATTTGCCCACTGCAATCGCCAGAGTACCAACATATCCATAGCTCTCTCTGACAAACCGATGGGTCATGCAAATGCCAGAGAGTCTGCTATAATACAGACAACAAGCAAGATTGGTTCACAGCTCCCACTAGACTATAGAAAATCGCTGCCTCCTACTCAATCAGTCTGATCTTTGTAAGCGGTTATATATAAGATAAGATATGTTATGCATATTATGTTTTTTGTACAACAAAGTTATCTTTAATAAAAAGATTTATGATGAAAAAAAATAATTTTTTTGAGCAGCAGAAGAAGTTGTAGGCCATGGGATCTAGAGGTGGTTTCACAGCAGTCAGTATAATTTTTTGGGAGCAGCAGGAGAAGTTATAGGCCATGGGACCTAGAGGTGGTTTCACAGCACTCTCTATAATTTTTTGGGAGCAGCAGGAGAAGTTGTAGGCCGTGGGACCTAGAGGTGGTTTCACAGCAGTCTGTATAATTTTTTGGGAGCAGCAGGAGAAGTTGTAGGCCATGGGACCAAGAGGTGGTTTCATATCAGTCTTTATAATTTTTTGGGAGCAGCAGGAGAAGTTGTAGGCCATGGGACCTAGAGGTGGTTTCACAGCAGTCTGTATAATTTTTTTGGAGCAGCAGGATAAGTTGTAGGCCATGGGACCTAGAGGTGGTTTCACAGCAGTCTGTATAATTTTTTGGGAGCAGCAGGAGAAGTTGTAGGCCATGGGACCTAGAGGTGGTTTCACAGCAGTCTGTATAATTTTTTGGGAGCAGCAGGAGAAGTTGTAGGCTGTGGGACCTAGAGGTGGTTTCACAGCAGTCTGTATAATTTTTTTTGGAGCAGCATAGTTACATTGTTACATAGTTATTTTGGTTGAAAAAAGACATACGTTAATCGAGTTCAACCAGAGAACAAAGTACAACACCAGCCTGCTCCCTCACATATCCCTGTTGATCCAGAGGAAGGCAAAAAAACCCTTACAAGACATGGTCCAATTAGCCCCTAAAGGGAAAAAAATTCCTTCCCGACTCCAGATGGCAATCAGATAAAATCCCGGGATCAACATCATTAGGCATTACCTAGTAATTGTAGCCAGAGAAGTTGTAGGCCATGGGAGTTACTGCTTCCACGGTAGTCCTAAAAATTCTTTGGAGCAGTACGAGAAGTTGTAGGCCATGGGGCCTAGAGGTGGTTTCACAGCAGTCATTATAATTTTTTGGGAGCAGCAGGAGAAGTTGTAGGCCATGGGACCTAGAGGTGGTTTCACAGCAGTCTGTATAATTTCTTGGGAGCAGCAGGAGAAGTTGTAGGCCATGGGACCTAGAGGTGGTTTCACAGCAGTCTGTATAATTTTTTGGGAGCAGCAGGAGAAGTTGTAGGCCATGGGACCTAAAGGTGGTTTCACAGCAGTCTGTATAATTTTTTTGGGGAGCAGCAGGAGAAGTTGTAGGCCATGGGACCTAGAGGTGGTTTCACAGCAGTCTCTATCGTTTTTGGGGAGCAGCAGGAGAAGTTGTAGGCCATGGGACCTAGAGGTGGTTTCACAACAGTCTGTATAATTTTTTGGGAGCAGCATAGTTACATAGTTACATAGTTATTTTGGTTGAAAAAAGACATACGTCCATCAAGTTCAACCAGAGAACAAAGTACAACACCAGCCTGTTCCCTCACATATCCCTGTTGATCCAGAGAAAGGCAAAATAACCCTTACAAGGCATGGTCCAATTAGCCCCTAAAGGGAAAAAAATCTTTCCCGACTCCAGATGGCAATCAGATAAAATCCTTGGATCAACATCATTAGGCATTACCTAGTAATTGTATCCGGAGAAGTTGTAGGCCATGGGACCTAAAGGTGGTTTCACATCAGTCTTTATAATTTTTTGGGAGCAGCAGGAGAATTTGTAGGCCATGGGACCTAGAGGTGGTTTCACCGCAGTCTTTATAATTTTTTGGGAGCAGCAGGAAAAGTTGTAGGCCATGGGACCTAGAGGTGGTTTTACAGCAGTCATTATAATTTTTTGGGAGCAGAAGGAGAAGTTGTAGGCCATGGGACCAGAGGTGGTTTCACAGCAGTCTGTATAATTTTTTGGGAGCAGCGGAATAAGTTGTAGGCCATGGGACTGAGAGGTGGTTTCACAGCAGTCTGTATAATTTTTTGGGAGCAGCAGGAGAAGTTGTAGGCCATGGGACCTAGAGGTGGTTTCACAGCAGTCTGTATAGTTCTTTGGGAGCAGCAGGAGAAGTTGTAGGCCGTGGGACCTAGAGGTGGTTTCACAGCAGTCTGTATAATTTTTTTTGGAGCAGCATAGTTACATAGTTACATAGTTATTTTGGTTGAAAAAAGCCATACGTCCATCGAGTTCAACCAGAGAACAAAGTACAACACCAGCCTGTTCCCTCACATATCCCTGTTGATCCAGAGGAAGGCAAAAAAACCCTTACAAGGCATGGTCCAATTAGCCCCTAAAGGGAAAAAAATTCCTTCCCGACTCCAGATGGCAATCAGATAAAATCCTTGGATTAACATCATTAGGCATTACCTAGTAATTGTATCCGGAGAAGTTGTAGGCCATGGGACCTAAACGTGGTTTCACATCAGTCTTTATAATTTTTTGGGAGCAGCAGGAGAATTTGTAGGCCATGGGACCGAGAGGTGGTTTCACAGTAGTCATTATAATTTTGTGGGAGCAGCAGGATAAGCTGTAGGCCATAGGACCTAGAGGTGGTTTCACAGCAGTCTGTATAATGTTTTTGGGAGCAGCAGGAGAAGTTGTAGGCCATGGGACCTAGAGGTGGTTTCACAGCAGTCTGTATAATTTCTTGGGAGCAGCAGGAGAAGTTGTAGGCCATGGGACCTAGAGGTGGTTTCACAGCAGTCTGTATAATTTCTTGGGAGCAGCAGGAGAAGTTGTAGGCCATGGGACCTAGAGGTGGTTTCACAGCATTCTCTATAGTTTTTTGGGAGCAGCAGGAGAACTTGTAGGCCATGGGACCTAGAGGTGGTTTCACATCAGTCTCTATAGTTTTTTGGGAGCAGCAGGAGAAGTTGTAGGCCATGGGACCTAGAGGTGGTTTTACAGCAGTCTGTATAATTTTTTGGGTGCTGCATAGTTACATAGTTACATAGTTATGTTGGTTGAAAAAAGACATACGTCCATCGACTTCAACCAGTGAACAGAGTACAACACCAGCCTGCTCCCTCACATATCCCTGTTTATCCAGAGGAAGGCAAAAAAACCCTTACAAGGCATGGTCCAATTAGCCCCTAAAGGGAAAAAAATTCCTTCCCGACTCCAGATGGCAATCAGATAAAATCTCTGGATCAACATCATTAGGCATTACCTAGTAATTGTAGCCAGAGAAGTTGTAGGCCAGGGGAGCTACTGGTTCCACGGTAATCCTAAAAATTGTTTGGAGCAGTAGGAGAAGTTGTAGGCCATGGGACCTAGAGGTGGTTTCACAGCAGTCTGTATAGTTCTTTGGGAGCAGCAGGAGAAGTTGTAGGCCGTGGGACCTAGAGGTGGTTTCACAGCAGTCTGTATAATTTTTTTTGGAGCAGCATAGTTACATAGTTATTTTGGTTGAAAAAAGCCATACGTCCATCGAGTTCAACCAGAGAACAAAGTACAACACCAGCCTGCACCCTCACATATCCCTGTTGATCCAGAGGAAGGCAAAAAAACCCTTACAAGGCATGGTCCAATTAGCCCCTAAAGGGAAAAAAATTCCTTCCCGACTCCAGATGGCAATCAGATAAAATCCTTGGATTAACATCATTAGGCATTACCTAGTAATTGTATCCGGAGAAGTTGTAGGCCATGGGACCTAAACGTGGTTTCACATCAGTCTTTATAATTTTTTGGGAGCAGCAGGAGAATTTGTAGGCCATGGGACCGAGAGGTGGTTTCACAGTAGTCATTATAATTTTGTGGGAGCAGCAGGATAAGCTGTAGGCCATAGGACCTAGAGGTGGTTTCACAGCAGTCTGTATAATGTTTTTGGGAGCAGCAGGAGAAGTTGTAGGCCATGGGACCTAGAGGTGGTTTCACAGCAGTCTGTATAATTTCTTGGGAGCAGCAGGAGAAGTTGTAGGCCATGGGACCTAGAGGTGGTTTCACAGCAGTCTGTATAATTTTTTGGGAGCAGCAGGAGAAGTTGTAGGCCATGGGACCTAGAGGTGGTTTCACAGCATTCTCTATAGTTTTTTGGGAGCAGCAGGAGAACTTGTAGGCCATGGGACCTAGAGGTGGTTTCACATCAGTCTCTATAGTTTTTTGGGAGCAGCAGGAGAAGTTGTAGGCCATAGGACCTAGAGGTGGTTTTACAGCAGTCTGTATAATTTTTTGGGTGCTGCATAGTTACATAGTTACATAGTTATGTTGGTTGAAAAAAGACATACGTCCATCGACTTCAACCAGTGAACAGAGTACAACACCAGCCTGCTCCCTCACATATCCCTGTTTATCCAGAGGAAGGCAAAAAAACCATTACAAGGCATGGTCCAATTAGCCCCTAAAGGGAAAAAAATTCCTTCCCGACTCCAGATGGCAATCAGATAAAATCTCTGGATCAACATCATTAGGCATTACCTAGTAATTGTAGCCAGAGAAGTTGTAGGCCAGGGGAGCTACTGGTTCCACGGTAATCCTAAAAATTGTTTGGAGCAGTAGGAGAAGTTGTAGGCCATGGGACCTAGAGGTGGTTTCACAGTAGTCATTATAGTTTTTTGGGAGCAGCAGGAGAAGTTGTAGGCCATGGGACCTAGAGGTGGTTTCACAGCAGTCTGTATAATTTTTTGGGAGCAGCAGGAGAAGTTGTAGGCCGTGGGACCTAAAGGTGGTTTCACAGCAGTCTGTATAATTTTTTTGGAGCAGCATAGTTACATAGTTACATAGTTATTTTGGTTGAAAAAAGACATATGACCATCGAGTTCAACCAGAGAACAAAGTACAACACCAGCCTGCTCCCTCACATATCCCTGTTGATCCCGAGGAAGACAAAAAAAAACCTTACAAGGCATGGTCCAATTAGCCCCTAACGGGAAAAAAATTCCTTCCCGACACCAGATGGCAATCAGATAAAATCCCTGGATCAACATCATTAGGCATTACCTAGTAGTTGTAGCCGGAGAAGTTGTAGGCCATGGGACCTAGCGGTGGTTTCACAGCAGGCAGTATAATTTTTTGGGAGCAGCAGGAGAAGTTGTAGGCCATGGGACCTAGAGGTGGTTTCACAGCAGTCATTATAATTTTTTGGGAGCAGCAGGAGAAGTTGTAGGCCATTGGACCTAGCGGTGGTTTCGCAGCAGTCTGTATAATTTTTTGGGAGCAGCAGGAGAAGTTGTAGGCCATGGGACGTAGAGGTGGTTTCACAGCAGTCTGTATAATTTTTTGGGAGCAGCAGGAGAAGTTGTAGGCCGTGGGACCTAGAGGTGGTTTCACAGCAGTCTGTATAATTTTTTTTGGAGCAGCATAGTTACATAGTTACACAGCTATTTTGGTTGAAAAAAGACATATGTCCATTGAGTTCAACCAGAGAACAAAGTACAACACCAGCCTGCTCCCTCACATATCCCTGTTGATCCAGAGGAAGGCAAAAAAACCTTACAAGGCATGGTCCAATTAGCTCCAAAAGGGAAAAAAATTCCTTCCCGACTCCAGATGGCAATCAGATAAAATCCCTGGATCAACATCATTAGGCATTACCTAGTAATTGTAGCCGGAGAAGTTGTAGGCCATGGGACCTAGCGGTGGTTTTACATCAGTCTTTATAATTTTTTGGGAGCAGCAGGAGAATTTATAGGCCATGGGACCTAGAGGTGGTTTCACAGTAGTCATTATAATTTTTTGGGAGCAGCAGGATAAGTTGTAGGCCATGGGACCTAGAGGTGGTTTCACAGTAGTCATTATAATTTTTTTGAGCAGCAGAAGAAGTTGTAGGCCATGGGATCTAGAGGTGGTTTCACAGCAGTCAGTATAATTTTTTGGGAGCAGCAGGAGAAGTTGTAGGCCATGGGACCTAGAGGTGGTTTCACAGCACTCTCTATAATTTTTTGGGAGCAGCAGGAGAAGTTGTAGGCCGTGGGACCTAGAGGTGGTTTCACAGCAGTCTGTATAATTTTTTGGGAGCAGCAGGAGAAGTTGTAGGCCATGGGACCAAGAGGTGGTTTCATATCAGTCTTTATAATTTTTTGGGAGCAGCAGGAGAAGTTGTAGGCCATGGGACCTAGAGGTGGTTTCACAGCAGTCTGTATAATTTTTTTGGAGCAGCAGGATAAGTTGTAGGCCATGGGACCTAGAGGTGGTTTCACAGCAGTCTGTATAATTTTTTTGGAGCAGCATAGTTACATAGTTACATAGTTATTTTGGTTGAAAAAAGACATATGACCATCGAGTTCAACCAGAGAACAAAGTACAACACCAGCCTGCTCCCTCACATATCCCTGTTGATCCCGAGGAAGGCAAAAAAAAACCTTACAAGGCATGGTCCAATTAGCCCCTAACGGGAAAAAAATTCCTTCCCGACACCAGATGGCAATCAGATAAAATCCCTGGATCAACATCATTAGGCATTACCTAGTAGTTGTAGCCGGAGAAGTTGTAGGCCATGGGACCTAGCGGTGGTTTCACAGCAGGCAGTATAATTTTTTGGGAGCAGCAGGAGAAGTTGTAGGCCATGGGACCTAGAGGTGGTTTCACTTCAGTCATTATAATTTTTTGGGAGCAGCAGGAGAAGTTGGAGGCCATGGGACCTAGCGGTGGTTTCACAGCAGTCTGTATAATTTTTTTGGGAGCAGCAGGAGAATTTGTAGGCCATGGGACCTAGAGGTGGTTTCACAGCAGTCTATATAATTTCTTGGGAGCAGCAGGAGAAGTTGTAGGCCATGGGACCTAGAGGTGGTTTCACAGCAGTCTGTATATTTTTTTGGGAGCAGCAGGAGAAGTTGTAGGCCATGGGACCTAGAGGTGGTTTCACAGCAGTCTGTATAATTTTTTGGAAGCAGCAGGAGAAGTTGTAGGCCATGGGACCTAGAGGTGGTTTCACAGCATTCTCTATAGTTTTTTGGGAGCAGCAGGAGAACCTGTAGGCCATGGGACCTAGAGGTGGTTTCACAGCATTCTCTATAGTTTTTTGGGAGCAGCAGGAGAACTTGTAGGCCATGGGACCTAGAGGTGGTTTCACAGCAGTCTGTATAATTTTTTGGGAGCAGCAGGAGAAGTTGTAGGCCATGGGACGTAGAGGTGGTTTCACAGCAGTCTGTATAACTTTTTGGGAGCAGCAGGAGAAGTTGTAGGCCATGGGACCTAGAGGTGGTTTCACAGCAGTCTGTATAATTTTTTGGGAGCAGCAGGAGAAGTTGTAGGCCGTGGGACCTAAAGGTGGTTTCACAGCAGTCTGTATAATTTTTTTGGAGCAGCATAGTTACATAGTTACATAGTTATTTTGGTTGAAAAAAGACATATGACCATCGAGTTCAACCAGAGAACAAAGTACAACACCAGCCTGCTCCCTCACATATCCCTGTTGATCCCGAGGAAGACAAAAAAAAACCTTACAAGGCATGGTCCAATTAGCCCCTAACGGGAAAAAAATTCCTTCCCGACACCAGATGGCAATCAGATACAATCCCTGGATCAACATCATTAGGCATTACCTAGTAGTTGTAGCCGGAGAAGTTGTAGGCCATGGGACCTAGCGGTGGTTTCACAGCAGGCAGTATAATTTTTTGGGAGCAGCAGGAGAAGTTGTAGGCCATGGGACCTAGAGGTGGTTTCACAGCAGTCATTATAATTTTTTGGGAGCAGCAGGAGAAGTTGTAGGCCATTGGACCTAGCGGTGGTTTCGCAGCAGTCTGTATAATTTTTTGGGAGCAGCAGGAGAAGTTGTAGGCCATGGGACGTAGAGGTGGTTTCACAGCAGTCTGTATAATTTTTTGGGAGCAGCAGGAGAAGTTGTAGGCCATGGGACCTAGAGGTGGTTTCACAGCAGTCTGTATAATTTTTTTTGGAGCAGCATAGTTACATAGTTACACAGCTGTTTTGGTTGAAAAAAGACATATGTCCATTGAGTTCAACCAGAGAACAAAGTACAACACCAGCCTGCTCCCTCACATATCCCTGTTGATCCAGAGGAAGGCAAAAAAAACCTTACAAGGCATGGTCCAATTAGCTCCAAAAGGGAAAAAAATTCCTTCCCGACTCCAGATGGCAATCAGATAAAATCCCTGGATCAACATCATTAGGCATTACCTAGTAATTGTAGCCGGAGAAGTTGTAGGCCATGGGACCTAGCGGTGGTTTTACATCAGTCTTTATAATTTTTTGGGAGCAGCAGGAGAATTTGTAGGCCATGGGACCTAGAGGTGGTTTCACAGTAGTCATTATAATTTTTTGGGAGCAGCAGGATAAGTTGTAGGCCATGGGACCTAGAGGTGGTTTCACAGTAGTCATTACAATTTTTTTGAGCAGCAGAAGAAGTTGTAGGCCATGGGATCTAGAGGTGGTTTCACAGCAGTCAGTATAATTTTTTGGGAGCAGCAGCAGAAGTTGTAGGCCATGGGACCTAGAGGTGGTTTCACAGCACTCTCTATAATTTTTTGGGAGCAGCAGGAGAAGTTGTAGGCCGTAGGACCTATAGGTGGTTTCACAGCAGTCTGTATAATTTTTTGGGAGCAGCAGGAGAAGTTGTAGACCATGGGACCAAGAGGTGGTTTCATATCAGTCTTTATAATTTTTTGGAAGCAGCAGGAGAAGTTGTAGGCCATGGGACCTAGAGGTGGTTTCACAGCAGTCTGTATAATTTTTTTGGAGCAGCAGGATAAGTTGTAGGCCATGGGACCTAGAGGTGGTTTCACAGCAGTCTGTATAATTTTTTGGGAGCAGCAGGAGAAGTTGTAGGCCATGGGACCTAGAGGTGGTTTCACAGCAGTCTGTATAATTTTTTGGGAGCAGCAGGAGAAGTTGTAGGCTGTGGGACCTAGAGGTGGTTTCACAGCAGTCTGTATAATTTTTTTTGGAGCAGCATAGTTACATTGTTACATAGTTATTTTGGTTGAAAAAAGACATACGTTAATCGAGTTCAACCAGAGAACAAAGTACAACACCAGCCTGCTCCCTCACATATCCCTGTTGATCCAGAGGAAGGCAAAAAAACCCTTACAAGACATGGTCCAATTAGCCCCTAAAGGGAAAAAAATTCCTTCCCGACTCCAGATGGCAATCAGATAAAATCCCGGGATCAACATCATTAGGCATTACCTAGTAATTGTAGCCAGAGAAGTTGTAGGCCATGGGAGTTACTGCTTCCACGGTAGTCCTAAAAATTCTTTGGAGCAGTACGAGAAGTTGTAGGCCATGGGGCCTAGAGGTGGTTTCACAGCAGTCATTATAATTTTTTGGGAGCAGCAGGAGAAGTTGTAGGCCATGGGACCTAGAGGTGGTTTCACAGCAGTCTGTATAATTTCTTGGGAGCAGCAGGAGAAGTTGTAGGCCATGGGACCTAGAGGTGGTTTCACAGCAGTCTGTATAATTTTTTGGGAGCAGCAGGAGAAGTTGTAGGCCATGGGACCTAAAGGTGGTTTCACAGCAGTCTGTATAATTTTTTTGGGGAGCAGCAGGAGAAGTTGTAGGCCATGGGACCTAGAGGTGGTTTCACAGCCGTCTCTATCGTTTTTTGGGAGCAGCAGGAGAAGTTGTAGGCCATGGGACCTAGAGGTGGTTTCACAACAGTCTGTATAATTTTTTGGGAGCAGCATAGTTACATAGTTACATAGTTATTTTGGTTGAAAAAAGACATACGTCCATCAAGTTCAACCAGAGAACAAAGTACAACACCAGCCTGTTCCCTCACATATCCCTGTTGATCCAGAGAAAGGCAAAATAACCCTTACAAGGCATGGTCCAATTAGCCCCTAAAGGGAAAAAAATCTTTCCCGACTCCAGATGGCAATCAGATAAAATCCTTGGATTAACATCATTAGGCATTACCTAGTAATTGTATCCGGAGAAGTTGTAGGCCATGGGACCTAAAGGTGGTTTCAAATCAGTCTTTATAATTTTTTGGGAGCAGCAGGAGAATTTGTAGGCCATGGGACCTAGAGGTGGTTTCACCGCAGTCTTTATAATTTTTTGGGAGCAGCAGGAAAAGTTGTAGGCCATGGGACCTAGAGGTGGTTTTACAGCAGTCATTATAATTTTTTGGGAGCAGAAGGAGAAGTTGTAGGCCATGGGACCAGAGGTGGTTTCACAGCAGTCTGTATAATTTTTTGGGAGCAGCGGAATAAGTTGTAGGCCATGGGACTGAGAGGTGGTTTCACAGCAGTCTGTATAATTTTTTGGGAGCAGCAGGAGAAGTTGTAGGCCATGGGACCTAGAGGTGGTTTCACAGCAGTCTGTATAATTTTTTGGGAGCAGCAGGAGAAGTTGTAGGCCGTGGGACCTAGAGGTGGTTTCACAGCAGTCTGTATAATTTTTTTGGAGCAGCATAGTTACATAGTTATTTTGGTTGAAAAAAGACATATGACCATCGAGTTCAACCAGAGAACAAAGTACAACACCAGCCTGCTCCCTCACATATCCCTGTTGATCCCGAGGAAGGCAAAAAAACCCTTACAAGGCATGGTCCAATTAGCCCCTAAAGGGAAAAAAATTCCTTCCCGACTCCAGATGGCAATCAGATAAAATCCTTGGATTAACATCATTAGGCATTACCTAGTAATTGTATCCGGAGAAGTTGTAGGCCATGGGACCTAAACGTGGTTTCACCTCAGTCTTTATAATTTTTTGGGAGCATCAGGAGAATTTGTAGGCCATGGGACCGAGAGGTGGTTTCACAGTAGTCATTATAATTTTGTGGGAGCAGCAGGATAAGCTGTAGGCCATAGGACCTAGAGGTGGTTTCACAGCAGTCTGTATAATGTTTTTGGGAGCAGCAGGAGAAGTTGTAGGCCATGGGACCTAGAGGTGGTTTCACAGCAGTCTGTATAATTTCTTGGGAGCAGCAGGAGAAGTTGTAGGCCATGGGACCTAGAGGTGGTTTCACAGCAGTCTGTATAATTTTTTGGGAGCAGCAGGAGAAGTTGTAGGCCATGGGACCTAGAGGTGGTTTCACAGCAGTCTGTATAATTTCTTGGGAGCAGCAGGAGAAGTTGTAGGCCATGGGACCTAGAGGTGGTTTCACAGCAGTCTGTATAATTTTTTGGGAGCAGCAGGAGAAGTTGTAGGCCATGGGACCTAGAGGAGGTTTCACAGTAGTCATTATAATTTTTTTTGAGCAGCAGAAGAAGTTGTAGGCCATGGGACCTAGAGGTGGTTTCACAGCACTCTCTATAATTTTTTGGGAGCAGCAGGAGAAGTTGTAGGCCATGGGACCTAGATGTGGTTTCACAGAAATCTGTATAATTTTGTGGGAGCAGCAAGAAAAGTTGTAGGCCATGGGACCGAGAGGTGGTTTTAACATCAGTCTTTATAATTTTTTTGGGAGCAGCAGGAGAAGTTGTAGGCCATGGGACCTAGAGGTGGTTTCACAGGAGTCTGTATAATTTTTTGGAGAAGCAGGAGAAGTTGTAGGCCATGGGACCTAGAGGTGGTTTCACAGCATTCTCTATAGTTTTTTGGAAGCAGCAGGAGAACTTGTAGGCCATGGGACCTAGAGGTGGTTTCACAGCAGTCTGTATAATTTTTTGGGAGCAGCAGGAGAAGTTGTAGGCCATTGGACGTAGAGGTGGTTTCACAGCAGTCTGTATAATTTTTTGGGAGCAGCAGGAGAAGTTGTAGGCCGTGGGACCTAGAGGTGGTTTCACAGCAGTCTGTATAATTTTTTTGGAGCAGCATAGTTACATAGTTATTTTGGTTGAAAAAAGACATATGACCATCGAGTTCAACCAGAGAACAAAGTACAACACCAGCCTGCTCCCTCACATATCCCTGTTGATCCCGAGGAAGGCAAAAAAACCCTTACAAGGCATGGTCCAATTAGCCCCTAACGGGAAAAAAATTCCTTCCCGACACCAGATGGCAATCAGATAAAATCCCTGGATCAACATCATTAGGCATTACCTAGTAGTTGTAGCCGGAGAAGTTGTAGGCCATGGGACCTAGCGGTGGGTTCACAGCAGGCAGTATAATTTTTTGGGAGCAGCAGGAGAAGTTGTAGGCCATGGGACCTAGAGATGGTTTCACTTCAGTCATTATAATTTTTTGGGAGCAGCAGGAGAAGTTGGAGGCCATGGGACCTAGCGGTGGTTTCACAGCAGTCTGTATAATTTTTTTGGGAGCAGCAGGAGAATTTGTAGGCCATGGGACCTAGAGGTGGTTTCACAGCAGTCTATATAATTTCTTGGGAGCAGCAGGAGAAGTTGTAGGCCATGGGACCTAGAGGTGGTTTCACAGCAGTCTGTATATTTTTTTGGGAGCAGCAGGAGAAGTTGTAGGCCATGGGACCTAGAGGTGGTGTCACAGCAGTCTGTATAATTTTTTGGAAGCAGCAGGAGAAGTTGTAGGCCATGGGACCTAGAGGTGGTTTCACAGCATTCTCTATAGTTTTTTTGAAGCAGCAGGAGAACTTGTAGGCCATGGGACCTAGAGGTGGTTTCACAGCATTCTCTATAGTTTTTTGGGAGCAGCAGGAGAACTTGTAGGCCAT
The DNA here is from genome assembly GCF_040937935.1 of Hyperolius riggenbachi. Classification (NCBI taxonomy): domain Eukaryota; kingdom Metazoa; phylum Chordata; class Amphibia; order Anura; family Hyperoliidae; genus Hyperolius; species Hyperolius riggenbachi. The sequence continues at coordinate 164,336,933 of NC_090655.1, read as the reverse complement.
GGGACCTAGAGGTGGTTTCACAGCAGTCTGTATAATTTTTTGGGAGCAGCAGGAGAAGTTGTAGGCTGTGGGACCTAGAGGTGGTTTCACAGCAGTCTGTATAATTTTTTTTGGAGCAGCATAGTTACATTGTTACATAGTTATTTTGGTTGAAAAAAGACATACGTTAATCGAGTTCAACCAGAGAACAAAGTACAACACCAGCCTGCTCCCTCACATATCCCTGTTGATCCAGAGGAAGGCAAAAAAACCCTTACAAGACATGGTCCAATTAGCCCCTAAAGGGAAAAAAATTCCTTCCCGACTCCAGATGGCAATCAGATAAAATCCCGGGATCAACATCATTAGGCATTACCTAGTAATTGTAGCCAGAGAAGTTGTAGGCCATGGGAGTTACTGCTTCCACGGTAGTCCTAAAAATTCTTTGGAGCAGTACGAGAAGTTGTAGGCCATGGGGCCTAGAGGTGGTTTCACAGCAGTCATTATAATTTTTTGGGAGCAGCAGGAGAAGTTGTAGGCCATGGGACCTAGAGGTGGTTTCACAGCAGTCTGTATAATTTCTTGGGAGCAGCAGGAGAAGTTGTAGGCCATGGGACCTAGAGGTGGTTTCACAGCAGTCTGTATAATTTTTTGGGAGCAGCAGGAGAAGTTGTAGGCCATGGGACCTAAAGGTGGTTTCACAGCAGTCTGTATAATTTTTTTGGGGAGCAGCAGGAGAAGTTGTAGGCCATGGGACCTAGAGGTGGTTTCACAGCCGTCTCTATCGTTTTTTGGGAGCAGCAGGAGAAGTTGTAGGCCATGGGACCTAGAGGTGGTTTCACAACAGTCTGTATAATTTTTTGGGAGCAGCATAGTTACATAGTTACATAGTTATTTTGGTTGAAAAAAGACATACGTCCATCAAGTTCAACCAGAGAACAAAGTACAACACCAGCCTGTTCCCTCACATATCCCTGTTGATCCAGAGAAAGGCAAAATAACCCTTACAAGGCATGGTCCAATTAGCCCCTAAAGGGAAAAAAATCTTTCCCGACTCCAGATGGCAATCAGATAAAATCCTTGGATTAACATCATTAGGCATTACCTAGTAATTGTATCCGGAGAAGTTGTAGGCCATGGGACCTAAAGGTGGTTTCACATCAGTCTTTATAATTTTTTGGGAGCAGCAGGAGAATTTGTAGGCCATGGGACCTAGAGGTGGTTTCACCGCAGTCTTTATAATTTTTTGGGAGCAGCAGGAAAAGTTGTAGGCCATGGGACCTAGAGGTGGTTTTACAGCAGTCATTATAATTTTTTGGGAGCAGAAGGAGAAGTTGTAGGCCATGGGACCAGAGGTGGTTTCACAGCAGTCTGTATAATTTTTTGGGAGCAGCGGAATAAGTTGTAGGCCATGGGACTGAGAGGTGGTTTCACAGCAGTCTGTATAATTTTTTGGGAGCAGCAGGAGAAGTTGTAGGCCATGGGACCTAGAGGTGGTTTCACAGCAGTCTGTATAGTTCTTTGGGAGCAGCAGGAGAAGTTGTAGGCCGTGGGACCTAGAGGTGGTTTCACAGCAGTCTGTATAATTTTTTTTGGAGCAGCATAGTTACGTAGTTACATAGTTATTTTGGTTGAAAAAAGCCATACGTCCATCGAGTTCAACCAGAGAACAAAGTACAACACCAGCCTGTTCCCTCACATATCCCTGTTGATCCAGAGGAAGGCAAAAAAACCCTTACAAGGCATGGTCCAATTAGCCCCTAAAGGGAAAAAAATTCCTTCCCGACTCCAGATGGCAATCAGATAAAATCCTTGGATTAACATCATTAGGCATTACCTAGTAATTGTATCCGGAGAAGTTGTAGGCCATGGGACCTAAACGTGGTTTCACATCAGTCTTTATAATTTTTTGGGAGCATCAGGAGAATTTGTAGGCCATGGGACCGAGAGGTGGTTTCACAGTAGTCATTATAATTTTGTGGGAGCAGCAGGATAAGCTGTAGGCCATAGGACCTAGAGGTGGTTTCACAGCAGTCTGTATAATGTTTTTGGGAGCAGCAGGAGAAGTTGTAGGCCATGGGACCTAGAGGTGGTTTCACAGCAGTCTGTATAATTTCTTGGGAGCAGCAGGAGAAGTTGTAGGCCATGGGACCTAGAGGTGGTTTCACAGCAGTCTGTATAATTTTTTGGGAGCAGCAGGAGAAGTTGTAGGCCATGGGACCTAGAGGTGGTTTCACAGCAGTCTGTATAATTTCTTGGGAGCAGCAGGAGAAGTTGTAGGCCATGGGACCTAGAGGTGGTTTCACAGCAGTCTGTATAATTTTTTGGGAGCAGCAGGAGAAGTTGTAGGCCATGGGACCTAGAGGAGGTTTCACAGTAGTCATTATAATTTTTTTTGAGCAGCAGAAGAAGTTTTAGGCCTTGGGACCTAGAGGTGGTTTCACAGCACTCTCTATAATTTTTTGGGAGCAGCAGGAGAAGTTGTAGGCCATGGGACCTAGATGTGGTTTCACAGAAATCTGTATAATTTTGTGGGAGCAGCAAGAAAAGTTGTAGGCCATGGGACCGAAAGGTGGTTTTAACATCAGTCTTTATAATTTTTTTGGGAGCAGCAGGAGAAGTTGTAGGCCATGGGACCTAGAGGTGGTTTCACAGGAGTCTGTATAATTTTTTTGGAGAAGCAGGAGAAGTTGTAGGCCATGGGACCTAGAGGTGGTTTCACAGCATTCTCTATAGTTTTTTGGAAGCAGCAGGAGAACTTGTAGGCCATGGGACCTAGAGGTGGTTTCACAGCAGTCTGTATAATTTTTTGGGAGCAGCAGGAGAAGTTGTAGGCCAGTGGACGTAGAGGTGGTTTCACAGCAGTCTGTATAATTTTTTGGGAGCAGCAGGAGAAGTTGTAGGCCGTGGGACCTAGAGGTGGTTTCACAGCAGTCTGTATAATTTTTTTGGAGCAGCATAGTTACATAGTTATTTTGGTTGAAAAAAGACATATGACCATCGAGTTCAACCAGAGAACAAAGTACAACACCAGCCTGCTCCCTCACATATCCCTGTTGATCCCGAGGAAGGCAAAAAAACCCTTACAAGGCATGGTCCAATTAGCCCCTAACGGGAAAAAAATTCCTTCCCGACACCAGATGGCAATCAGATAAAATCCCTGGATCAACATCATTAGGCATTACCTAGTAGTTGTAGCCGGAGAAGTTGTAGGCCATGGGACCTAGCGGTGGTTTCACAGCAGGCAGTATAATTTTTTGGGAGCAGCAGGAGAAGTTGTAGGCCATGGGACCTAGAGATGGTTTCACTTCAGTCATTATAATTTTTTGGGAGCAGCAGGAGAAGTTGGAGGCCATGGGACCTAGCGGTGGTTTCACAGCAGTCTGTATAATTTTTTTGGGAGCAGCAGGAGAATTTGTAGGCCATGGGACCTAGAGGTGGTTTCACAGCAGTCTATATAATTTCTTGGGAGCAGCAGGAGAAGTTGTAGGCCATGGGACCTAGAGGTGGTTTCACAGCAGTCTGTATATTTTTTTGGGAGCAGCAGGAGAAGTTGTAGGCCATGGGACCTAGAGGTGGTGTCACAGCAGTCTGTATAATTTTTTGGAAGCAGCAGGAGAAGTTGTAGGCCATGGGACCTAGAGGTGGTTTCACAGCATTCTCTATAGTTTTTTTGAAGCAGCAGGAGAACTTGTAGGCCATGGGACCTAGAGGTGGTTTCACAGCATTCTCTATAGTTTTTTGGGAGCAGCAGGAGAACTTGTAGGCCATGGGACCTAGAGGTGGTTTCACAGCAGTCTGTATAATTTTTTGGGAGCAGCAGGAGAAGTTGTAGGCCATGGGACGTAGAGGTGGTTTCACAGCAGTCTGTATAATTTTTTGGGAGCAGCAGGAGAAGTTGTAGGCCATGGGACCTAGAGGTGGTTTCACAGCAGTCTGTATAATTTTTTGGGAGCAGCAGGAGAAGTTGTAGGCCGTGGGACCTAGAGGTGGTTTCACAGCAGTCTGTATAATTTTTTTGGAGCAGCATAGTTACATAGTTACATAGTTATTTTGGTTGAAAAAAGACATATGACCATCGAGTTCAACCAGAGAACAAAGTACAACACCAGCCTGCTCCCTCACATATCCCTGTTGATCCCGAGGAAGACAAAAAAAAACCTTACAAGGCATGGTCCAATTAGCCCCTAACGGGAAAAAAATTCCTTCCCGACACCAGATGGCAATCAGATAAAATCCCTGGATCAACATCATTAGGCATTACCTAGTAGTTGTAGCCGGAGAAGTTGTAGGCCATGGGACCTAGCGGTGGTTTCACAGCAGGCAGTATAATTTTTTGGGAGCAGCAGGAGAAGTTGTAGGCCATGGGACCTAGAGGTGGTTTCACAGCAGTCATTATAATTTTTTGGGAGCAGCAGGAGAAGTTGTAGGCCATTGGACCTAGCGGTGGTTTCGCAGCAGTCTGTATAATTTTTTGGGAGCAGCAGGAGAAGTTGTAGGCCATGGGACGTAGAGGTGGTTTCACAGCAGTCTGTATAATTTTTTGGGAGCAGCAGGAGAAGTTGTAGGCCATGGGACCTAGAGGTGGTTTCACAGCAGTCTGTATAATTTTTTTTGGAGCAGCATAGTTACATAGTTACACAGCTGTTTTGGTTGAAAAAAGACATATGTCCATTGAGTTCAACCAGAGAACAAAGTACAACACCAGCCTGCTCCCTCACATATCCCTGTTGATCCAGAGGAAGGCAAAAAAAACCTTACAAGGCATGGTCCAATTAGCTCCAAAAGGGAAAAAAATTCCTTCCCGACTCCAGATGGCAATCAGATAAAATCCCTGGATCAACATCATTAGGCATTACCTAGTAATTGTAGCCGGAGAAGTTGTAGGCCATGGGACCTAGCGGTGGTTTTACATCAGTCTTTATAATTTTTTGGGAGCAGCAGGAGAATTTGTAGGCCATGGGACCTAGAGGTGGTTTCACAGTAGTCATTATAATTTTTTGGGAGCAGCAGGATAAGTTGTAGGCCATGGGACCTAGAGGTGGTTTCACAGTAGTCATTACAATTTTTTTGAGCAGCAGAAGAAGTTGTAGGCCATGGGATCTAGAGGTGGTTTCACAGCAGTCAGTATAATTTTTTGGGAGCAGCAGCAGAAGTTGTAGGCCATGGGACCTAGAGGTGGTTTCACAGCACTCTCTATAATTTTTTGGGAGCAGCAGGAGAAGTTGTAGGCCGTGGGACCTAGAGGTGGTTTCACAGCAGTCTGTATAATTTTTTGGGAGCAGCAGGAGAAGTTGTAGACCATGGGACCAAGAGGTGGTTTCATATCAGTCTTTATAATTTTTTGGAAGCAGCAGGAGAAGTTGTAGGCCATGGGACCTAGAGGTGGTTTCACAGCAGTCTGTATAATTTTTTTGGAGCAGCAGGATAAGTTGTAGGCCATGGGACCTAGAGGTGGTTTCACAGCAGTCTGTATAATTTTTTGGGAGCAGCAGGAGAAGTTGTAGGCCATGGGACCTAGAGGTGGTTTCACAGCAGTCTGTATAATTTTTTGGGAGCAGCAGGAGAAGTTGTAGGCTGTGGGACCTAGAGGTGGTTTCACAGCAGTCTGTATAATTTTTTTTGGAGCAGCATAGTTACATTGTTACATAGTTATTTTGGTTGAAAAAAGACATACGTTAATCGAGTTCAACCAGAGAACAAAGTACAACACCAGCCTGCTCCCTCACATATCCCTGTTGATCCAGAGGAAGGCAAAAAAACCCTTACAAGACATGGTCCAATTAGCCCCTAAAGGGAAAAAAATTCCTTCCCGACTCCAGATGGCAATCAGATAAAATCCCGGGATCAACATCATTAGGCATTACCTAGTAATTGTAGCCAGAGAAGTTGTAGGCCATGGGAGTTACTGCTTCCACGGTAGTCCTAAAAATTCTTTGGAGCAGTACGAGAAGTTGTAGGCCATGGGGCCTAGAGGTGGTTTCACAGCAGTCATTATAATTTTTTGGGAGCAGCAGGAGAAGTTGTAGGCCATGGGACCTAGAGGTGGTTTCACAGCAGTCTGTATAATTTCTTGGGAGCAGCAGGAGAAGTTGTAGGCCATGGGACCTAGAGGTGGTTTCACAGCAGTCTGTATAATTTTTTGGGAGCAGCAGGAGAAGTTGTAGGCCATGGGACCTAAAGGTGGTTTCACAGCAGTCTGTATAATTTTTTTGGGGAGCAGCAGGAGAAGTTGTAGGCCATGGGACCTAGAGGTGGTTTCACAGCCGTCTCTATCGTTTTTTGGGAGCAGCAGGAGAAGTTGTAGGCCATGGGACCTAGAGGTGGTTTCACAACAGTCTGTATAATTTTTTGGGAGCAGCATAGTTACATAGTTACATAGTTATTTTGGTTGAAAAAAGACATACGTCCATCAAGTTCAACCAGAGAACAAAGTACAACACCAGCCTGTTCCCTCACATATCCCTGTTGATCCAGAGAAAGGCAAAATAACCCTTACAAGGCATGGTCCAATTAGCCCCTAAAGGGAAAAAAATCTTTCCCGACTCCAGATGGCAATCAGATAAAATCCTTGGATTAACATCATTAGGCATTACCTAGTAATTGTATCCGGAGAAGTTGTAGGCCATGGGACCTAAAGGTGGTTTCAAATCAGTCTTTATAATTTTTTGGGAGCAGCAGGAGAATTTGTAGGCCATGGGACCTAGAGGTGGTTTCACCGCAGTCTTTATAATTTTTTGGGAGCAGCAGGAAAAGTTGTAGGCCATGGGACCTAGAGGTGGTTTTACAGCAGTCATTATAATTTTTTGGGAGCAGAAGGAGAAGTTGTAGGCCATGGGACCAGAGGTGGTTTCACAGCAGTCTGTATAATTTTTTGGGAGCAGCGGAATAAGTTGTAGGCCATGGGACTGAGAGGTGGTTTCACAGCAGTCTGTATAATTTTTTGGGAGCAGCAGGAGAAGTTGTAGGCCATGGGACCTAGAGGTGGTTTCACAGCAGTCTGTATAATTTTTTGGGAGCAGCAGGAGAAGTTGTAGGCCGTGGGACCTAGAGGTGGTTTCACAGCAGTCTGTATAATTTTTTTGGAGCAGCATAGTTACATAGTTATTTTGGTTGAAAAAAGACATATGACCATCGAGTTCAACCAGAGAACAAAGTACAACACCAGCCTGCTCCCTCACATATCCCTGTTGATCCCGAGGAAGGCAAAAAAACCCTTACAAGGCATGGTCCAATTAGCCCCTAAAGGGAAAAAAATTCCTTCCCGACTCCAGATGGCAATCAGATAAAATCCTTGGATTAACATCATTAGGCATTACCTAGTAATTGTATCCGGAGAAGTTGTAGGCCATGGGACCTAAACGTGGTTTCACCTCAGTCTTTATAATTTTTTGGGAGCATCAGGAGAATTTGTAGGCCATGGGACCGAGAGGTGGTTTCACAGTAGTCATTATAATTTTGTGGGAGCAGCAGGATAAGCTGTAGGCCATAGGACCTAGAGGTGGTTTCACAGCAGTCTGTATAATGTTTTTGGGAGCAGCAGGAGAAGTTGTAGGCCATGGGACCTAGAGGTGGTTTCACAGCAGTCTGTATAATTTCTTGGGAGCAGCAGGAGAAGTTGTAGGCCATGGGACCTAGAGGTGGTTTCACAGCAGTCTGTATAATTTTTTGGGAGCAGCAGGAGAAGTTGTAGGCCATGGGACCTAGAGGTGGTTTCACAGCAGTCTGTATAATTTCTTGGGAGCAGCAGGAGAAGTTGTAGGCCATGGGACCTAGAGGTGGTTTCACAGCAGTCTGTATAATTTTTTGGGAGCAGCAGGAGAAGTTGTAGGCCATGGGACCTAGAGGAGGTTTCACAGTAGTCATTATAATTTTTTTTGAGCAGCAGAAGAAGTTGTAGGCCATGGGACCTAGAGGTGGTTTCACAGCACTCTCTATAATTTTTTGGGAGCAGCAGGAGAAGTTGTAGGCCATGGGACCTAGATGTGGTTTCACAGAAATCTGTATAATTTTGTGGGAGCAGCAAGAAAAGTTGTAGGCCATGGGACCGAGAGGTGGTTTTAACATCAGTCTTTATAATTTTTTTGGGAGCAGCAGGAGAAGTTGTAGGCCATGGGACCTAGAGGTGGTTTCACAGGAGTCTGTATAATTTTTTGGAGAAGCAGGAGAAGTTGTAGGCCATGGGACCTAGAGGTGGTTTCACAGCATTCTCTATAGTTTTTTGGAAGCAGCAGGAGAACTTGTAGGCCATGGGACCTAGAGGTGGTTTCACAGCAGTCTGTATAATTTTTTGGGAGCAGCAGGAGAAGTTGTAGGCCATTGGACGTAGAGGTGGTTTCACAGCAGTCTGTATAATTTTTTGGGAGCAGCAGGAGAAGTTGTAGGCCGTGGGACCTAGAGGTGGTTTCACAGCAGTCTGTATAATTTTTTTGGAGCAGCATAGTTACATAGTTATTTTGGTTGAAAAAAGACATATGACCATCGAGTTCAACCAGAGAACAAAGTACAACACCAGCCTGCTCCCTCACATATCCCTGTTGATCCCGAGGAAGGCAAAAAAACCCTTACAAGGCATGGTCCAATTAGCCCCTAACGGGAAAAAAATTCCTTCCCGACACCAGATGGCAATCAGATAAAATCCCTGGATCAACATCATTAGGCATTACCTAGTAGTTGTAGCCGGAGAAGTTGTAGGCCATGGGACCTAGCGGTGGGTTCACAGCAGGCAGTATAATTTTTTGGGAGCAGCAGGAGAAGTTGTAGGCCATGGGACCTAGAGATGGTTTCACTTCAGTCATTATAATTTTTTGGGAGCAGCAGGAGAAGTTGGAGGCCATGGGACCTAGCGGTGGTTTCACAGCAGTCTGTATAATTTTTTTGGGAGCAGCAGGAGAATTTGTAGGCCATGGGACCTAGAGGTGGTTTCACAGCAGTCTATATAATTTCTTGGGAGCAGCAGGAGAAGTTGTAGGCCATGGGACCTAGAGGTGGTTTCACAGCAGTCTGTATATTTTTTTGGGAGCAGCAGGAGAAGTTGTAGGCCATGGGACCTAGAGGTGGTGTCACAGCAGTCTGTATAATTTTTTGGAAGCAGCAGGAGAAGTTGTAGGCCATGGGACCTAGAGGTGGTTTCACAGCATTCTCTATAGTTTTTTTGAAGCAGCAGGAGAACTTGTAGGCCATGGGACCTAGAGGTGGTTTCACAGCATTCTCTATAGTTTTTTGGGAGCAGCAGGAGAACTTGTAGGCCATGGGACCTAGAGGTGGTTTCACAGCAGTCTGTATAATTTTTTGGGAGCAGCAGGAGAAGTTGTAGGCTGTGGGACCTAGAGGTGGTTTCACAGCAGTCTGTATAATTTTTTTTGGAGCAGCATAGTTACATTGTTACATAGTTATTTTGGTTGAAAAAAGACATACGTTAATCGAGTTCAACCAGAGAACAAAGTACAACACCAGCCTGCTCCCTCACATATCCCTGTTGATCCAGAGGAAGGCAAAAAAACCCTTACAAGACATGGTCCAATTAGCCCCTAAAGGGAAAAAAATTCCTTCCCGACTCCAGATGGCAATCAGATAAAATCCCGGGATCAACATCATTAGGCATTACCTAGTAATTGTAGCCAGAGAAGTTGTAGGCCATGGGAGTTACTGCTTCCACGGTAGTCCTAAAAATTCTTTGGAGCAGTACGAGAAGTTGTAGGCCATGGGGCCTAGAGGTGGTTTCACAGCAGTCATTATAATTTTTTGGGAGCAGCAGGAGAAGTTGTAGGCCATGGGACCTAGAGGTGGTTTCACAGCAGTCTGTATAATTTCTTGGGAGCAGCAGGAGAAGTTGTAGGCCATGGGACCTAGAGGTGGTTTCACAGCAGTCTGTATAATTTTTTGGGAGCAGCAGGAGAAGTTGTAGGCCATGGGACCTAAAGGTGGTTTCACAGCAGTCTGTATAATTTTTTTGGGGAGCAGCAGGAGAAGTTGTAGGCCATGGGACCTAGAGGTGGTTTCACAGCCGTCTCTATCGTTTTTTGGGAGCAGCAGGAGAAGTTGTAGGCCATGGGACCTAGAGGTGGTTTCACAACAGTCTGTATAATTTTTTGGGAGCAGCATAGTTACATAGTTACATAGTTATTTTGGTTGAAAAAAGACATACGTCCATCAAGTTCAACCAGAGAACAAAGTACAACACCAGCCTGTTCCCTCACATATCCCTGTTGATCCAGAGAAAGGCAAAATAACCCTTACAAGGCATGGTCCAATTAGCCCCTAAAGGGAAAAAAATCTTTCCCGACTCCAGATGGCAATCAGATAAAATCCTTGGATTAACATCATTAGGCATTACCTAGTAATTGTATCCGGAGAAGTTGTAGGCCATGGGACCTAAAGGTGGTTTCACATCAGTCTTTATAATTTTTTGGGAGCAGCAGGAGAATTTGTAGGCCATGGGACCTAGAGGTGGTTTCACCGCAGTCTTTATAATTTTTTGGGAGCAGCAGGAAAAGTTGTAGGCCATGGGACCTAGAGGTGGTTTTACAGCAGTCATTATAATTTTTTGGGAGCAGAAGGAGAAGTTGTAGGCCATGGGACCAGAGGTGGTTTCACAGCAGTCTGTATAATTTTTTGGGAGCAGCGGAATAAGTTGTAGGCCATGGGACTGAGAGGTGGTTTCACAGCAGTCTGTATAATTTTTTGGGAGCAGCAGGAGAAGTTGTAGGCCATGGGACCTAGAGGTGGTTTCACAGCAGTCTGTATAGTTCTTTGGGAGCAGCAGGAGAAGTTGTAGGCCGTGGGACCTAGAGGTGGTTTCACAGCAGTCTGTATAATTTTTTTTGGAGCAGCATAGTTACGTAGTTACATAGTTATTTTGGTTGAAAAAAGCCATACGTCCATCGAGTTCAACCAGAGAACAAAGTACAACACCAGCCTGTTCCCTCACATATCCCTGTTGATCCAGAGGAAGGCAAAAAAACCCTTACAAGGCATGGTCCAATTAGCCCCTAAAGGGAAAAAAATTCCTTCCCGACTCCAGATGGCAATCAGATAAAATCCTTGGATTAACATCATTAGGCATTACCTAGTAATTGTATCCGGAGAAGTTGTAGGCCATGGGACCTAAACGTGGTTTCACATCAGTCTTTATAATTTTTTGGGAGCATCAGGAGAATTTGTAGGCCATGGGACCGAGAGGTGGTTTCACAGTAGTCATTATAATTTTGTGGGAGCAGCAGGATAAGCTGTAGGCCATAGGACCTAGAGGTGGTTTCACAGCAGTCTGTATAATGTTTTTGGGAGCAGCAGGAGAAGTTGTAGGCCATGGGACCTAGAGGTGGTTTCACAGCAGTCTGTATAATTTCTTGGGAGCAGCAGGAGAAGTTGTAGGCCATGGGACCTAGAGGTGGTTTCACAGCAGTCTGTATAATTTTTTGGGAGCAGCAGGAGAAGTTGTAGGCCATGGGACCTAGAGGTGGTTTCACAGCAGTCTGTATAATTTCTTGGGAGCAGCAGGAGAAGTTGTAGGCCATGGGACCTAGAGGTGGTTTCACAGCAGTCTGTATAATTTTTTGGGAGCAGCAGGAGAAGTTGTAGGCCATGGGACCTAGAGGAGGTTTCACAGTAGTCATTATAATTTTTTTTGAGCAGCAGAAGAAGTTTTAGGCCTTGGGACCTAGAGGTGGTTTCACAGCACTCTCTATAATTTTTTGGGAGCAGCAGGAGAAGTTGTAGGCCATGGGACCTAGATGTGGTTTCACAGAAATCTGTATAATTTTGTGGGAGCAGCAAGAAAAGTTGTAGGCCATGGGACCGAAAGGTGGTTTTAACATCAGTCTTTATAATTTTTTTGGGAGCAGCAGGAGAAGTTGTAGGCCATGGGACCTAGAGGTGGTTTCACAGGAGTCTGTATAATTTTTTTGGAGAAGCAGGAGAAGTTGTAGGCCATGGGACCTAGAGGTGGTTTCACAGCATTCTCTATAGTTTTTTGGAAGCAGCAGGAGAACTTGTAGGCCATGGGACCTAGAGGTGGTTTCACAGCAGTCTGTATAATTTTTTGGGAGCAGCAGGAGAAGTTGTAGGCCAGTGGACGTAGAGGTGGTTTCACAGCAGTCTGTATAATTTTTTGGGAGCAGCAGGAGAAGTTGTAGGCCGTGGGACCTAGAGGTGGTTTCACAGCAGTCTGTATAATTTTTTTGGAGCAGCATAGTTACATAGTTATTTTGGTTGAAAAAAGACATATGACCATCGAGTTCAACCAGAGAACAAAGTACAACACCAGCCTGCTCCCTCACATATCCCTGTTGATCCCGAGGAAGGCAAAAAAACCCTTACAAGGCATGGTCCAATTAGCCCCTAACGGGAAAAAAATTCCTTCCCGACACCAGATGGCAATCAGATAAAATCCCTGGATCAACATCATTAGGCATTACCTAGTAGTTGTAGCCGGAGAAGTTGTAGGCCATGGGACCTAGCGGTGGTTTCACAGCAGGCAGTATAATTTTTTGGGAGCAGCAGGAGAAGTTGTAGGCCATGGGACCTAGAGATGGTTTCACTTCAGTCATTATAATTTTTTGGGAGCAGCAGGAGAAGTTGGAGGCCATGGGACCTAGCGGTGGTTTCACAGCAGTCTGTATAATTTTTTTGGGAGCAGCAGGAGAATTTGTAGGCCATGGGACCTAGAGGTGGTTTCACAGCAGTCTATATAATTTCTTGGGAGCAGCAGGAGAAGTTGTAGGCCATGGGACCTAGAGGTGGTTTCACAGCAGTCTGTATATTTTTTTGGGAGCAGCAGGAGAAGTTGTAGGCCATGGGACCTAGAGGTGGTGTCACAGCAGTCTGTATAATTTTTTGGAAGCAGCAGGAGAAGTTGTAGGCCATGGGACCTAGAGGTGGTTTCACAGCATTCTCTATAGTTTTTTTGAAGCAGCAGGAGAACTTGTAGGCCATGGGACCTAGAGGTGGTTTCACAGCATTCTCTATAGTTTTTTGGGAGCAGCAGGAGAACTTGTAGGCCATGGGACCTAGAGGTGGTTTCACAGCAGTCTGTATAATTTTTTGGGAGCAGCAGGAGAAGTTGTAGGCCATGGGACGTAGAGGTGGTTTCACAGCAGTCTGTATAATTTTTTGGGAGCAGCAGGAGAAGTTGTAGGCCATGGGACCTAGAGGTGGTTTCACAGCAGTCTGTATAATTTTTTGGGAGCAGCAGGAGAAGTTGTAGGCCGTGGGACCTAGAGGTGGTTTCACAGCAGTCTGTATAATTTTTTTGGAGCAGCATAGTTACATAGTTACATAGTTATTTTGGTTGAAAAAAGACATATGACCATCGAGTTCAACCAGAGAACAAAGTACAACACCAGCCTGCTCCCTCACATATCCCTGTTGATCCCGAGGAAGACAAAAAAAAACCTTACAAGGCATGGTCCAATTAGCCCCTAACGGGAAAAAAATTCCTTCCCGACACCAGATGGCAATCAGATAAAATCCCTGGATCAACATCATTAGGCATTACCTAGTAGTTGTAGCCGGAGAAGTTGTAGGCCATGGGACCTAGCGGTGGTTTCACAGCAGGCAGTATAATTTTTTGGGAGCAGCAGGAGAAGTTGTAGGCCATGGGACCTAGAGGTGGTTTCACAGCAGTCATTATAATTTTTTGGGAGCAGCAGGAGAATTTGTAGGCCATTGGACCTAGCGGTGGTTTCGCAGCAGTCTGTATAATTTTTTGGGAGCAGCAGGAGAAGTTGTAGGCCATGGGACGTAGAGGTGGTTTCACAGCAGTCTGTATAATTTTTTGGGAGCAGCAGGAGAAGTTGTAGGCCATGGGACCTAGAGGTGGTTTCACAGCAGTCTGTATAATTTTTTTTGGAGCAGCATAGTTACATAGTTACACAGCTGTTTTGGTTGAAAAAAGACATATGTCCATTGAGTTCAACCAGAGAACAAAGTACAACACCAGCCTGCTCCCTCACATATCCCTGTTGATCCAGAGGAAGGCAAAAAAAACCTTACAAGGCATGGTCCAATTAGCTCCAAAAGGGAAAAAAATTCCTTCCCGACACCAGATGGCAATCAGATAAAATCCCTGGATCAACATCATTAGGCATTACCTAGTAATTGTAGCCGGAGAAGTTGTAGGCCATGGGACCTAGCGGTGGTTTTACATCAGTCTTTATAATTTTTTGGGAGCAGCAGGAGAATTTGTAGGCCATGGGACCTAGAGGTGGTTTCACAGTAGTCATTATAATTTTTTGGGAGCAGCAGGATAAGTTGTAGGCCATGGGACCTAGAGGTGGTTTCACAGTAGTCATTACAATTTTTTTGAGCAGCAGAAGAAGTTGTAGGCCATGGGATCTAGAGGTGGTTTCACAGCAGTCAGTATAATTTTTTGGGAGCAGCAGCAGAAGTTGTAGGCCATGGGACCTAGAGGTGGTTTCACAGCACTCTCTATAATTTTTTGGGAGCAGCAGGAGAAGTTGTAGGCCGTGGGACCTAGAGGTGGTTTCACAGCAGTCTGTATAATTTTTTGGGAGCAGCAGGAGAAGTTGTAGACCATGGGACCAAGAGGTGGTTTCATATCAGTCTTTATAATTTTTTGGAAGCAGCAGGAGAAGTTGTAGGCCATGGGACCTAGAGGTGGTTTCACAGCAGTCTGTATAATTTTTTTGGAGCAGCAGGATAAGTTGTAGGCCATGGGACCTAGAGGTGGTTTCACAGCAGTCTGTATAATTTTTTGGGAGCAGCAGGAGAAGTTGTAGGCCATGGGACCTAGAGGTGGTTTCACAGCAGTCTGTATAATTTTTTGGGAGCAGCAGGAGAAGTTGTAGGCTGTGGGACCTAGAGGTGGTTTCACAGCAGTCTGTATAATTTTTTTTGGAGCAGCATAGTTACATTGTTACATAGTTATTTTGGTTGAAAAAAGACATACGTTAATCGAGTTCAACCAGAGAACAAAGTACAACACCAGCCTGCTCCCTCACATATCCCTGTTGATCCAGAGGAAGGCAAAAAAACCCTTACAAGACATGGTCCAATTAGCCCCTAAAGGGAAAAAAATTCCTTCCCGACTCCAGATGGCAATCAGATAAAATCCCGGGATCAACATCATTAGGCATTACCTAGTAATTGTAGCCAGAGAAGTTGTAGGCCATGGGAGTTACTGCTTCCACGGTAGTCCTAAAAATTCTTTGGAGCAGTACGAGAAGTTGTAGGCCATGGGGCCTAGAGGTGGTTTCACAGCAGTCATTATAATTTTTTGGGAGCAGCAGGAGAAGTTGTAGGCCATGGGACCTAGAGGTGGTTTCACAGCAGTCTGTATAATTTCTTGGGAGCAGCAGGAGAAGTTGTAGGCCATGGGACCTAGAGGTGGTTTCACAGCAGTCTGTATAATTTTTTGGGAGCAGCAGGAGAAGTTGTAGGCCATGGGACCTAAAGGTGGTTTCACAGCAGTCTGTATAATTTTTTTGGGGAGCAGCAGGAGAAGTTGTAGGCCATGGGACCTAGAGGTGGTTTCACAGCAGTCTCTATCGTTTTTTGGGAGCAGCAGGAGAAGTTGTAGGCCATGGGACCTAGAGGTGGTTTCACAACAGTCTGTATAATTTTTTGGGAGCAGCATAGTTACATAGTTACATAGTTATTTTGGTTGAAAAAAGACATACGTCCATCAAGTTCAACCAGAGAACAAAGTACAACACCAGCCTGTTCCCTCACATATCCCTGTTGATCCAGAGAAAGGCAAAATAACCCTTACAAGGCATGGTCCAATTAGCCCCTAAAGGAAAAAAAATCTTTCCCGACTCCAGATGGCAATCAGATAAAATCCTTGGATTAACATCATTAGGCATTACCTAGTAATTGTATCCGGAGAAGTTGTAGGCCATGGGACCTAAAGGTGGTTTCACATCAGTCTTTATAATTTTTTGGGAGCAGCAGGAGAATTTGTAGGCCATGGGACCTAGAGGTGGTTTTACCGCAGTCTTTATAATTTTTTGGGAGCAGCAGGAAAAGTTGTAGGCCATGGGACCTAGAGGTGGTTTTACAGCAGTCATTATAATTTTTTGGGAGCAGAAGGAGAAGTTGTAGGCCATGGGACCAGAGGTGGTTTCACAGCAGTCTGTATAATTTTTTGGGAGCAGCGGAATAAGTTGTAGGCCATGGGACTGAGAGGTGGTTTCACAGCAGTCTGTATAATTTTTTGGGAGCAGCAGGAGAAGTTGTAGGCCATGGGACCTAGAGGTGGTTTCACAGCAGTCTGTATAGTTCTTTGGGAGCAGCAGGAGAAGTTGTAGGCCGTGGGACCTAGAGGTGGTTTCACAGCAGTCTGTATAATTTTTTTTGGAGCAGCATAGTTACATAGTTATATAGTTATTTTGGTTGAAAAAAGCCATACGTCCATCGAGTTCAACCAGAGAACAAAGTACAACACCAGCCTGTTCCCTCACATATCCCTGTTGATCCAGAGGAAGGCAAAAAAACCCTTACAAGGCATGGTCCAATTAGCCCCTAAAGGGAAAAAAATTCCTTCCCGACTCCAGATGGCAATCAGATAAAATCCTTGGATTAACATCATTAGGCATTACCTAGTAATTGTATCCGGAGAAGTTGTAGGCCATGGGACCTAAACGTGGTTTCACATCAGTCTTTATAATTTTTTGGGAGCAGCAGGAGAATTTGTAGGCCATGGGACCGAGAGGTGGTTTCACAGTAGTCATTATAATTTTGTGGGAGCAGCAGGATAAGCTGTAGGCCATAGGACCTAGAGGTGGTTTCACAGCAGTCTGTATAATGTTTTTGGGAGCAGCAGGAGAAGTTGTAGGCCATGGGACCTAGAGGTGGTTTCACAGCAGTCTGTATAATTTCTTGGGAGCAGCAGGAGAAGTTGTAGGCCATGGGACCTAGAGGTGGTTTCACAGCAGTCTGTATAATTTTTTGGGAGCAGCAGGAGAAGTTGTAGGCCATGGGACCTAGAGGTGGTTTCACAGCATTCTCTATAGTTTTTTGGGAGCAGCAGGAGAACTTGTAGGCCATGGGACCTAGAGGTGGTTTCACATCAGTCTCTATAGTTTTTTGGGAGCAGCAGGAGAAGTTGTAGGCCATGGGACCTAGAGGTGGTTTTACAGCAGTCTGTATAATTTTTTGGGTGCTGCATAGTTACATAGTTACATAGTTATGTTGGTTGAAAAAAGACATACGTCCATCGACTTCAACCAGTGAACAGAGTACAACACCAGCCTGCTCCCTCACATATCCCTGTTTATCCAGAGGAAGGCAAAAAAACCCTTACAAGGCATGGTCCAATTAGCCCCTAAAGGGAAAAAATTTCCTTCCCGACTCCAGATGGCAATCAGATAAAATCTCTGGATCAACATCATTAGGCATTACCTAGTAATTGTAGCCAGAGAAGTTGTAGGCCAGGGGAGCTACTGGTTCCACGGTAATCCTAAAAATTGTTTGGAGCAGTAGGAGAAGTTGTAGGCCATGGGACCTAGAGGTGGTTTCACAGCAGTCTGTATAGTTCTTTGGGAGCAGCAGGAGAATTTGTAGGCCGTGGGACCTAGAGGTGGTTTCACAGCAGTCTGTATAATTTTTTTTGGAGCAGCATAGTTACATAGTTACATAGTTATTTTGGTTGAAAAAAGCCATACGTCCATCGAGTTCAACCAGAGAACAAAGTACAACACCAGCCTGCACCCTCACATATCCCTGTTGATCCAGAGGAAGGCAAAAAAAACCCTTACAAGGCATGGTCCAATTAGCCCCTAAAGGGAAAAATATTCCTTCCCGACTCCAGATGGCAATCAGATAAAATCCTTGGATTAACATCATTAGGCATTACCTAGTAATTGTATCCGGAGAAGTTGTAGGCCATGGGACCTAAACGTGGTTTCACATCAGTCTTTATAATTTTTTGGGAGCAGCAGGAGAATTTGTAGGCCATGGGACCGAGAGGTGGTTTCACAGTAGTCATTATAATTTTGTGGGAGCAGCAGGATAAGCTGTAGGCCATAGGACCTAGAGGTGGTTTCACAGCAGTCTGTATAATGTTTTTGGGAGCAGCAGGAGAAGTTGTAGGCCATGGGACCTAGAGGTGGTTTCACAGCAGTCTGTATAATTTCTTGGGAGCAGCAGGAGAAGTTGTAGGCCATGGGACCTAGAGGTGGTTTCACAGCAGTCTGTATAATTTTTTGGGAGCAGCAGGAGAAGTTGTAGGCCATGGGACCTAGAGGTGGTTTCACAGCATTCTCTATAGTTTTTTGGGAGCAGCAGGAGAACTTGTAGGCCATGGGACCTAGAGGTGGTTTCACATCAGTCTCTATAGTTTTTTGGGAGCAGCAGGAGAAGTTGTAGGCCATAGGACCTAGAGGTGGTTTTACAGCAGTCTGTATAATTTTTTGGGTGCTGCATAGTTACATAGTTACATAGTTATGTTGGTTGAAAAAAGACATACGTCCATCGACTTCAACCAGTGAACAGAGTACAACACCAGCCTGCTCCCTCACATATCCCTGTTTATCCAGAGGAAGGCAAAAAAACCATTACAAGGCATGGTCCAATTAGCCCCTAAAGGGAAAAAAATTCCTTCCCGACTCCAGATGGCAATCAGATAAAATCTCTGGATCAACATCATTAGGCATTACCTAGTAATTGTAGCCAGAGAAGTTGTAGGCCAGGGGAGCTACTGGTTCCACGGTAATCCTAAAAATTGTTTGGAGCAGTAGGAGAAGTTGTAGGCCATGGGACCTAGAGGTGGTTTCACAGTAGTCATTATAGTTTTTTGGGAGCAGCAGGAGAAGTTGTAGGCCATGGGACCTAGAGGTGGTTTCACAGCACTCTCTATAATTTTTTGGGAGCAGCAGGAGATGTTGTAAGCCATGGGACCTAGAGGTGGTTTCACAGCAGTCTGTATAATTTTTTGGGAGCAGCAGGAGAAGTTGTAGGCCATGGGACCGAGAGGTGGTTTCACAACAGTCTGTATAATTTTTTGGGAGCAGCATAGTTACTTAGTTACATAGTTATTTTGGTAGAAAAAAGACATACGTCCATCAAGTTCAACTAGAGAACAAAGTACAACACCAGCCTGCTCCCTCACATATCCCTGTTGATCCAGAGGAAGGCAAAAAAAACCTTACAAGGCATGGTCCAATTAGCCCCTAAAGGGAAATAAATTCCTTCCCGACACCAGATGGCAATCAGATAAAATCTCTGGATCAAAATCCGGAGAAGTTGTAGGCCATGGGACCTAGCGGTGGTTTCACAGCAGTCAGTATAATTTTTTGGGAGCAGCAGGAGAAGTTGTAGGCCATGGGACCTAAAGGTGGTTTCACAGCAGTCTGTATAATTTTTTTGGGGAGCAGCAGGAGAAGTTGTAGGCCATGGGACCTAGAGGTGGTTTCACAGCAGTCTCTATCGTTTTTTGGGAGCAGCAGGAGAAGTTGTAGGCCATGGGACCTAGAGGTGGTTTCACAACAGTCTGTATAATTTTTTGGGAGCAGCATAGTTACATAGTTACATAGTTATTTTGGTTGAAAAAAGACATACGTCCATCAAGTTCAACCAGAGAACAAAGTACAACACCAGCCTGTTCCCTCACATATCCCTGTTGATCCAGAGAAAGGCAAAATAACCCTTACAAGGCATGGTCCAATTAACCCCTAAAGGGAAAAAAATCTTTCCCGACTCCAGATGGCAATCAGATAAAATCCTTGGATTAACATCATTAGGCATTACCTAGTAATTGTATCCGGAGAAGTTGTAGGCCATGGGACCTAAAGGTGGTTTCACATCAGTCTTTATAATTTTTTGGGAGCAGCAGGAGAATTTGTAGGCCATGGGACCTAGAGGTGGTTTTACCGCAGTCTTTATAATTTTTTGGGAGCAGCAGGAAAAGTTGTAGGCCATGGGACCTAGAGGTGGTTTTACAGCAGTCATTATAATTTTTTGGGAGCAGAAGGAGAAGTTGTAGGCCATGGGACCAGAGGTGGTTTCACAGCAGTCTGTATAATTTTTTGGGAGCAGCGGAATAAGTTGTAGGCCATGGGACTGAGAGGTGGTTTCACAGCAGTCTGTATAATTTTTTGGGAGCAGCAGGAGAAGTTGTAGGCCATGGGACCTAGAGGTGGTTTCACAGCAGTCTGTATAGTTCTTTGGGAGCAGCAGGAGAAGTTGTAGGCCGTGGGACCTAGAGGTGGTTTCACAGCAATCTGTATAATTTTTTTTGGAGCAGCATAGTTACATAGTTATATAGTTATTTTGGTTGAAAAAAGCCATACGTCCATCGAGTTCAACCAGAGAACAAAGTACAACACCAGCCTGTTCCCTCACTTTAGGTAGTGAGTGAGTGAAAGTGAGGCCCTTTAGGTAGTGAATGAGTGACAGGGAGCCCCTTTAGGCAGTGAGTGAGTGCCAGGGGGCCCCTTTAGGAAGTGAGTGAGTGACAGGGAGGCCCTTTAGGTAGTGAGTGACAGTGAGGCCCTTTAGGCAGTGAGTGAGTGCCAGGGAGCCCCTTTAGGGAGTGAGTGAGTGCCAGGGAGCCCCTTGAGTGAGTGAGTGCCAGGGAGCCCCTTTAGGGAGTGAGTGAGTGAAAGTGAGGCCCTTTAGGTAGTGAATGAGTGACAGGGAGCCCCTTTAGGCAGTGAGTGAGTGCCAGGGAGCTCCTTTAGGCAGTGAGTGAGTGCCAGGGAGGCCCTTTAGGTAGTGAGTGAGTGACAGTAAGGCCCTTTAGGCAGTGAGTGAGTGCCAGGGAGCCCCTTTAGGAAGTGAGTGAGTACCAGGGAGCCCCTTTAGGGAGAGTGAGTGAGTGCCAGTGAGCCCCTTTAGGGAGAGTGAGTGAGTGCCAGTGAGCCCCTTTAGGGAGAGTGAGTGAGTGCCAGGGAGCCCCTTTAGGGAGAGTGAGTGAGTGCCAGGGAGCCACTTTAGGGAGTGAGTGAGTGCCAGGGAGCCCCTTTAGGGAGTGAGTGAGTGAGTGACAGGGAGCCTCTTTAGGGAGTGAGTGAGTGACAGCGAGCTTCTTTAGGGAGTGAGTGAGTGACAAGGAGGCCCCCTAGGGAGTGAGTGAGTGACAGGGAGCCCCTTTAGGAAGTGAGTGAGTGACAGGGAGCCCCTTTAGGGAGTGAGTGAGTGCCAGGGAGCCCCTTCAGGCAGTGAGTGAGTGCCAGGGAGCCCCTTCAGGCAGTGAGTGAGTGCCAGGGAGCCCCTTCAGGCAGTGAGTGAGTGCCAGGGAGCCCCTTCAGGCAGTGAGTGAGTGACAGGGAGGCCCTTTAGGTAGTGAGTGACAGTGAGGCCCTTTAGGCAGTGAGTGAGTGCCAGGGAGCCCCTTTAGGGAGTGAGTGAGTGCCAGGGAGCCCCTTTAGGGAGTGAGTGAGTGCCAGGGAGCCCCTTTAGGGATTGAGTGAGTGCCAGGGAGCCCCTTTAGGGAGTGAGTGCCAGGGAGCCCCTTTAGGGAGTGAGTGAGTGCCAGGGAGCCCTTCAGGCAGTGAGTGAGTGCCAGGGAGCACCTTCAGGCAGTGAGTGAGTGCCAGGGAGCCCCTTCAGGCAGTGAGTGAGTGCCAGGAAGCCCCTTTAGGCAGTGAGTGAGTGCCAGGGAGCCCCTTCAGGCAGTGAGTGAGTGACAGGGAGGCCCTTTAGGTAGTGAGTGAGTGCCAGGGAGCCCCTTCAGGCAGTGAGTGAGTGACAGGGAGGCCCTTTAGGTAGTGAGTGAGTGCCAGGAAGCCCCTTCAGGCAGTGAGTGAGTGCCAGGGAGCCCTTTAGGCAGTGAGTGAGTGACAGGGAGCCCCTTTAGGCAGTGAGTGAGTGCCAGGAAGCCCCTTCAGGCAGTAAGTGAGTGCCAAGGAGGCCCTTTAGGTAGTGAGTGAGTGCCAGTGAGGCCCTTTAGGTAGTGAGTGAGTGAAAGTGAGGCCCTTTAGGTAGTGAATGAGTGACAGGGAGCCCCTTTAGGCAGTGAGTGAGTGCCAGGGAGCCCCTTTAGGAAGTGAGTGAGTGACAGGGAGGCCCTTTAGGTAGTGAGTGACAGTGAGGCCCTTTAGGCAGTGAGTGAGTGCCAGGGAGCCCCTTTAGGGAGTGAGTGAGTGCCAGGGAGCCCCTTGAGTGAGTGAGTGCCAGGGAGCCCCTTTAGGGAGTGAGTGAGTGCCAGGGAGCCCCTTTAGGGAGTGAGTGCCAGGGAGCCCTTCAGGCAGTGAGTGAGTGCCAGGGAGCCCCTTCAGGCAGTGAGTGAGTGCCAGGGAGCCCCTTCAGGCAGTGAGTGAGTGCCAGGAAGCCCCTTCAGGCAGTGAGTGAGTGCCAGGGAGCCCCTTCAGGCAGTGAGTGAGTGACAGGGGGGCCCTTTAGGTAGTGAGTGAGTGCCAGGAAGCCCCTTCAGGCAGTGAGTGAGTGCCAGGGAGCCCCTTTAGGGAGTGAGTGAGTGCCAGGGAGCCCCTTTAGGGAGTGAGTGAGTGCCAGGGAGCCCCTTTAGGGAGTGAGTGAGTGCCAGGGAGCCCCTTTAGGGAGTGAGTGAGTGACAGGGAGGCCCTTTAGGTAGTGAGTGAGTGCCAGGGAGCCCCTTCAGGCAGTGAGTGAGTGACAGGGAGGCCCTTTAGGTAGTGAGTGAGTGCCAGGAAGCCCCTTCAGGCAGTGAGTGAGTGCCAGGGAGCCCTTTAGGCAGTGAGTGAGTGACAGGGAGCCCCTTTAGGCAGTGAGTGAGTGCCAGGGAGCCCCTTCAGGCAGTAAGTGAGTGCCAAGGAGGCCCTTTAGGTAGTGAGTGAGTGCCAGTGAGGCCCTTTAGGTAGTGAGTGAGTGAAAGTGAGGCCCTTTAGGTAGTGAATGAGTGACAGGGAGCCCCTTTAGGCAGTGAGTGAGTGCCAGGGAGCCCCTTTAGGAAGTGAGTGAGTGACAGGGAGGCCCTTTAGGTAGTGAGTGACAGTGAGGCCCTTTAGGCAGTGAGTGAGTGCCAGGGAGCCCCTTTAGGGAGTGAGTGAGTGCCAGGGAGCCCCTTGAGTGAGTGAGTGCCAGGGAGCCCCTTTAGGGAGTGAGTGAGTGCCAGGGAGCCCCTTTAGGGAGTGAGTGCCAGGGAGCCCTTCAGGCAGTGAGTGAGTGCCAGGGAGCCCCTTCAGGCAGTGAGTGAGTGCCAGGGAGCCCCTTCAGGCAGTGAGTGAGTGCCAGGAAGCCCCTTCAGGCAGTGAGTGAGTGCCAGGGAGCCCCTTCAGGCAGTGAGTGAGTGACAGGGAGGCCCTTTAGGTAGTGAGTGAGTGCCAGGAAGCCCCTTCAGGCAGTGAGTGAGTGCCAGGGAGCCCCTTTAGGGAGTGAGTGAGTGCCAGGGAGCCCCTTTAGGGAGTGAGTGAGTGCCAGGGAGCCCCTTTAGGGAGTGAGTGAGTGCCAGGGAGCCCCTTTAGGGAGTGAGTGAGTGCCAGGGAGCCCCTTTAGGGAGTGAGTGAGTGCCAGGGAGCCCCTTTAGGGAGTGAGTGAGTGACAGGGAGGCCCTTTAGGGAGTGAGTGACAGGGAGGCCCCCTAGGGAGTGAGTGAGTGAGTGACAGGGAGCCCCTTTAGGAAGTGAGTGAGTGCCAGGGAGCCCCTTTAGGGAGTGAGTGAGTGACAGGGAGCCCTTTAGGGAGTGAGTGAGTGACAGGGAGGCCCTTTAGGGAGTGAGTGAGTGACAGGGAGGCCCCCTTAGGAAGTGAGTGAGTGCCAGGGAGCCCCGTGCCAGGGAGCCCCTTTAGGGAGTGAGTGAGTGACAGGGAGGCCCCCTAGGGAGTGAGTGAGTGACAGGGAGGCCCTTTAGGGTGTGAGTGAGTGCCAGGGAGCCCCTTTAGGAAGTGAGTGAGTGCCAGGGAGCCCCTTTAGAGAGTGAGTGAGTGCCAGGGGGCCACCTAGGGAGTGAGTGAGTGACAGGGAGCCCCTTTAGGGAGTGAGTGAGTGCCAGGGAGCCCCTTTAGGGAGTGAGTGAGTGACAGGGAGGCCCCCCCTTTTGCCGCCGCTCCCCCCCCCCCTTACCTTGCAGCAGACCTCAGGATCAGCGGCGACCCGACCAGTACCAGCGGGCGCCGGACGCACCCGCTCGATATGTGATGTCACTTCCGCATATCAGTGCGGGCGCTGGGTCCTAGCGCCCGCACGATTGGTCGCTGGCTCGCCGCCTGATGCTGAGGTCTGACTGAGTGTGACGCAGCGGCTGCGCTGACAAAGGGGGTGAGCGGCGGGCGGAGATCCGTGGCGCCCCAGGACAGATTGGGGGCACGTCCCCCCCCAAAATAGGGCTAGCGACGCCCCTGATCCACAGTATCAAATGCTGCAGAGAAGTCAAGAAGAATCAGAAATCAGAATCAAGCAATCACTCTTGTCCCTTGCAGTAAGTAGATCATTCATTACTCGGACTAATACCGTTTCAGTGCTGTGCCTTTTCCTGAATCCTGACTGAAAAGTATAAAAAATGTTATCTGTAAGCCTGGCTTCTAGCTGATTTGCGACTGCTTTCTCGATAACTTTTGATAGGAATGGTAAGTTTGCCACTGGTCTGTAGTTGGTCACAGAATTAGGCTCTAGTGATGGTTTCCTCAAGAAGGGTTTTATGATTGCTTTCTTTAGTTCTTCTGGGAAAAGTCCACTTTGCAAGGAGCACTGAATTATTTTGTGAAGTGCTGGCCTGATCAGCTCTGGGCACTGCATTAAGGATCCAGTTGGGCCAGGATCCAGGTCGCAGGTAGTGGGGCGGAGAGTTTGAATCAGAATTCCAAAATCTTCTTCACTCAGAGTGCCAAAGACTTGCCATGGTACGGTAGTAGGCATATGCAAAGTCCAGTGGTCATTTGATGTTGTTGGTGTAATGCTGGCACGGATGGCAGACACCTTGTTTGTGAAGAGGGCAGAGAAGTATTCACACCTTTCCCTGGAGAATGTGGTTGGGGCTTTTAGGCAGGAAGGATTGCAGAGTGATTTCAATATACTGGGGCAACTATATTACCTTTACAGGGGGCACCTGTACCTGGCCTCACCCGCTGTGGCACGCTTAGTATGCTACACTCGCTCCTTTCCTTTTTTTTACCCAGCACTGGGTGTCAAATGCCCTAGGTATGCCACTGGCAACAAATATTGTTTTTCTTTGAAAAAAAGAAAAGTGTTTGCAAAAAATATATATATTTTTTTGTCAAATTACATTGGTCTGAAAACCTGCACATACATGTGCAGAGCCAAGTCAATACATCTCTTGTCAGTGTCACTCACCAGGGATGCAACAAACATTGATTTTCTTTAAAAAAAAATAAAAATGTTAGGGGTAAAATTTATAGACCATGACACTGTCTGGCCTGTGCTAAAGCGGCTGCAAAAATAGTTTTTTTTTTTGGGGGGGGGGGGGGGATCAAATTACTTTGGTATGTAAACCTGCACCATAATGTGCAGAGCCAAGTCACCGCATCTCTCATCAGTGTCATCAGGGCTGAAATAAACAGTTTAGCAAAAAATTTGAAAAAAAAATTGTATGTAAAAAATATATCAATGACATCCATTTCAGACCTGTTAGCACGCAATCTCACGTGGCTGCATGGTCACATAACTAGTTAGCATGGAGGAGTTCACAAATACACCAAAATAAAAAAAATAATAATAATTAGGTTATACACTGATGCTGGTCTGTTTGATTCCATCGCACAGTTCCACCAATAATGTCCTATCCCAAAACATGGCCTCTGCTACACGCCCAAATTGGTCCACTCAGTTGAGCGCACATGCAGCACCACACACTTAAGCGCCTTACAGACCTTCTAGCGCTCAATCTGTGCATGAAAATGCAGTGTTTGGTCTGTCAGTGTGAAGTGGGCATAACCCTTACACTACCTGATCGACGTGTACACACTCTGAACATTTTAAAGCAGCACTTTATTCCACAAATGTGGGAATGTAATGTGATTTCTACTCTTCAGGGATTAAAACACAACTCTGCATTAACTACATAATTTTTGGTGCGACTTTTGTCATGGATTCCCTTCTGGCATGCCACAGTCCAGGTGTTAGGCCCCTTGAAACAACTTTTCCATCACTCTTGTGGGCAGAAACAATGCCTGTAGGTTTTAGAATTCGTCTGTCCATTGAAGTCTATGGCGGCTGACCTATTCGCATTCAAAATTTTGATGTTTGGGCCATCTCTCTCTCTCTCTCTCTCTCTCTCTCTAAATATATATATATATACCCAAAAATGTTTTTTTTTTATAGACAATCAAACATATTTTTTTTTTTTACAAAAACATGTATTTTATTTAAATTAATGTATATTAAAAAAAGGTGTGGAAGCAATATAAATACCAGTCATAATTCCGATTCGGTATTACAGTTGTAATGTGCAAATCCGACTCGTAACCACATTCAAATCGGAACTCTGATTCTATCCGTAGTGAGGATTATGGTCGAATCGGAAGCGGTTGAAGCCGTACTCAAAACCACTCGAAGCCAGAACTGGATCCTTCTGAGCACCACTGACTATTAGGTGGTGCTGGGGTACCCATATGGGCTGTCAGCAATCGCACTTGTGTCTCACTTGTGACAGGGACCAGGCTTATGGCAGTGTCATGAAGGGATGAACAAAGGAGAGGATAACTTCAGTACCAGGTCAGACGTCAGAAGCCGGGCTTGCGGCATCTGCAGACTGCTGTGAAACCACCTCTAAGTCCCATGGCCTAAAACTTCTCCTGCTGCTCCCAAAAAATAATACAGACTGCTGTGAAATTACATCTAGGTCCCATGGCCCACAACTTCTCCTGCTGCTCCCAAAAAATTATACAGACTGTTGTGAAACCACCTCTAGGTCCTATGGCCTACAACTTCTCCTGCTGCTCCCAAAAAATTATGCAGACTGCTGTGGAACCACCTCTAGGTCCCATGGCCTACAACTTCTCCTGCTGCTCTCAAAAAATTATGCAGACTGCTGTGGAACCACCTCTAGGTCCTATGGCCTACAACTTCTCCTGCTGCTCCCAAAAAATTATACAGACTGCTGTGAAACCACCTCTAGTTCCCATGGACTACAACTTCTCCTGCTGCTCCAAAAAAATTATACAGACTGCTGTGAAACCATCTCTAGGTCCCATGGCCTACAACTTCTCCTGCTGCTCCCAAAACATTATAATGACTACTGTGAAACCACCTCTAGGTCCCATGGCCTACAAATTCTCCTGCTGCTCCCAAAAAATTATAAAGACTGAAGTGAAACCACCGTTAGGTCCCATGGCCTACAACTTCTCCTACTGCTCCAAACAATTTGTACGACTACCGTGGAACCAGTAGCTCCCATGGCCTACAACTTCTCCGGCTACAATTACTAGGTAATGCCTAATGATGTTGATCCAGAGATTTTATCTGATTGCCATCTGGAGTCGGGAAGGATTTTTTTTCCCTTTAGGGGCTAATTGGACCATGCCTTGTAAGGGTTTTTTTTGCCTTCCTCTGGATCAACAGGGATATGTGAGGGAGCAGGCTGGTGTTGTACTTTGTTCTCTGGTTGAACTCGATGGACGTATGTCTTTTTTCAACCAACATAACTATGTAACTATGTAACAGTGCAGCACCCAAAAAATTATACAGACTGTTGTGAAACCACCTCTAGGTCCCATGGCCTACAACCTCTCCTGCTGCTCCCAAAAAACTCTAGAGAATGCTGTGAAACCACCTCTAGGTCCCATGGCCTACAACTTCTCCTGCTGCTCCCAAAAAATTATACAGACTGCTGTGAAACCACCTCTAGGTCCCATGGCCTACAACTTCTCCTGTTGCTCCCAAAAAATTATACAGACTGCTGTGAAACCACCTCTAGGTCCCATGGCCTACAACTTCTCCTGCTGCTCCCAAAAAATTATACAGACTGCTGTGAAACCACCGCTAGGTCCCATGGCCTACAACTTCTCCTGCTGCTCCCAAAAAATTATAATGACTGCTGTGAAACCACCTCTAGGTCCCATAGCCTACAACTTCTCCTACTGCTCCCAAAAAATTATACAGACTGCTGTGAAACCACCTCTAGGTCCCATGGCCTACAACTTCTCCTGCTGCTCCCAAAAAATTATAATGACTACTGTTAAACCATCTCTAGGTCCCATGGCCTACAAATTCTCCTGCTGCTCCCAAAAAATTATAAAGACTGATGTGAAACCACCTCTAGGTCCCATGGCCTACAACTTTTCCTGCTGCTCCCAAGAAATTATACAGACTGCTGTGAAACCACCTCTAGGTCCCATGGCCTAGAACTTCTCCTGCTGCTCCCAAAAAAATTATACAGACTGCTGTGAAACCACCTCTAGGTCCCATGGCCTACAGCTTATCCTGCTGCTCCCAAAAAATTATAATTACTACTGTGAAACCACCTCTAGGTCCCATGGCCTACAAATTCTCCTGCTGCTCCCAAAAAATTATAGACTGATGTGAAACCACGTTTAGGTCCCATGGCCTACAACTTCTCCGGATACAATTACTAGGTAATGCCTAATGATGTTAATCCAAGGATTTTATCTGATTGCCATCTGGAGTCGGGAAGGAATTTCTTTCCCTTTAGGGGCTAATTGGACCATGCCTTGTAAGGTTTTTTTTGCCTTCCTCTGGATCAACAGGGATGGGATATGTGAGGGAGCAGGCTGGTGTTGTACTTTGTTCTCTAGTTGAACTTGATGGACGTATGTCTTTTTTCTACCAAGATAACTATGTAACTATGTAACTATGCTGCTCCCAAAAAAATGATACAGACTGTTGTGAAACCACCTCTCGGTCCCATGGCCTACAACTTCTCCTGCTGCTCCCAAAAAATTATACAGACTGCAGTGAAACCACCTCTAGGTCCCATGGCCTACAACTTCTCCTGCTGCTCCCAAAAAATTATAGAGAGTTCTGTGAAACCACCTCTAGGTCCCATGGCCTACAACTTCTCCTGCTGCTCCCAAAAAATTATACTGACTGCTGTGAAACCACCTCTAGGTCCCATGGCCTACAACTTCTCCTGCTGCTCCCAAAAAATGATAAAGACTGATGTGAAACCACCTCTAGGTCCCATAGCCTACAACTTCTCCTACTGCTCCAAACAATTTTTACGACTATCTTGGAACCAGTAGCTCCCATGGCCTACAACTTCTCCGGCTACAATTACTAGGTAATGCCTAATGATGTTGATCCAGAGATTTTATCTGATTGCCATCTGGAGTCGGGAAGGATTTTTTTTCCCTTTAGGGGCTAATTGGACCATGCCTTGTAAGGGTTTTTTTTGCCTTCCTCTGGATCAACAGGGATATGTGAGGGAGCAGGCTGGTGTTGTACTTTGTTCTCTGGTTGAACTCGATGGACGTATGTCTTTTTTCAACCAACATAACTATGTAACTATGTAACAGTGCAGCACCCAAAAAATTATACAGACTGTTGTGAAACCACCTCTAGGTCCCATGGCCTACAACCTCTCCTGCTGCTCCCAAAAAACTCTAGAGAATGCTGTGAAACCACCTCTAGGTCCCATGGCCTACAACTTCTCCTGCTGCTCCCAAAAAATTATACAGACTGCTGTGAAACCACCTCTAGGTCCCATGGCCTACAACTTCTCCTGTTGCTCCCAAAAAATTATACAGACTGCTGTGAAACCACCTCTAGGTCCCATGGCCTACAACTTCTCCTGCTGCTCCCAAAAAATTATACAGACTGCTGTGAAACCACCGCTAGGTCCCATGGCCTACAACTTCTCCTGCTGCTCCCAAAAAATTATAATGACTGCTGTGAAACCACCTCTAGGTCCCATAGCCTACAACTTCTCCTACTGCTCCCAAAAAATTATACAGACTGCTGTGAAACCACCTCTAGGTCCCATGGCCTACAACTTCTCCTGCTGCTCCCAAAAAATTATAATGACTACTGTTAAACCATCTCTAGGTCCCATGGCCTACAAATTCTCCTGCTGCTCCCAAAAAATTATAAAGACTGATGTGAAACCACCTCTAGGTCCCATGGCCTACAACTTTTCCTGCTGCTCCCAAGAAATTATACAGACTGCTGTGAAACCACCTCTAGGTCCCATGGCCTAGAACTTCTCCTGCTGCTCCCAAAAAAATTATACAGACTGCTGTGAAACCACCTCTAGGTCCCATGGCCTACAGCTTATCCTGCTGCTCCCAAAAAATTATAATTACTACTGTGAAACCACCTCTAGGTCCCATGGCCTACAAATTCTCCTGCTGCTCCCAAAAAATTATAGACTGATGTGAAACCACGTTTAGGTCCCATGGCCTACAACTTCTCCGGATACAATTACTAGGTAATGCCTAATGATGTTAATCCAAGGATTTTATCTGATTGCCATCTGGAGTCGGGAAGGAATTTCTTTCCCTTTAGGGGCTAATTGGACCATGCCTTGTAAGGTTTTTTTTGCCTTCCTCTGGATCAACAGGGATGGGATATGTGAGGGAGCAGGCTGGTGTTGTACTTTGTTCTCTAGTTGAACTTGATGGACGTATGTCTTTTTTCTACCAAGATAACTATGTAACTATGTAACTATGCTGCTCCCAAAAAAATGATACAGACTGTTGTGAAACCACCTCTCGGTCCCATGGCCTACAACTTCTCCTGCTGCTCCCAAAAAATTATACAGACTGCAGTGAAACCACCTCTAGGTCCCATGGCCTACAACTTCTCCTGCTGCTCCCAAAAAATTATAGAGAGTTCTGTGAAACCACCTCTAGGTCCCATGGCCTACAACTTCTCCTGCTGCTCCCAAAAAATTATACTGACTGCTGTGAAACCACCTCTAGGTCCCATGGCCTACAACTTCTCCTGCTGCTCCCAAAAAATGATAAAGACTGATGTGAAACCACCTCTAGGTCCCATAGCCTACAACTTCTCCTACTGCTCCAAACAATTTTTACGACTATCTTGGAACCAGTAGCTCCCATGGCCTACAACTTCTCCGGCTACAATTACTAGGTAATGCCTAATGATGTTGATCCAGAGATTTTATCTGATTGCCATCTGGAGTCGGGAAGGATTTTTTTTCCCTTTAGGGGCTAATTGGACCATGCCTTGTAAGGGTTTTTTTTGCCTTCCTCTGGATAAACAGGGATATGTGAGGGAGCAGGCTGGTGTTGTACTTTGTTCTCTGGTTGAACTCGATGGACGTATGTCTTTTTTCAACCAACATAACTATGTAACTATGTAACAGTGCAGCACCCAAAAATTATACAGACTGTTGTGAAACCACCTCTAGGTCCCATGGCCTACAACCTCTCCTGCTGCTCCCAAAAAATTATACAGACTGCTGTGAAACCACCTCTAGGTCCCATGGCCTACAACTTCTCCTGCTGCTCCCAAAAAATTATACAGACTGCTGTGAAACCACCTCTAGGTCCCATGGCCTACAACTTCTCCTGCTGCTCCCAAAAAAAATTATACAGACTGCTGTGAAACCACCTCTAGGTCCCATGGCCTACAACTTCTCCTGCTGCTCCCAAAAAATTATAATGACTGCTGTGAAACCACCGCTAGGTCCCATGGCCTACAAATTCTCCTGCTGCTCCCCAAAAAATTATAAAGACTGATGTGAAACCACCTTTAGGTCCCATGGCCTACAACTTCTCCGGATACAATTACTAGGTAATGCCTAATGATGTTAATCCAAGGATTTTATCTGATTGCCATCTGGAGTCGGGAAGGATTTTTTTCCCTTTAGGGGCTAATTGGACCATGCCTTGTAAGGGTTATTTTGCCTTCCTCTGGATCAACAGGGATATGTGAGGGAGCAGGCTGGTGTTGTACTTTGTTCTCTGGTTGAACTTGATGGACGTATGTCTTTTTTCAACCAAAATAACCATGTAACTATGTAACTATGCTGCTCCCAAAAAATTATACAGACTGTTGTGAAACCACCTCTAGGTCCCATGGCCTACAACTTCTCCTGCTGCTCCCAAAAAACGATAGAGACTGCTGTGAAACCACCTCTAGGTCCCATGGCCTACAACTTCTCCTGCTGCTCCCAAAAAATTATACTGACTGCTGTGAAACCACCGCTAGGTCCCATGGCCTACAACTTCTCCGGCTACAATTACTAGGTAATGCCTAATGATTTTGATCCAGGGATTTTATCTGATTGCCATCTGGTGTCGGGAAGAAATTTTTTTCCCTTTAGGGGCTTATTGGACCATGCCTTGTAAGGTTTTTTTTGCCTTCCTCTGGATCAACAGGGATATGTGAGGGAGCAGACTGGTGTTGTACTTTGTTCTCTAGTTGAACTTGATGGACGTATGTCTTTTTTCTACCAAAATAACTATGTAACTAAGTAACTATGCTGCTCCCAAAAAATTATACAGACTGTTGTGAAACCACCTCTCGGTCCCATGGCCTACAACTTCTCCTGCTGCTCCCAAAAAATTATACAGACTGCTGTGAAACCACCTCTAGGTCCCATGGCCTACAACTTCTCCTGCTGCTCCCAAAAAATTATAGAGAGTGCTGTGAAACCACCTCTAGGTCCCATGGCCTACAACTTCTCCTGCTGCTCCCAAAAAACTATAATGACTACTGTGAAACCACCTCTAGGTCCCATGGCCTACAACTTCTCCTACTGCTCCAAACAATTTTTAGGATTACCGTGGAACCAGTAGCTCCCCTGGCCTACAACTTCTCTGGCTACAATTACTAGGTAATGCCTAATGATGTTGATCCAGAGATTTTATCTGATTGCCATCTGGAGTCGGGAAGGAATTTTTTTCCCTTTAGGGGCTAATTGGACCATGCCTTGTAAGGGTTTTTTTGCCTTCCTCTGGATAAACAGGGATATGTGAGGGAGCAGGCTGGTGTTGTACTCTGTTCACTGGTTGAAGTCGATGGACGTATGTCTTTTTTCAACCAACATAACTATGTAACTATGTAACTATGCAGCACCCAAAAAATTATACAGACTGCTGTAAAACCACCTCTAGGTCCCATGGCCTACAACTTCTCCTGCTGCTCCCAAAAAACTATAGAGACTGATGTGAAACCACCTCTAGGTCCCATGGCCTACAAGTTCTCCTGCTGCTCCCAAAAAACTATAGAGAATGCTGTGAAACCACCTCTAGGTCCCATGGCCTACAACTTCTCCTGCTGCTCCCAAAAAATTATACAGACTGCTGTGAAACCACCTCTAGGTCCCATGGCCTACAACTTCTCCTGCTGCTCCCAAGAAATTATACAGACTGCTGTGAAACCACCTCTAGGTCCCATGGCCTACAACTTCTCCTGCTGCTCCCAAAAACATTATACAGACTGCTGTGAAACCACCTCTAGGTCCTATGGCCTACAGCTTATCCTGCTGCTCCCACAAAATTATAATGACTACTGTGAAACCACCTCTCGGTCCCATGGCCTACAAATTCTTCTGCTGCTCCCAAAAAATTATAAAGACTGATGTGAAACCACGTTTAGGTCCCATGGCCTACAACTTCTCCGGATACAATTACTAGGTAATGCCTAATGATGTTAATCCAAGGATTTTATCTGATTGCCATCTGGAGTCGGGAAGGAATTTTTTTCCCTTTAGGGGCTAATTGGACCATGCCTTGTAAGGGTTTTTTTGCCTTCCTCTGGATCAACAGGGAT
This sequence comes from Hyperolius riggenbachi, assembly GCF_040937935.1. Classification (NCBI taxonomy): domain Eukaryota; kingdom Metazoa; phylum Chordata; class Amphibia; order Anura; family Hyperoliidae; genus Hyperolius; species Hyperolius riggenbachi. The sequence goes on along the minus strand of NC_090655.1, from coordinate 164,303,422 downwards.
ATGTGAGGGTGCAGGCTGGTGTTGTACTTTGTTCTCTGGTTGAACTCGATGGACGTATGGCTTTTTTCAACCAAAATAACTATGTAACTATGTAACTATGCTGCTCCAAAAAAAATTATACAGACTGCTGTGAAACCACCTCTAGGTCCCACGGCCTACAACTTCTCCTGCTGCTCCCAAAGAACTATACAGACTGCTGTGAAACCACCTCTAGGTCCCATGGCCTACAACTTCTCCTACTGCTCCAAACAATTTTTAGGATTACCATGGAACCAGTAGCTCCCCTGGCCTACAACTTCTCTGGCTACAATTACTAGGTAATGCCTAATGATGTTGATCCAGAGATTTTATCTGATTGCCATCTGGAGTCGGGAAGGAATTTTTTTCCCTTTAGGGGCTAATTGGACCATGCCTTGTAAGGGTTTTTTTGCCTTCCTCTGGATAAACAGGGATATGTGAGGGAGCAGGCTGGTGTTGTACTCTGTTCACTGGTTGAAGTCGATGGACGTATGTCTTTTTTCAACCAACATAACTATGTAACTATGTAACTATGCAGCAC